>NW_024039371.1:0-410000 GCF_016077235.1 Cyprinodon tularosa
TAACTTAACTTCAGATGGAGATCCTCTGAACAGCTGCACACTCAGTTGCAAAACCCACAAAATCAACAAAAGGTAATTTTACCTTCTTAAAAAATTTTTTCACATAGTAAATTAATACGCTTTTCTAGATTCAGTTTTTAAAAGTAACATATCTATTATTCCAAATCGGGGTATTGTGAGGAGTAAAATTAGGATTGTATAGAAGTTTCCAATATAAAAGGACTTGTTGGTGGAACAGAGATAATTTGATGGGCAATTTTTGAATTAAGTAATCACATTTAAGTAAGAAATCAATGCCTCCCAGCATCTTAAAGATTTGTCTGGGGATATGAAACCAGATGTTATTTGAGTTTAAAAGTGATTTTAACCAGTTAATTTTCAAAGTTCCATTCATGAAGTCAAAATCAATGGCTTCTAACCCCTCATCTTCATATTTCTTAGTTAATAAAGTCTTTTTAATATAATGTGTTTTTTCCTCCATATGTAGTTGAAATTATTTTTGATTTATTCTTTTAATAGCTATATTGGAAATTGCTAAAGAATATGCTGGGAAGATACATCTTGAAATACTTTCCATCTTAGTCAAAAAGACTCTACCTAGTAAACTAACGTCCCGCAGCAGCCACAAGTTGAGCTTAGATTGGCAATTATCCACTACTTTCCAAATATTTTCATTTTCTCTGTCAACATAGTTTTTGGTTATCGTGATACCTAAATATTTCACAGTAGATTTTATGGGTATGCCATAAGTTTCTGTTAGGTGAGGTTGTGTTTGATGAATAGGCATCAACTCACATTTATTTAAATTGAGCTTCAATCCTGAAGCTTTAGAAAATATGTGAGTTTTTTCCAGTATCTTTGGGACTTCTGACAACTGCTTCATAAAGATGGTGGTATCGTCAGCTAGCTGGCTAATAAGTAAAGGCATACCAAGAGCATCTAAAGGAGCAATATTCAAATTTTTTATAAAAATTGAAAGCATTTCCACAGCAATTAAAAAAAGAAACGGGGAGATGGGGCAACCTTGTTTCACTCCGCGTTCTATAGTAAAACGAGGCGAGGTACTGCCTGGTAAGGAGACAGAGCTGTTTGTGTCCTTATAAAGAGATTCAATAATATGTCGAAATTTGGGACCAAAACCTAAAAATTTTAAGCAGTTAAAGATAAACGGATGTTCAATGGAATCAAAAGCTTTATAGCAGTCGAGAAACAAAATAAAGCCATCATCTTTTATCAAATGGTTATAATCTAGGAGATCAAGTACTAAGCGAATGTTATTGTGAATGGATCTTTTCTGGATAAAACCAGATTGGGATTCACTAATAATTTTATGCAAATTTGATTTCAGCCTGTTGGCATAAATTAGGGTAAGAATTTTGTAGTCAGTGTTTAGTAAAGTGATTGGTCTGAGATTATCAAGAATTCTATGGTCTTTGCCAGGTTTGGGAATTAATATTATTACTCCTTGTTTCATAGTTGGTGGGAAAGCCAAGTTGTTCGTCACTTCAGTAACCATATTAAAAAAGGGTTCTCTTAAATGGTTCCAGAAATGTTTGTAAAAGTTGGATGTAAGACCATCAGAGATTTGTTTAAAGATAAACTGTTGACAGCTACATCCAACTCATTGATAGAGATATCAGCATCACACAAAACTGCAAACTCTTCATCAATGCGAGTTACGAGATTCAGGAAGTGACTGAAAAAGAAAGAAGCATTATCAGAAGAATACGAGGAGGAGTAAAGATGGTTGTAGAAGGAGAAAACTTCTCTGGAAATCAAAATAGGATCAGTAAAAATTTGGTCATGCACCTTCAAGGCTTTAATAGAGTTTTTTTCCTGCCTTCTTTTCTCTAGCTGGCAGAAATAAGAGGTACTTTTTTCACCTTCTTCGATCCATTTAGCACGAGATCTAATGTAGGTGCCTTTCGCCTTATGAGTATAAATTTCATCCAGCTTAGTCAGCAGATTTTGTAATATTTGTTTATCTTCTTCAGTAGGAGAAGTCTTACTGCAATAAGTGTTTATATCTTTAATTAAACTCATTTCAGAAAGTCTGCCATTTTTACTTAACTTTTTGGCAAAAAAAAATACAAAATTTGCGTATTTTAAATTTTAAGAATTCCCATCTGGCGGAATAAGAAGATAAAGACAAATCAGACATTACCTCAGAGATCAGAGAAAGAATTTCACTTTCGAAAATTTGTTTTTTAGTAAGCTTGAATTAAATTTCCAATATCCTACTAAACCTTTCCGAATACCAGGATTCAAATTCAATTTAATTACTGCGTGATCTGTTAGAGGAGCTGCTGACAAGGAACATTCTGAAACAAAATTTCTCATGGAGGCGGAAATTAACCAAAAGTCAATTCTGGATTTGATTGTATCATTTGGCTTAAACCAAGACTATTGTTTAGTGTTTGGATATTTGAAGCGCCAGGGGTCTAGTAAGTCAAGAGATCCACAGAATTCAGTAAGTGAAGAGTTGGAACTGCGTTGGAAACGAGAAGGATGTCTATGAAGCACTTCATCATAAACCATGTTGTAATCTCCTACAATAACGTCTGCAGATGGATAGGAGAACTTAAGATATTCACTAAAAGATATTCACTAAAAAAGTATGATGCCCGTTAAGATCTAAAACACATATAAGCCAGTGATTGGTCTTACTAAATTTAGAAGTAATTTCCCAGGTGAGTTATAGAAAAGAATTGCTAAACCTGCAGATTTAGTGGTGCCGTGATCAAAGATAATTTTATCCCCCCACTGATTTATCAAAAATTTTTCATCTTCAGGACAAGAATGAGTTTCTTGCAGTAAAAAAAAGTTGGCTTTTTCGCCCTTGCAAAACAAGAAAATTGCCTTTCGTTTGGTGATATCTCTTATGCCCCTAACATTAAGTGAAAAGCAAGAAAAAGAAACATTCATAACTAAGAAAATAAGAATGAACAACAGTAAAAGAGAATTACAAAACTTGACAAATCGCTGAACCGAAGCGATAGAAAACGATTTATAATAGAAGAAATATTGACCCGTTTAAGCCAAAAACTAGAACTTTGACTTTCCAACCTAACCAACATGGTCAAACTATTGTGAAATTTTAACTTTCACATTCAAGACAAAGCATAACGAAAAAGTAAACTAGGTAATCTTTTGTCCGTTTATATAACCAATTCCACCTGTGTAGTAAGCCCGCTTTCCCTCTGCTCTTGCCAGCTGAATCTTTGGCCACACTGCAGCGCGCGACTCCCTGTCAGCCTTGCAAAGATCTTCTATGAAGGCGATGCGCATCTCCTTGCAAACAGCCGAATCTTTGGTCATTCTCCACAGTTCATCACGATGCATTCTTTGGGTGAACTGGACGATGACTTGCCTGGTTTGATTATCTGTGTGTCTGCCAAGACGATGCGCTGAATCCACAATGTGATTGATGTTGGATGTTGATTTGGCTTGGAAACCGTCCAAATTCAAGGTGATAAATAAAAAAAACTAACCATGGTAAGTCACTAAAACTCACATATTTTACGGTTGAATTGTTGTGTAAAGTGATGACATGTATGTTATATGCAGAGGAATTGAAGAAATTTGTGAAATTAGAGAATGAAAATTGCAGGCGCCATATTTGATCATACGCCCTCTTGTGGTAAACACTGGGGTTTGTATGATACGACTCTTTTTGGATATATGCCATATGCAAGTACGTAGTGCATGCTCTTTAAAAATGAAGCAGTACTACTTAATATATTATAAGAGAATGTTGCCAAGAGTGTCTACAATACATTAAATTATTTAATTAGAAGTGCAGAATAGTAGGGATTTTTGGGGGGTATTTTTATTGTCTAATAGTTGTTGTTTTATCAGTTATTGTAGTAAATATAGGTGAATTTAGTTAGTTTTCTGATTTAATAACAGTTTTTTAAATATTTGTGTGTGTTATTGAAGTGAAAAATTGCATTTTTTAAATTAGTGTAATATCCTAAAAAGACTATGTTATTGCAGTGAATATGGTTAATTTTTGTCAGTTTTATGACCTAATAACAGTTTTTTGACTTTCTTTAACAATTATTTTATTTTATTTTTTTTGCCAGTTCTCTACTCGGCTGTTTTACAGCAAACCAGGAGCAACTGTCGTGCCAGCCCACCTTGCCATCACTGATGATGACGAGGAAGATGATCACAATGTGTCAGACCCAGACTATGTCCCACCGACCCATAACCTGGACTTTCAAGTCCCCTCTCATAAGAGGTGACACATGCAACCTCCAATGCCAACATGGGTGGTCATTGATAAGAGTGACATGTTGGTCCACCTTTACCGTACCCCCATGAAGTCCAAGAGGTGGTATCTGCGATGGTTCGCATACACCATTGATCTTAGCCTCTCAAATGCCTGGATCGTCTACAAGCTGGACTACAAGGCCCTTGGTGTGAATGCCATGTCTCTGAAAGATTTCAGAATCAACATGTTCATGAGTGCCAGTAGCCTAAGGTCACCCATCACTAGATTCCGGAGAAGCTCATCATCTTCATCTGACCACCAATGACTACATTCCCCCTCCAGTCTGAGGACACCGCAGCCAAACCCCAAATAAGGCCGTGTGATTTGATCTGTTCCTCTTCCATGTCCCTGTTCATGCCAAACACCAGACCTTTAAGTTTTGCAGGAAAAAAGGTACCATTGAGAGGTCAAATGTGGTCTGCGGGGTCTGCAAGGTCCACCTCTGTCTGAAAGCTGAGCGTAACTGCTTCAAAGACTACCACCAGTAATCTAATGTTCCTTGCTGCTGTGGGATGTTACCTGGTATAAATTAAGTTAAATGAAGTTAATAGGTTAGTAAGTTAATCAGTTAAAAAGTTAATATGTTAAAAAGTTAAGTTATATAAAAACTCTAATAAGCAACTATAATAAACCAAGTACAAATACCTTGTCTTCTCTAGATTCTTTTTCCTGTTTGGTGCGATTGCAATTGCGGGTCTTAATTTGGACTGACCAGAGCGGAGCAAAAAAGAGCTCAGCTCCGTATTTTGACGGTGAGGGACGGAGAAGACGTACGTGGACGGAGACATGCGGAGAAGTAGTGGAGGATGTGGACAGCTCTCATTGATTTACATGACAGACAAGTACTCTGCACTATGTATGTGAGCGGAGTGGAGCGCTGACGGATGCTACGTTCACACCGGACGCAGCAAGAGCAGCAAAATCGCGTCTGCTGCTTCCATTTTGCTGCTTGTACCAGTTAGTTCTGACGCGCGACTGAAGCAGCTTTGCTGCTCTGGCTGCGCGGTGCAAAAGTGTGTCTGACGTGCGTTGGGCGGAGCTACTCTATCCTTTCTTTGCCTTGCAGCTATATTTGCTTTGATCAGTGGGAATAAAGTAGTTTAAATATGTTTTTAAGTGAGAAAGTCCACCGGAAAACTTAATCAGTGCAGTCAGTTCATCCAGATTACAATCCTGCCTTCCAATGTTATTTCTGTCGGAGCCGCTCAGACCCCCACATACCAGCAGTGTGCTGTCATTAGGAATCCCATTCAACAGCAGCCTATGGCCGGGTCCCCTCCTCGCGGTTCACCGCTGGTAGGTGGTTTTCATCTAAATAATCTGATCCGCAGGCACCAGGATAATAAAAGCGAACATGTTCTCTGGGCAGGTTTCAGCATTTTAAGTTAATTTAGGCATTAATAAACTGTTTCAGAGGAGGGATCATAGCACTCCGTACCATCAGCAAGTGTCTGACTCCCTGCCAGCTCCCAGATCAGCTTCTCTGATTGGTTGACGCGGAACATCGAGCAGCAAAAGTTCAATTTTTCCATCTCAAGCAGCAGGGCGTTTGCGGCGCTGGGCCTGCTGCTCAAAACGCGCTGCGGGACCTTTTGCTGTGCCTAAACATACGTCAACCATTGACTTTGCATGTAAACTCGCTGCTTCTGCTGCGCCTCCTGCGTCCGTTGTGAATGTAGCAGGAGTATGTGGAATCTGGGGGTAAAGGAGGACAAATACACGCCGGACGCCGGACAGTGCAATGAAAATCCGGACTGTCCGCCCTAAAGCCAGACATCTTTTTGTTGAATATTTACACGTGTTAAATTCACTAAAATGGATATTTGACATGATTTGCTAGAATAATGATTACATCATAACAATATAGTTTGCGTAAACAGGTAGATTATCAGAAGACTAAAGGAGGCTATAAGATAAGGTGAACAGAAGCTGGGTGATTCTTTAACTACGGGCACTTTTATGTCCTTTGATCATATTTCATGAAAAAAAAAATTAAGAAGGGACATTTCACACCTTTATAGTTATCTTTACAATGAAACTGTTTTAGGACATTTGTTTTAGTAGTCTGTGATGACATTTTCAGCTTTTTTTCAGCCTCATTTATACGTAAATATTGCCGTTTTATTGCTTTTCCCACACCCAGACTTTTGATCTTCAATGATAAAAATTAATAGTAAAAAAAAAAAAAGAAAAAGTCTAATGTTTTAAAATATCATTGAATAAAATATTAGTAAAATAATTAAACTATAATTGGAGTATTTAATGTCATACAACCTTTTATGTGATTTTCTAAACCAATTGTAGTTGTCCCAAACTATTGTCGTAATTTCCACCACAACACTGTAATGTCCCTTTATAAAGTTTGTATCAAAGATTGTTTGGGTAGTTGCTATGGAGATTAACAGTGATGTCACAGCACAAGTCTGACATGGTGGGAATTTTGACTTCATCCATCAACTTTTGAAGTAAAGCCAAGGTAAATATTGCTTAAAATTAAAATATTTTTATTGTATGTAATTTACAAACATGCCGTAACATCAAATCAGATGGTAAATTAATTGTTATTTTAACACACATAGATGTATTTTGTCTGCGATGGACTGGCAACCTGTCCAGGGTGTACCCCGCCTCTCGCCCATTGACTGCTGGAGATAGGCACCAGCACCCCTCGTGACCCCACTCGGGATAAGCGTGCTAGAAAATGGATGGATAGATGTATTTTGCACGCATAAAAAGCTAGAGACCCTTTCTGTCATGATGGGTTTCAAATGTTTAGCCCACATGCAGAAACAACTCAGAGGCAGACAAAACATAGTGTTTCTCAGCTTCGGGGAAATCCAGCGGTCATGTGAACCGGAATCGGAAACTCTAGGATGAGATTAGAGTGGTGAGTTCATGGTCCATGGGAAAACATGCCAATGCAGAAGAATAGCTGAAATGGACTCACTGTAATAGTTTGTGGTAGCTCCTTGGATCCTGTTTGCGGGGGAGGTTGTCCAGGTATGGAGATAACTTTGCTGGAGGATGGCAACCCAGTCTCATGGGAAAATGTACCCCCACTACGTTGGTCCACACTGCAAAACGTAGTGGAGGTACATTAATGGCCATTTTTTTTGTGGTACTGTTACATTTCTTCTGCCTATACACTTTCTATTGTTTTACGTCCTAGTCACGTGACTTTCAAGATTCCAGCTGGGAGAAGAAACAAAATATATATAGATGGCCGACATTCGCTCATTTTTTTGTGGAAAGATTAATAACTTGAGTTTGTTTTTGCATTAAAATGAGTTTTGAGTACATTTCTAGTGAGAAATGTATAGTTTGTTGTCAGAATACTTGCTTGTTCGTTTCTTGCAAAGATTTTTCAAGATAATGTGAAACTGGAACGTTTTGGTATAAACATGGCAGAGATTTCTCTAACTTTTAGTGGGAAAATCAATAATTTCAATCAGTTTCTGCATTTAAATGGGTTTTGATTACATTTATAGCGAGAAGTGGAAGGGGAAGAAGGGGAAGGAAAATCATTTATTAAGAGGAAAGAAATTGAAAAATGGCAAAAAAGGTGGAATGAAGATAAAAAAGGAAGAAGGTTATATAAAGTACAAAAGTCAGTATTAAATAGAAATATTAATGAGAGAAACCGAAGAGAAGAAATAATAATGATCAGATTAAGAGTAGGTCATACTTATTTAAATGACAATTTATACTTAATAGGGAGGAAAAATAATGATAAATGTGAAGGATGTGGAGAGATAGAAAATGTAGATGTATTGATGAACTGCAAAACATCTGGACCTGAAAGGAAGAAATTGAAAAGAGTTGAAAGGACAGGCCAAGAATGGAGTCTTAAAGGATTATTGGTAAATAAAGGAAATATAAAAGATATTTATAGATTAAGGAAAGCATTATTTATTTATCTTCAGAATACAAAATTAAAAAATAGAATTTAATAGATGTAAAACAATGTTGCTACACACTCATGAACAGTAGGTGGCGGTATGCGCGCCCCTTCCCCAGAGCCCGGTGGGATCGAAAACATTTTGAATGGAAATCAGTGGGGAGAAATTAATAAACTTTTGGTCCCAGTCGCTCTCTGTCACTGATTCCAGATATGCTGGTTGTGTATTCAAATTGTTTTGGGTTTTTTTGAGTTCCTCTTTGGTCAAAATCTGGTCAAAATCCAACAATGAGATCGCACCAAACAGGAAGTTAAATGCACAAAGGATCCGGTAGATTTCCAAATAAAACACGTCAGAGCTAAATCCATGATCATTTTGTCAACATAAGTTTCTGCCGTATGCCACGATGTAATGCATTGATCTGAAAATCCACCTCAGACGCAACGCCGCAGTGGCGAGGGTTTGATCCGTCAGATGGGGTTAAATCACAAAGAATTCAATGTTGAATCGGGGCGGCAGCTAAATGCTAGGCGATGGGTAGCAGCCAAAACGTTGCAATTTCACATAATCCTGACGAGATCCGAAAACCGTAGCAAAAACTAGCAAGCGGGTGATTATGTATGTTCACTAAGTAAATATTATGTAAATAAACCCTACACTTCTCGCTATAAGTGTAATCAAAACCCATTTAAATGCAGAAACTGATTGAAATTATTGATTTTCCCACTAAAAGTTAGAGAAATCTCTGCCATGTTTATACCAAAACGTTCCAGTTTCACATTATCTTGAAAAATCTTTGCAAGAAACGAACAAGCAAGTGAATATGTACATTCCCTGAGTAAATATTCTGGCAACAAACTATACATTTCTCACTAGAAATGTAATCAAAACTCATTTTAATGCAAAAACAAACTCAAGTTATTAATCTTTCCACAAAAAAATGAGCGAATGTCGGCCATCTATATATATTTTTTTCTTCTCCCAGCTGGAATCTTGAAAGTCACGTGACTAGGACATAAAACAATAGAAAGCGTATAGGCAGAAGAAACGTAACAGTACCACAAAAAAATGGCCATTAATGTACCTCCACTACGTTTTGCAGTGTGGACCAACGTACTGGGGGTACATTTTCCCATGAGACTGGGTTGAGGATGGACAGGCAGACTTATAGTGGTCCAGAGGAGAGGTGGGGTGGACTGTCACAAGCTTTCTTGAGGAGGTTTGTGAACTCATCAGGTGAATGTTTCCCTTCTTTCTCAGGGAGACAAATTGATTCCTTCCAAGGCTTGAAAGACCAGGCTTATCCAATGGATCAGGTGATATCCTGCCGGAGATCATAAAAAGGAGACAAAGGGTTAGCACTATGACCTATAGGCTATGTCTCTCAATGACAAATTTAATTAATTAACTGCCTGACGTCATCGATGCAAATACTTTACTACCAGACAAAAATCAGCTAAGGGGGTTTTTCTTACCTGCAGAGACGAGTTTTACGCATGCTTCATTTTCAAATAATATACCTGAAGGTCTCATGCGATATAAAGGCTCCGAATTTAAATAAACTAAAATCTTTCCTTTCGAAGTTTTAATGAACGTTATCTTTAGAAGTGTCTGACTGCGCCCAGAAGTATTAAGTCAGATTTAAGGACTCATCATGCTTGACGCACATACATTTAATGCAGGAAATTAACCGCCTGTCACATCTTTGTGGATCTGATACCACCATGTGAACCATCCAGGTTTGGATTAAAGAGGCCTGCATATATACCCACAGAACTGGTTTAAAGAGGTTTGGGGGTTGTTCATAGAGGTTATTGATCTTATTGACACCTTAACTTGCTTCTTTGCATGCTCTGACCTTCCAAGCAGCTGGAAGTTTCAACATCATCAGAGCTGCAGCATCAGCCTCTTGTCCCTCAGCTGCATGCGGAGCGCTCCATAATAGGAAAAGTAAACATCAACAAGGCTGATAGTCCAGAGGTAATGTATGGCTGGACTTGCTGAAAATCTTCAACCTCTAACAGCAACTTCTTGTTGAGGGCTATATGCCTGCAGGAAGAATCACTTTATGGAAGAGACTGTCTCGTTAGCACTTCACTTGGCATTTTCTCCTCTGTAACATCCACATAAATGCATCAGGATCTTTTCTGTTGACTTTAGCTCAGAACACTGCACAGTCTATCTGGACACGAAGGACTTACATTCATTTTTTTGTACTGTACTGTATCTCAGCCATTTAAGTTATCCTAAGTTATTTAAGATATCCCCATGGTAACCACAGACTTGCTGTGTGTCTCTATGCAGTTATAGTGACATTAGAGAAGGCCCGAAGAGATGAGCAGAGATGGGTTTGTTTGGATTACATTGTTAAAGTTTGTTAGAGTTACATAGATGCTGTTTGTTTGTTGAAGGGGTTTTTTTTGTGCCAATGAGATTTTTCTTAGAATCCCAAAAGCATTTTAGACTTTCTTAATGGATTTTTATAATAGATTTTTTTCCTACTAATTCCAAAGTTGATTAATTCATGGCTTAAGGTGTGTTGCTTGAGGGTCATCAAACAAGCATTGTTTTGTTAATGAGAATAAACTCAGAGTGTTTATCACAAGGGGATTTAAAACCATCCAAACAATAGACTCAAACTCAAACTTTAGGTCTGTCTGGTTTTCGACTCTCACTCAGACAGGGTTCTGTTGGTTTATGTTATTGTCTTCTGTTGTCTGTGTCAGCCTTTTGTCCTGATCTGCTGTTATTACAGCAGACACACACACAGACACAGATTAGTGTTTTTCATACTGGTTTCAGTCTTTATAGTTTTTACATTAAATTAATCTGTCTTGAATATTAACTATTTGTCCAGTCTGTTTAACATCTTCAAAAAAATCCTCAAAACACTCAACCCTACTGTGGCTGCATCACTCTGTTCTCTCATTTTACCCTGTAGGCAGTGATTAAAGTGATACCTCACATCAAAAGGATTAAGGATCTGACTTTATAAAAAAAACATATAAATACAGCATCCCAGAAAAGTCTAGAAAAGCCATTATCCCAAACCTGAGATAGTTTCTGCAAGTACCTACCTCTTCAATAGCTTAATGCACAGGTGTCAAACTGGTTCCAGAAAGGGCAGTGTGGCTGCAGGTTTTCTTTCCAACCAAACAATAGCACACCAGACTCCATTCATCCCATCAAGTCATCATGTTCAGATTGAACTCCCTGGATGAGATGAATGAAATCTGGTGTGCCATTGCTTGGTATGAAAGAAAACCTGCAGCCACACGGCCCTTTCTGGAACCAGTTTGACACCCCTGGCTTAAAGGGTCATTTTCTGCTATTGCTTTACACATATTTATGCCAGTAGCTCACTTTGGTTGCATACAATGGTATTCTGATTAAATAAGTGCACCATGTTGGCTTGTTATATTTTTATCCTGTGCTTTGTAAAACTTTGTTTTAACTCTATATGTTGCTAACCAAAGGACATGTGTTCATATTTACCAAAACAAGACCACATGGTCAGAGGTTTGATACTGCACCTAGAGGGGACAATGGTCCTTTAAGTTGGTTACCAAATGATATAAAACAACAACAAAAAAAGAAGTAAACAATCAGAGGCAATTCAGTAAGTCAGCAATGTCCAGCAGTTAGGAAAAAAAAAGATAAAATGTTGCAAACCACAAAAAAATAAATAAATGATGCTAAGACAAATTCCGAAAGCAGTTGCACTCAGAATACAATATTAAAGATGCTTTTCACCAAGGAGGGATTGAACTTTCCTTTTTGATAAAGCTTATATTTAGAGTAGCTCAGGTTATCCTGAGCATCTCTATAGTTATGGTGCTTTAGGCTTAGACTGCTCAAGGATATAGGGACCCATTTTTCATCATTCTGCTTCATTTTATCTCTATATCTCTACATCGGCCTCTGACTGTGAATGGCTCGGAGCTCGTCTGCCTGGCTTTGTGTTTCCTGGACAGGCAGCCTGTGGAGCTGGTTTACTGTTGCCTTTTGCATCTCTGCTTCTGTCTCCTTGAACCCCAGTCGGCCTCGGCAGATGGCCGCTCACACTGAGTCTGGTTCTGCAGGAGGTTTCTTCCTTATAAAGGGGAGCATTTCCTCTCCACTGCCGCTACAAGCATGCTTAGTGTGAGGGATTGCAGTAGAATCAATGAGTCGATGCAATCAACTGGTTTTCCTTAGATAGAAAACTTTGAATCTATTTGACTGGATGATCTGGTTGAATTGTAAAGTGCCTTGAGATGACTTGTGTTGTGAATTTGGGCTATAGAAATAAACTGAATTGAAAGTTTTGTTGTTAAGCTGATGGAAATGTGAGTACACAGCTGTGCTAATACTGCTGTGATAGCATTGCTATTCTAAGGGTCTTAGTTATACAGTACCTTTGAAAAGGTTTCTGTGGTTTGCAGAGGTGGAAAGAGTAACATTTCACTCAAGTAAGAGAAGCATAAATGTTTCATTTTTTAACTAAATTAAAAGCAGGAAATAAACATCCACAAGTGACTCAAGAAAGACTAAAGAGTATAAGTATACAAATAAATATCAATATCACAAAATAACCAAATTTGGGCAGAATATTTTTTGACTTTGAACCAGTCTTGGTTTGCATAGTTTGAACTTACCAAGTATTACCCTATGCTAGAGCTCTTATAAAGAGCTCTAGAAGCCAGGGTCTTGCTGTTTTCACCTGTCACTCTAGTTAATGGCAATTTTCTACCCTTGCAAAGCAGGAGCATTCCTGCAAGATAAAAAAAAATAAATGAAGTAATCATTACCATTCTACCATTCTAGGACTAGATATGCTGACTGAGAAGTCAGTAGAAGAACAAATAGCATGTTCTTCTGCTTAGATAAAATTAATAGGTGTATTTTAAAACTTTTTTTACTTCTCTAAGGTGAAAAGACTGACTGTTAGAAAAAAACAGTTCCTTATTCAGAATCCTAGAAACTAATTTCTTCTGAGTGGGGAGGCAAATCTTCTTGGACAGATGTCTTCATCTCTAAAGGATTTTCCTACAAACCAATTTATTCAGCCCCAGAATGACTGCTTTGCAGGCTTCATATTTAGTCTTCGGATCAATTGGCCAAGGGTGTAGGTTTGATTTCAACTTTGGTAGGGACACTATTCTTCAGTTTCATTGGTCCTTTGCAAAAAATATGCATGCTCTTTTTTATGCTTAATGTGAGCTTCAGGGCTCATTTTGTTTAAAGAGAACAGCAGCATTTTTTGCTACATTAATACAAATCTTATAAGCACTACATGCTCTAGATGCTGTTTATCAATATTTAAAGCATAACTTGCTCTGATGAATGTGGAATTAGGACTTTTTCCACTTTGAAAAGGATTGCATTTAAATTTACCTGCGACTAAGACAGTGTCTGTTTAACCAAATATAGTCTATAATATGTGGATTTATCCTGTGTTTTCTTCTGAAGATAGAGAATTGTGCAGAGGTAAACCCCACTCTTATTTTTATTTTATCTAATATGCTCTCTCTGGATCATGCAAAATAATACATTCAAGGGACGGCAAATAAATGTATTGTATTTACATGTGCACTGGAACTAGAAGAGGAACTGACACTGAGCATTTAAAATATTAATATTAGAAGTTGTACATCTGGGCTGTAGTTACTCTGTGTAGCTAATTTCATGTATTTTATCTATGGCTGAAACAATTAATCATACTAACAAATTATTTAAATAATCGTGAACTATGTAATTGATTAATCGTAAACTGGAGTATAGGGCCACTAAAATGTGCCTTTAGCCGACAGAGCGACCCACTTAGAGCAGGAATTATACCAAGATTGTAAAAAAATATGTAAACATTTAGCATTTAAGAAGTAAAAAAAAATAGTTTTTGTCTGTCAATATTCTCCATCCAGAACTCCTCCAAAGGAAACGTTTAAACGTTTCTGTTTCACCTGGTTTCATTCTATAAAAGATCTTCTTTAAGGATCGTTTGGCTATCTGATTAAGAGATAAAATAAAAGAAATCCTAACGTTGTTAACTTACATTTCTCTAGTTCCACAAATCAAAAAACTCTCTCCTGCTTCTTTACAGAACTCCAATCAGAAGCTTTTGCCTGTTTTAGCGTAGATAAGTTTTTTAATTCGGACTAGTTTCGTAGCCCAATATTAATTTATTTTAGCGTCTTTTTTTTCGCGCTCCAAGCACCCGCACGCGCGCACATACAGACTAGAAAACACGCAATCAGAATTTATTAAGGCAGAATAATCAGAGTTAAACCGCACAGCACAGTTGATGCGCTGCTATGTGAAAGGGACAGGAAAGAGCAGGCAGCTGCAGCTACCAGGCAGAGAAGCTGCGACAGGAAAAGAAGCGGCTGCTGTATAAAAAATCATAAACATGTTGTTCACATCCAATTATTGGTAGGGACAAATAGGTCCGTCCAAAATTTTGGTAGGGACATGTCCCTATGGTCCCTATGCAAACCTACGCACATGCAATTGGCCAGGTTAAACTACACTAGAGAACTAGCCTGTCTTAATCAACGGACCGTCAGGTTGAGGAATAAAGAATTTTTACTTCTGCTAAGATGGAAATGTTAAGTATTTTAATCCTACCCAGAGCAAGATCCTCTATTTAAAACCTCTTGCTTCTCTTTTATTGAAGACTAACAATTAAAAACAATTGTTTTTTACTTACATCCCTCACTTCCCAAGAAACAAATCTCTTCAGCCCCTAGATGGCTTCTTGGAATCTTCTTTTCTATCCGTCTCAGGTCGTCCTCTTCAGTCTTCACAACCATTGCCCAAGTTTAACACGGATTAAATGGTTTAAAGAAAAATGCTGTCTTGATGCATCAGACGTTGGCTTTTAGACTAAATTGTAACAAGAACTGGAATTTGGCTTCAGTTCTCCATCATCTCAGAGGATGTCTTATTTCTTGCTGCAGGCTGCAGAAAACAAGTTATTATGATGCAGGATTGATCTCACTTTATCTGTAATAAGTTTGATGCTATAATAACTATTATTATACATCCGAAAGCATAAATTCCAGCTTCAGTATATAATGTTACTGTACTTTTATTTCCCTACAAACCAATTTATTCAGCCCCAGAGTGACTGCTCTGCAGGCTTCATATTCAGTCTTCGGATCAATTGGCCAGGTTAAACTATACTAGAGTACTAGCCTGTCTTAATCCACGGACCGTCAGATTGAGGAATAAAGAATTTTTACTTCTGCTAAGATGAAAATGTTAAAAGCATTTTAATGCTACCGAGAGTATCTATTTAAGACCTGTTGCTTCTCTCATTATTGAAGACTAGCAATTAAAAACAATTGTTTTTTACTCACATCCCTCACTTCCCAAGAAACAAATTTCTTCAGCCGCTGGAGGGCTTCTTGGAATCTTCTTTTCTATCCGTCTCAGGTCGTCCTCTTCAGTCTTCACAACCATTGCCCAAGTTTAACACGGATTAAACCCAGTTTAAAGAAAAATGCTGTCTTGATTCATCAGACATTGGGTTTTAGACTAAATTGCAACAAGAAGTGGAACTTTGGCTTCAGTTCTCTCTCATCTCAGAGGATGTCTTATTTCTTGCTGCAGGTTGCTGCTCTGTTTCTTCTTCCGAGGAGGGAGAATTCTTGATGGAGAACTCTTGAAGAAGCGCTCTGTGATAATTATCCTACTCCTCAACCAGCTGCTTCTCTCTCTTTCTTCTTTAACCAGTCCAGCACTGGGAAGCTTCATCAGGACGCAACAACTTTATTTCAGTCAAAAAGAACTGCTAGCTTTCTGTCATGCTTTAACATACTTGCGTGTACTGCTTCAGAATCCGTGTGATCGCTACATGACATTATGCAATGCTACAATGGAGGCAACCCCCTCTTCAGATTGTGATTTATTGCTTTCTCCTATTGTCTTAAACTCTACCTTTGTTAGTATCACATACACCCCAGCGCCGCAGAGTTTCCATAGTAACTGAACTACCTCTTTGTCTTTTATCAGGAAACACCTTTTCCAACTCAACAATCAAACTAAGTCACCCCCTCTTTCTCTGAGCAGAGCACCTCTCAGTTCCTCACTTTACTTAACTGGAAAAAAACGGCTTTATTTTACATCATAACAGCTAATTATAAAAAATACTTTTTACATTTTATTTCAAATACACTTTGATATCCTTATAAAATGTGAACACCGGCCATTTTAATTCCAGGCTTCCTAAAACAGAAAGCAAGTTATTATGATACAGGATTGATCTAATTTTATCTGTAATTAGTTTAACGCTATAATAACAGTTACTGTACATCCGGAAAGCATACATTCCAGCTTCAGTATATAATGTTATTGTATTTTTATCTGATCTCACAAAAGCTGAAATTCATCTTTAGGTAGAATAAGCAGAAAGTTGACTCAAGTAAGACTAGCAATATTCTTAGGAATATTATTTAAGTCAACATAAAAAGTTCAGTAATGTACATCTACTCCTTAAGGTACATTTATCCCTAAAAGTGTCTATATGTCTTTTTGAGTAACTGTAACTAGTTACCTCCACCTTGTGATGGTATGTAATGTGTACAACTGTACCAACAAAAATACCAACAAAACTTGTAAAAATATCTATTCTACCTTTGCATCAACCAAGCAGAATATTTATTAAGCATCAGATGAAAAGTTAGGAAAATAGGTTTACTTGTTGGCTCAGTGTAATGGAGGGGACGGGTTTAGTTCAGTGCGGGAGTTTGACTCTGTTTGGTTAGAAAACACTATTCTCTCATCCAACATGCAACTCTCGGAGAGATTGGAGTTATTCTGCTAACAACAGAGGCAGATGCTGGGGAAGATTCTCAGTTATCCAGGTCATAGTCATTCCAAAAAGGTTTAAACAATTTACTGGACTTTGTTTCCAAGTTGAAGACGTTTCGCTTCCTAGGAAGCATTTTCAATTCAAAATGGCAGAAATGGCATTGAGTTCGAGGCTCTGTAGAGTTGACCAAAAACTTTTCCTTTCTCCCTGAAACTTTGTTTCGAGAAGTTTTCAGGTTTGTTTATAAGGTCCAGCTTTTACAGCACCAGAAAACGAATGAAAGACAAAAAGTTAAATTCAATAAATTACAACAGAAAGCAGCATTTGAACAAGATACCAACATACCACATACGAAAGCCACAAACATCGATGTCCAGGACAAGTGGGTTAAAAACCTGTCTAGCAGGCCTCTGACGAAACCAGAGACGGATGTTCTGTCTAAAGGCCTGAATTTTGCCATTTCTCCACAACAAATACCCATTGTGGAGCAGATCACTGCCACTGAATCTGCCATCAGGAATAACAACCTGGCTAAAACAGAGGCAGAGCAACTCAGAATGAGGGTAACAGCTACCCTGGCCAGCGCCCACCATCTCCAACCAATCTCACACCACAGGATAGGAAAACCATGAAGTCCCTTAACCAGGACCAAAGCATCACCATATTACCACCAGTCAAAGGAAAAAGCTCTGTGGTCCCCCCACACTTCGGACTACCAGAACAAAATTCTCACTCTATTGAGTGACTCCAACACGACCTTAGCAACAGGACTAATTTCACTCCAGATCAGATCTGCACCCACCACTGAACTTTGTCTTTCAAAACCCTATTTTTACAAACAGAAGCATGGTTTTGCCATGGGATCTCTCTTGTCACCAATTGTAGTCAATCTTTACATGGAAGAAATTGAAAAGAGAGCTTTGGACACCTTCAGAGGAACACCACCAAGCCACTGGTTTAGATATGTGGATGACACATTCGTCAAAATCCAGCTAAAAGAAGTGGAACCTTTCACAAGACACATCAACTCAGTGGACAACAACATCAAGTTCATCAGAGAGGATGCCAATGACAACAAGCTACCTTTTCTGGACTGCTTGGTGAGCATGGAAGTAGATGTAAATATCAACATTGAAGTGTATCCAAAAGACACACAGCAGAGCATAACGGTGATAATATTAAACGCAAAAACATTGCCACACAACTGGAGTCTCTGAAAAACTCAAGAGGATTTTCTTCAAACACATTAAGCAGATACCTCAACAGCTTCATGAAGATAAAGACCTGCTCCCCTATTCCACCAGAACAAACACCACTACGTGGGACTCCTCTTAAAATAATTTGTAAGATTTCCTAAATTTTGAAAAAGAATAGAGCAAATATTATGCATATGTTAAAGTTTCAAACCACTTTCTAAATAAAAGCATTTTTCACTGCCAGTTTGAATGTAGGTTCCAGGACTTGTTGGGGCAAACATATCATGATGAGGAGATCCAAAGATAAGATGTCAAGCAGTCTGTCTCCATGGTTATCACCGGAAGAGAACAATTTCACCTGCATGATACAGAAGGTGTTTTGGTCTTGCCCCCAGGAATTTGCGTCTGGGGAGCCGCAATTGAGTTTGTTCTGACTTACAACTAAAAATGAAGAAGCAAGATGGTCAGTTTCATTTGGTTGAACTTTAGTGAAGAACGGTGAAGGAAAAAAGTAACATACAATGTGCGCCCGTCGGCTCGGCTCAACAATACAAACTTTTTTCTCTCTTCCTGCTTCTAGAGCATCTTGGGTAATAGAGTCCACCTCAATGCAACTACAAACAAATGCAGTCCCAAATTTAACGACAGTTAACACACGAACTGTGTTATCAACATTAATGTTAACTTATATTTTTAACTCAGTAACTTATCATTCAATAGTTATGAAATAATAAGTCCTCAACAAATAAATTCATAACAGAGTTAAAGCTTGGCTAGGGTTTTTCTTGTCTTGATTCTACTCCTCTCTGGGTTTAATAATAAAGTTTTTGATGGAAATTATGCCAGTTCTACTCAGCTCACATAGAGGTCTATGTTCCGTAGTTCTGATGACTTTTTGTAGTTTTGTTATAGCTGTAAATAAACAAATATAAAATCCCGGACTTCTAAAAGTTCTATTTCAACTGTATAACTGCTTCTGTCTGTTCCAAACATAAACTTAGGTGTCTATTTTTTTGTTTCTCTCCAGGCCTGTCACTGCACCGGGAAGTCTCTCTGCCACTGTGATGGGATCAAGGGTCAGAAGGTGAGTATGCTAATCATGAACCTTCTGATTAACATTTTTCTATCACAGAAAACCCTTGTTATGCCCTGAGGTGCCGGTATTTCTACCACCAACATGACCATATCAGCTTCAAAGCATATTCTTTTTCCTCAAATGAAAAGTGGTAGCTATGTCTTCCAGCAGGCTAAGCCCACAGTAACATAACTCAGGAGATAGTTCAGGATAACCTGAGCCACTCTAACTATAAGGCTTATCAGAACAATACAATTTTGAGCTTAGCCTTAAAAGTATACCATGGGATTGCATCATGCAAAAACTGGAAGTTGGTTCCCAAGGAGAGCAGCCTGAGAACTAAAAGATCTGCCTCCCATCCATTCTACTCTTAGAAATTCTAGGAACTACTATTAAACCTGCAGATTGAGAGTGAAGTGCTCTGTTAGGAACATAAGGAACCTTCAGATCTCTGATCTGAAGTACTTCCTTGCAGTACTTTGTCAATTATTCGTTAGAAGGTGGCTGGAGCACCGTACAGGCTGAACGGCATAATAGTAAACTGGAAAAGACCAGAAGGAGTACGAAATGCTGTGTACCATCTGCTTGAAGGCTCCAATGGAACCTGCCAGTACCCTTTACACAGGTCAAGTGTGGTAATGAACTTTGCTTTTCCATCCTTTCCAGCAGCTCATCCACCCTGGGCATGGGATGGGCATCAAACTCTGAAACTGCATTAAGCTTTCTGAAATCAGTACAAATCTGTAGTGAGCCATCTTTCTTGCACACAATGACCATTGGGCTGCACCACTCATGTTAGCATGGTCTTGACTTCATCTTGCAGCTGCCCCACCAACTGCTGTGGAACTCTATATGGAAGTGAATTAACTGGCTGCTTATCTTTCAGTCTAATTGCATGCTCAATCAAACTGATCTGGCCTGGATTAGGAGAAAAAAGAGGAGACTGTTACTCGAAGATCTGCTGAAGTTGTGAGGCTATATGTGAGGTACAGTTCCCAAGATCGGGGGTTGATTGTTCAGTCATGACTTCAATGACAGGAACCTCTTCTTCCTCCTCCATTGGCCTCAACAGGCATGATGTTTCTGGAGCTGGATGTGATGGTTCTTTCCACTCCTTTAGCAAGTTCACATTGTAAGCCTGTGTAGCTTTCTTTTTCTCAGGGTGGTAGACTTCATAGTTGTTAGGTCCCATCTGTTGGCTGATGGTATAGGGCCCTTGCCACTTTGTCAAAAGCTTGCTGGATGAAGGAGAAGCAACACCTTCTGTCCAGGACTTAAAGACCCTCTGTCGTGCCTGCTGGTCATACCACCTATTTTGCTTCTGCTGAGCCCGAAGCAGGCTCTTTTCAGTCTCTTCCTGGTACTCAGCAAGCCAACTTCTCATCTGCAGCACATACTGGACCACACCTTGCTTTCCAACTTTTCTTCAGCAGGTCTAATGTTCCTTGAATATCCCACCCATACAGGAGTTCAAATGGAGAGAATCCAGTTGATGCTTGTGGCACCTCACGTTAGGTTAAGAGAAGGAATGGTAACCAGTGGTCTCAATCTCTGCCAGCGTCAATCACAAACTTCTGCAGCATCCTCTGTAGCGTCTGGTTGAACCTTTCGACCAGTCCATCAGTTTGCGGATGGTAGGGCGTCGTCCTGATGGCAGAGATACCAAACTGTTTATGAAAGAGGTCTTTCAAATCTGATCTGGGATTCCAACTCCTGAAAACAGCTGGACCTCTCCACTTAGGATCAGTTTTTTCCTCCACTAGGTCAAACAAAGGTTGTAAAGACACATCCTGTTTCTGTATAGTAGCAATATTTTCAGGTATTTTCCACATGTCTTCTACTGCTAAATCTGTTGACACATTTCCACTCAGCATGAACTGCTTTCTGGATTTTCTAGTCTTCTTTGAAAACCTCAAACAAACTCTCATCAAAATCAGGTAAGGATTCAACTTGTTCTTTGACTTGAAAATAGGTAATCACAGGATAGAAAACATTGCTAACCCCCCATCCCCCCCCCCTACCTCCAGTTTGTATCTCTTCCAAAAGATGAAACATCAAAGGTAAATCAGTACCCAAAATGATATCAAAAGGTAGGTTTTCCACTACACCAACAGTTAGCAAATAAGGTAGATTATCAATAATGACAGGCACTTCTGCTTTTGGATAAACATGACAATTCCCATGCCCACACAAAATAAAATTTTTGTTTTCATAGTTCAAACATCCAACAGGTACAAGACTCCCTTTAACAAGTGATGTGGGCCTACCACTGTCTATTAGGCCCCGTCCACACGAAGTCAAAACGAACACGAAACGCTAATATTTTCCAAAACGTTTGCCGTAAAGACGGAGACGTAAAATAAATGTGATCGTCCACACGAATGCATGAAAACGCTGCAAAATGTATGCCAGGCCTGTAAGTGGCGCTGTGGTGCCAAAGCAAAAATAAGCGACGAAATGTTGGGCATGCGCACTAATATTTATACACGGTTGCCCTGCGGGTTCATTTTCGTGGTTAAGTCAAATTCAGGTGCTGAACTATTTTGTCGATATTGCTCTGTTCTTCCTGGAGATATTCCAGAAGAAGAAGATTCTGTTGTAAGCCCGACAGCAGGGTGAGTAGCATTAGCAGCAACGGCGCCATTGTTGTTGTGATATTGGTCGCGCATGCGTGTTTAGAGGCGACGCTATGACGCATGCGTGTAAAAAAAAATATGCGGTTAGAGCGTAAAGATGGAAACGCGAAAACGGCGTTTCGAAATCTTCCCACTCTGAAGGCTGAATAAAAAAAAGATCGTTTACAGACCCCCGAAACGCCGGCTTCGTGTGGATGAGAGGCTGGTTTGGTGAAAAATGTGTGCGTTTAGGCCAGGGTTCGTCTTCGTGTGGACGGGGCCTAAGGCCATTTACCTTCACAGTTTTATGAGTTCTAGTTTCAAAGTTTTGGACTACAGCCTAATTTTTCACTCTGGGAGCATAACAGGAGCCAGTAATCTTAGACTTCTTTATCGGGCACACCCAAGCCTTGTGGCCCAGCTGTTGACAGTAATAGAAAATCAATGTCTTGCCATGAGATGGTGGATTCAGAGAACTTGGGGTACGTCTTACTTCCTGGCCTGGGTCTCTAGCATACCGTTGATGTCCGTGCATTCATGTACTGTGGAGCCAACTTTACAGTAGTAAGACCATCTGTAGGTTCATGTTCTTTCGACCAGGTCCTTACATCAGAGGGCAGAACACTTAGCAGTTGTTCCTGGATGATGAACTTCCCGACGTCCTCCTTGGAATGCTGGTCCAGACGGATTCACAGTCAGTAGAGCCCTCTAAGGCATTGATAGGTTTCAGTAGGAGTTTCACCAGCAGGTAAAGTTGTTGCTCTGAACTTCTGTCTGTACGTCTCAGATGAGATGTCAAACTTTGCTAACAAAGCAGCCTTTAAAGTCCCTGTAGCAGCGACTACGTTCCTCATCCATAACACGTTCCTCCACCGTCACACACACTCCTTTATGAAGTTGTTGACTGGATAGCCGTCCAGTCCCCTGTGGTCCTCATGATTGTGTATGAAGTAACATATATCTCTGATTTAATCCCCGTTTTTATCTCTTTGTCTAATAAAAAAACAGTTTTTGGTCTTTATTTGGTGCTTAGCTTTAATATTGACATCACATTTGAAATATGTTTCTCTGTGTTTGATAAATGTAAATAAATGTAAACTTTTCTTGGTTTGATTAGTGAAATAATTATTGATTTTAGGGTGGAATCATGTAAGCCAGGATAAGATAGCCAACAACATCACTTTCCAAGCAGCCATTTGTGGTTTGAATGTTGGACATGTTGCTGTGATGATGTCTCTGCGATATGCCGCACAGACAGATGCACAGATTGCAGGAGCGCAGAAGAATTTTTTCAAATATGTTTGGAGACAGAGGATGCAACCTGCTTGATATAACTCCAGCCAAATGTGAAGCGAGACAGAGAATCTTTATATAAAGATGTTAGATTGCTTTCCTACAAAGATAAGAGATCTCCTTACATAACTGTTAAGGTTTATTCCACGCTGATTTCACGTTCTAATCTGTCTGGATGAGTTCAGCCCAGATTTAAAAAGCACAGTTCAAAGTGATTTTAATCTTATATTGTTGTGTCTCTGTGAGCGTGTCTCCACTCTGTCTTCTTCACTGGATTCTCACATCATGCCTCCTGCATCCTGCCCCCACAGATAAAAAAAAACAAAAAAACCCTCCAATCCACTAAGGTGGAACAAGTTATCGTTTCAGGCTTAGAAAATATGATTGACTGTTTTTGTTTTTCAGTCAATTCAGGTTTTAATGGATTTATGAATTCCAACTGGCTTCTATCCGTCTATTTAGGTAAAGCACATTCATCAGCTGTCTGATTTTTGTACCCTTAAAGCATCATGTTATCATATTCCATCTCTTTTTTAGAGTCTTTTGTGAAATTTCTAAATAATAAGTGAGTTCATTTGCAAGGAAGTGTGCAGTCGTTTGTTGATGCTGCGGTCTGATTGGTGTAAGGTTGGGCACCTGGGACCACCCAGGGGTAAACTCAACCCAATTTCAATGGAAAGACAGAAAAATGAGCCCCTCTTGGCTGAACATGAAACGTCCATTTGTAATATCAGAAGCAGAACGCACCAGCAGTAAAGCTATGAGAAATTTCTCACTTTAACTTGGGAGAGAAATATCACCTGAACTGAGCTCTGCTACCCTTCAGTGGAAACAGCTGAAGTTTACATCTTTTTTTTTTATGTTCATTTTTTGTTGTATGTTGTCATGCTTAGGGAGAACCTGGATACATTGGAGACCCTGGACTTCCAGGGGTAACCGGATTTCCTGGAAACGAAGGCAGTCAGGGCTCGCCTGGAGAAAAGGTTACATTTTATAATTATTATTATTATGCTTGTATTTGACAACACATCTAATTTCAAGTGGAAACTGTGGATGTTTTCTAGTTCCTAGAGCCTCCACACCATGAGGAAA
This sequence comes from Cyprinodon tularosa, assembly GCF_016077235.1. Classification (NCBI taxonomy): domain Eukaryota; kingdom Metazoa; phylum Chordata; class Actinopteri; order Cyprinodontiformes; family Cyprinodontidae; genus Cyprinodon; species Cyprinodon tularosa. The sequence goes on from NW_024039371.1 coordinate 24,241, forward strand.
AGTAGTTTGATAGTTATCAGCTCATAATTGTTCTTTACACCCTGCATGAATTTAAATTTTTTTTTTGTTTTTTTGGATGTAGACTAATATATGACCTACATACCTGTATTACAGCTAAAGTACTACTTTTAATAAATTGAATTTTAGATTTTGAGCCTTTAGCTTTAGTCATGTCTTTGGGTTATGGTCTGTCTGTCTGTCTGTCTGTCTGTCTGTCTGTCTGTCTGTCTGGATGGATGGATGGATGGATGGATGGATGGATGGATGGATGGATGGATGGATGGATGGATGGATGGATGGATGGATGGATGGATGGATGGGTGGATGGATGGATGGATTTATTTTACCATCAGAAAGTTCTAATCTACTTTCTCTACCTTAGGGTAATCGAGGAAGAGCAGGGAATCCAGGAATAAAAGGCTCTCTGGTAAGACTGATGATGATGAGGCTGATGATCTGGATCAATGGGCTTTAAACCATCTTCTATTAAAGAATTAAAGTCCAATTATACATTTTTTTTTATTTTCTCTAAATGTTAACTTTGGGTCCTCAAGACCAACACCCTCCATGCTTTAGGTGTTTCTCTGCCTCCACACCTTAATTTAATGTACAGATGAGTAAGAGGACTTTTGAGCTGTTTCTAGCTGCTGGGATTGTGTCATTATATGATTCAGATGTTTTGGAGCAGAGACACATCTCAAACATGCAGGACAGTTAGTCCTGAAGAGATTTGAACTAAATGAAAGGCGGGTTACAGCAATGATGATTCTGATGACCATGATCGTGATGGTGAGTGCAGGTATGATAAGCATGGTCATGGTTATGCTGAACAAGATGGTGATGATGAAGAAGCTGTGTTGCATCTGCATGGAGCATTAGTCAAATTTAATTTATTCCCAACCGTCTTGAGGGATGTCATCTCAGCTTAACTCTGAAACTCTGGTTCTTAACACAGACAGAAGTTTTTATGTTTCTAAATCTTTGTTTCCAGGGTATTAGAGGAAGACCAGGTTTACCAGGCATTCCAGGACTTCCAGTAAGTGCTAAAAAATTTCCTTTGAACACAAAGGCAGAAATCATAGCATTAAAAGGGTAAATAGTAATAAAAAATTATCTGTCTCAAATATTTCAGGTTAGAAAATTGTCCAGCAGAAAACTAGAATTCATAAAATAGGCAGCATGTTTGATAACTGCCTGCTATAGTTGATATGAGCTCCCGCTGATTATGATAAGGTAATTTTTGAGTTTTGTTTTTTAAGGGTCTCCCTGGGCATGATGGACAAACCGGCCGACCTGGAAACCCAGGATGCAATGGGACAAAAGTAAGGACAATTCTTTGCAGGGATTAAAGTATTCCAGCCCCAGGCAGGATTTCCGGCTTATACGGATTGCCTGTGGGTAAAAAAAATCACTCAAAAATAAATTGAAGGTAAATAAATAAATAAAAGACAATCAAAATCCCTCCTGCATGTGTCAGCCAATGGTTGCAAAGGAGCGCTCTGAACATTTTTCAACTGTACATTCCAGTTAAATAAACTGAGATCGATGGATTTTACTCAGTCGGCACTTTATTTACTTTGCAAAGTAAAGGAGAAGAAGACATTCAAATTCACAGCATGATGGTCTGCCCTGTTTTGACTTAGACAAAGTTGTTCCCTTGCCTTAAAGGCAGAGTCAAAACAATTACAGAAACTATAACATGTTTTGAATACCATGAGAAAGTATCTGGTTTTGTCATGGGAAAAAGTATGTCTTGTCTATAACCACCCCTCACAGACATTTTGTGGCCTTGCAGGTGAAACAAACCGAGTAAAAAAATGTTTATATAGTAAATAGGATACATCAATTTATAAAAGAAGAAATTAATAGAAGTCAGTTTCGCCCTTTCGATTATAAAAGGGTATTATCCTTGTGTAATCGATAATTCAGAAAGGAAAATTTTGTGAATATATGTAGAGAAAACAAAAAACAAAAGCTGTGAATATATGTAATAAAATCTAAAAACTAAAGTTGTCACTGGTATTGAAGCCAGAGCACAGTGTTAATAAATGATTATGAAACAACAATGATTATAAACAGAACGTTTGTACTTGGAATGTGGAGGTATACACAACCCTATCAAACGGAGAAAGATTCTGAGCTTTCTTAAGAAGGAAAAGGTGCATGTGGCTTTGTTGCAGGAGACCCACCTGACTTCTCACGAGCACCTTAAGTTAAAACGGGATTGGGTTGGTCAGGTGTTTAGTTCTTCTTTTACGAGTAAGAGTCGGGGGGTGGCTATTCTAATACATAAGCACCTGCCACTGATTCAATTCAATTCAGTTTATTTATATAGCGCCAAATTCACAACACATGTCATCTCAAGGCACTTTACAGTTCAACCAGATCATACAGTCAAATTGATACAAAGTTTTCTATCTAAGGAAAACCAGTTGATTGCATTGACTCATTGACTCAAATACAATCCCCCACACTAAGCATGCTTGTAGCGACAGTGGAGAGGAAAAACTCCCTTTTAACAGGAAGAAACCTCCAGCAGAACCAGGCTCAGTGTGAGCGGCCATCTGCCGAGGCCGACTGGGGTTCAAGGAGACAGAAGCAGAGATACAAAAAGCAGCTGTAAAAGGCGGCCCCGTCCAGGAAACACACAGCCAGGCAGACGAGCTCCAAGGCAGCTCCCATGCCAGAGGACGAAGAGAGCACATCCACTCAGTCACGGTCAGAGAAACAGGACCACACCGGAAAACAGGCCGATCTCCAACATCTATTAACAAGGGTGTTGATAGAAGCAGCACAGCTGATGTTTTTTTCCAGGATGACGTCACAGCCAAACAGGAACAGACGAGGCAAAGCTACTCTGAGGAAAAGCAGAGAGAGCAGAAGGTTAGAGATTGAACTAACAGATTCTAACAGATTCTGCAGAATAGGAGAACTGATTTTACTGTATATAAACAGGTGCGTGGTCTGATATAAGAATATCTCACTGATGAATGCTCAAACAATTAGTGATAAGTCTGGTAGATACATATCTTTAAAGGGCACCTTACATGGCCAGTCAGTGTCATTTCTGAATATTTACTTTCCACCAGTACAGTCTAATGACTTCATTACTCAGGCTTTTTCCTCCTTTTCGGATTGGGTTTGTGACAACTCAGTGATAGCGGGAGATTTTAACTGTTATCTCTCCTCAATTATGGACAAATCTCCATCTAGACAGTCTCAAATTCCTAAAAGGGCCAAAGCACTTTTGGACACCTGTAACGAACTTGATCTTGTTGACACCTGGCGGGTACTTCACCCTAATGATAAAGAGTTTACATTCTTCTCAGGGGTTCATAAAACAAGTAGCAGAATTGATCTGATTTTCACTCCCAAACGGTCACTGGGTAATATTAGTAGTTGTAGAATTGGAGATATTCTTATATCAGACCACGCACCTGTTTATATACAGTAAAATCATTTGAATGCTGCCCCTTTGTATCGGACTTGGAGATTTAATAATTTTTTAATCCACAACCCTAAATTTGAGAAATTTTTAAATGAGCAGCTGGAGCACTTTCTAAAGATAAATGCAACCCCCGACGTTTCTCCCGGTCTACTGTGGGACACTTTGAGAGCTTATACTCGCGGACTAATTATATCATATTCTGCAGGTCTAAAGAAGAAAAATCAGATGGAGCAAAGAAAATTAGAACTGGCGCTTCATGATCTCCGGATTAGATACAATGCCTCACCCTCTGAACAACTAGGGAATGAAATCCAGGTGGTCAAAACCTCTTTGGAGGGGCTGCTAACGAAAAGGGCTGAGAAATCTATGTTTTTTATGAGGCAAAGGCTGCATGAATTTGCCAACAAACCAAATCGCTACCTAGCTAATCTCCTTCGGAATAAGACATCTTCTCGCAATATCCCGTGTGTTAAAGATTCTTCTGGATTCCTTAAATATGACATTACAGAAATTAATAACATGTTTAAATCTTTTTATAAGCAGTTATATGCCTCTCAGTTTAAATCCTTACACATACAGGATATGCAAAACTTTTTTTCAAGACTAAACCTACCTAAAATTACGGAAACCCAGAGGGATGACCTATGCAGGCCTATAACACAGAGTGAAATTTTGAAAATAATTCAGTTACTTCCAAATAACAAAGCTCCCGGTCCCGATGGGTTCAGCGGGGAATTTTATAAAATTTTTTGTAAAATTCTAATCTCGCCACTATCTGAAATGTTTCATTCCTCATATGTTGTTGGTGCTCTTCCTCCATCCTTAATGGAGGCTAATATCTCATTAGTTTTGAAAAAAGGGAAACCCACGGAAGACTGTGCCTCTTACAGGCCTATATCGGTTTTAAACCTTGACCTGAAAATACTATCTAAGATCCTGGCAATACGTTTAGAGAGTATGCTGCCCTCTATTGTTAAGAATGACCAAACCGGGTTCATACAAGGACGATATTCTACACACAATGTTAGGCGTCTGCTTAACATAATCCAGCATTCATCCCAGTTTGGTCCGGAGGCTTTACTTATTTCTCTTGATGCTGAGAAAGCCTTCGACCGCTTAGAATGGCCATATCTCTTTTTTACACTTCAACAATTTGGTTTAGGTGATGGCTTTGTGAAATGGATACAGATTTTATACATGTCTCCTCTTTCGGCTGTTATTACTAATGGTCTCAGATCAGAGAATTTCAGCATTGGTCGTGGTAGTCGGCAGGGATGCCCTTTGAGCCCTCTGTTATTTGCTCTGGCTATGGAGCCCCTTGCAGCAGCAATTAGACAAGATGCAAGCATTGAAGGACTCTTTTTAAATAATTATCAGCATAAAATTTCACTCTACGCTGATGATGTATTGATTTTTCTAAACTCCCCATCACACTCGATTCCTAAAATTATTGAACTGATTTTACATTATGGCTCTTTCTCCGGCTATAAGATAATTTTTTTTTAAAGCGAGGCTATGCCTACAGTATTTCTGTTATACATGGGGTTGACTCAAATATTTCTCAGCCTTTTCGATGGTCCCCGTCAGGTTTCACTTATTTAGGAATAAAAATCTCACCGCACCTAAAAGATCTATTCAATCTGAACTATAGTCCTTTAGTGCAATCAATCAATCGTGATTTAGAAAGATGGTGCAGCCTCCCTCTGTCTCTTTTGGGTCGTATACACTCAAAATGAACATTCTACCTCGCCTTCTCTACCTATTTCAGATGTTGCCTCTTGTTTTGTCTAAAAGGGTCTTGTCACAATTGAATGGTTCAATTATCTCATTTATTTGGAATAAGAAAATTCCCAGATTAAGGTATAGTTATCCTTTCTTACCTGTACGGAAGGGTGGTCTTGCCGCTCCTTCCCTTTCGTTATACCTTTGGGCAGCACAGTTTAAATTCCTTATGGAATGGTTTATCAGTGACCCTGACTCCATTTATCTGAGCGCTGAGGCCACCCCATTAAAAGGCATTCCTTTGGGGAACTTACTATATACATCCACTGACAAAGCCTCAGTATTCATCCAAAACAATATGGTTTTAAAGAATATGATTGCTATCTGGCGTAGGGTCAGGCGGTTGGAAGGATACAGTAACTGCTTCTCACTCCTATTCAAGAAAACCCTGACTTTTCTCCTGGTCTTGAAGGTGGTTTCGCAGACTGGTCTATAAAAGGGATTAAAAAGGTTGGTGACCTGGTTCATGAGGGCTCACTTCTTAAATTTAATCAGATGAGAGTTAAGTATGGTCTTACTAATAAGGATTTCTTGAAGTACCTCCAAGTAAAGAGCTTCATCAGTTCTAAACTGAGAAAGTATAGTGGGGGATTGGCTGTCTCTCCTATTGAATCGCTGATGTTAAAGACCACGCAGCTTAAGGGTATAACTAAAAAGATTTATGATATCTTAGGTGTTCTTAAAACTGATAACTCTAACAAAGTTAAGGACCTGTGGGAAGTGGATTTAGGTCCTATAGAGGATGTGGCCTGGGATGAGTTGTGTAGCCGACCCTCCAAGGCGTTAGCATCGAATTCTTCTTGGGAGAGACAATTTAAAATCCTACATAGAAAATATATCACACCTGAGAAGAGACATAGAATGTTTCCAGCATTATCAAACCTTTGTAACAAATGTCAGTCTGCTGTTGGTTCTTTGTTTCATTGCCTGTGGAGTTGTCCTCATATTCTGCAATTCTGGGAATATGTTATAGACAAGTTACGTTTAATATTTAGGTACCAACTGCAATTGGGTCCAAGAACGTGTCTACTGGGTCTGAATGATGAGCTGCCAGATAACTTTCGTAACAGGGATCTTCTACATATATTGTTACACTGCACTCGAAAGTGTATTATGGTGTTGTGGATTTCTGATAGAGTTCCATCCATAAGCCAGTGAATAAGTATCATTCCAATGGAAGCCTTCTCTACGGCGTTGAAAAACAAACCATTTCTTTTTCACCGGACATGGGACCCTTTTTTGGACTCTTTGGATGCATCTGTAGCTCAGAAAATGAGACTGGGTTTAATTGACTTAGCCTGGCAACAAGAGGACAATTCGTAGTGTTATGTTTGTTTGTTTTTTCTGCTTTTGGGCATCTGTTATTTATTTATTTATTTATATATTTATTTATTTTTATTTTTATTTTTTTTAATTATTATTATTATTTTTTATTTTATTTTATTATCCTTATATATGTGTACATCCCTCTCATATGTATGTAGAGTGTTTAATATTTGATGTTTCCCTGCTTTGCAAAAAAGTTCAATAAAAACAAATAAAAAAAAAAAACAATGATTATAAACAATGAAACTTAAAGACTTTAACGTAGTAATTTCTTGTCTAACAAGAAATTATTTTTGTTGTTTAACTCATTTTAGATTTCCCAGTGTCATCAATCTTAGTCTGCCCTCCACAAAACACCATTAAGGGAAAATCTAACATTAACTTTTAAAACATTAAAACATCAAAGTGTAAAAAAAAAAGAAAAAAATAGATTGAAAATCATGGCAATAAATTAATGATTATATAAGATTAAATGCTTGCTCATTAAAACCTTAAACAATAGAAATGTCAGTGGGAACATTATGGTCAGAGTCATTGAAGGAAATACTAACATCTGACATTAACGGTATCTGATATGGGGGCGGGGCCTGCTCCTCAGACAGAGTTGCTGTCTGAAGGTAAGTATCGCTGCAAATATAATAATTGAAGTAATAGCAGCAACAATGAAAGATTTCCATTTAGCAAAATCGGAGCTAAACCAGTCTGGCATGTCCTGAACTCCAGAATCCTCAGCTATCTGATTTGCTAAAGTAAATAATCCATTTAAAGCCTGTGTAATCAGACCATCAGGTGCCGTATTTTGAGGAATAAAAGTACAACAAGGAGAACCAAACATTGCCCAATCTCCTCCTTTCTCAACTAACAGCATATCTAAAGCCCTTCTATTCTGGCAAGAAACAAGTGAAGATGCTAATACCTGCGTGGCTATTCCCTCTATGGCATCTCTGGTTAAGTTTGGCAGGCGTTGGAGATTAAAATTCACATAATTAGTGCATAAAAAATTTTATTAGGAGTAATCCAAAGGAAAATTGCTTCATACTTTATACTTTATACCAAGGAATCCCTATAGCATCAAACTAAGTTTGACTTAGTTTGACCCTGGAGACCTTTAACAGAATTACATAAATGTCCAAAAGGACTACAGGCATGGCAAGGGTGACTGCAGTACAAGTACCTGACCAGCCTAGAGGCAAGAAATTATACAGTGTTATTGTATCACAATACCAGAAAAGATCAGCTCAGCATGAAGAAGCAAACTAGCATTAGCCCAAGATGTTACATTTATAGTGGAGGAACATCAATATGAAGGCATCTCCTCTAAGAAGCTATAATTTCTTCTGGTCAAACAGTTGTGACTACCTGCACGAGGAGTAAATATAGGAGGAATGGGAAAAAAAGACCACATAAGGTGGAACACTCAGGTGATGGATTCATGTGTAAAACTAACATACAGTTAAACCCAGGACAGTCTGTGTCCTAACAGAGGAAGACGAAGTGAAAGTGGTCTAGCTGTGGAACATGCAATGTAGTCTGTCATGTTATTGCTTTTAGTAGTAAATGTAATCCATTCAAGGGAGGTGTTTTTCTTTGTAAAACCTGTTTCCACCTCCATCATTAACATCTGAGTAAGAGAGGTTCAAAGAGGTTACCAGTGGGTCAGGTGTGTCTTTACTTGGAAGGAAGCTACCCACAGTAGCATCAGCAACAGGGTCTAAGGTTGGAGCAGGGTCTACAAACTGAATTTTAAGCACTCCCCTTGGGTCCTTACCAAAGACATTAGCACCTAAAATCAAGTGATAATGATCTAAGTCTCTGTGGTCAGCAGCTGACCATGGATTAACCCACGTTTTTAACCGTCAGCACTAAAGGATTTCGTCCTCGTTTGTAAGTTTTTTTGGTTCGCTTAGCTCTCACTAAACTTATCTTATCTCTTAAGCCTGAAGGAATAAACTGGTTGCTAGGATTTACATAACCTCTAGGATTAGAATTCCAGTAAACAAATGACCAATCTGGACACCGTGATTCGGATGCAGGTTTTCCATGTGGGAAAATACAGATATATACCTCAGCCTTTCTGTATCTCGCATAAAACCCCTTACATGGAATCACATCACACAGATCGAATTCTGCTGCCACTGTGGTGTTTCTGGGTACCTGTATGATTACCTGATCCACTCCTGCTATGGGACGTCGTTTCACAAAACCTGGGGCGAAGGACTGGAGTAATCCTGGTGACCTTGCTGTAAAAGTGTCCTTCACCGTCTATGAAACTTTAGAAAGGACAAGGGAGAGATTTTGACAATAAGCTAACATACTATCATCACACAAGGAAGTGGAGGGTAAAGGCCTTAGCATACTGTAGGTCCAATACCCATGTTTGAAGGCCTACCAAACAGCGTCTCAAACGGACTTAGGTTTGTTAGGTTCCAAAATAAAGGTTCGTAAAAGAGAAACTGAGTCCACACAGGAAAGAGATTCAAACAGCTCCTGCAGGAGTGGAAAGAGCCGAACCCAACTTTCAACTCTTTCCCAGACCGCCCTCCTGCAGTCGTCTTTTACTAACAGAACATAACAAATGGTTACAAAACAGTATTGTTCTGACAGAACAATTGATCAGGTCATAAGACAGGATGCTCCACCAGCTGTGATCACAAGGCAGATACCGAATAGTTGCTGGAACACTAATGCAGAAAAAGGTTTATCTGGTAAACATATATGCTCCAAACATTGATGATGTGGAATTTGCAAATAGATTATTGAGCAGTCTTCCATTTTTGGATTCTCATTTTAGAGGGTGACTTAAAGGAATAGTACACCCAAAACATGATTAGCCTTCATTTTCTACTCACCCCCATGCTGAACAACACTCTGGAGTACTTTTTTGATATCTCAAATTTATCTGGAGATCTGGGAGGCTTCTTGCTGTCTGCTGACATTAAAATAATGGAGGTCTATGGTGCCCGAGGCAGAAATGTCCATAAAAGTCCACAAAAAACGTGTAAATATTCCTCCATACTGCTCGTCCAATGTATTCCAAGTGTCCTGAGTGGGTAACATCCAGAATTTACTCGAAACGAAGTCATTTAGAATGTTTTTAGAGCATAAACAGTAGTGTATAGGATTTCCTGAAAGCGCGCGCCTGCGAGTTCACGACGCTACGGAAACCGCGGCAGACCAAACCAGATAAAAGTGCGCATTCAGCTCGGCAAAGAACTCATGCTCTTCCTCAACACTGAAGTCCTCAGACATTTTTCTTTCTTTGCACAGGTAAACAGCTCATTTCTTCTTCTACGCTTGCATTATCGGCAGAGCAGACGCTGAATGCGCACTTTCGTCTGGTTTGGTCTGCCGCGGTTTCCGTAGACTCGTAAATGCGCTTTTAGGAAATCCTATACACTACTGTTTATGCTCTAAAAACATTCTAAATGACTTTGTTTCGAGTAAATTCTGGATGCTACCCACTCAGGACACAATACATTGGACGAGCAGTATGGAGGAATATTGACACGTTTTTTGTGGACTTTTATGGACCTTTCTGCCTCGGGCGCCATAGACCTCCATTATTTGAATGTCAGCAGACAGCAAGAAGCCTCCCAGATCTCCAGATGCATTTGAGATATCAAAAAAGTACTCCAGAGTGTTGTTCAGCATGGGGGTGAGTAGAAAATGAAGGCTAATCATGTTTTGGGTGTACTATTCCTTTAAATTGTGTTATAAGACCAATCCAATCCCCCTAAATTAACTATATCTCTAATGGCTAAAGCATTTTCTGATTTCATGAGGCAGAGTGGTCTTGTGGACCCGTGGAGCCCCTAAACCCAACCAGTAACAAATGTTCCTTCTTTTCTAAGGTGCATCACTCTTATTCTAGAACTGATTTTTTTATTGTTGACCAGGCTCTCAATTTGTGCGTAGCTTTTTTCTGATTATTTAAGTATAATTATACCAGACCATGCTCCGTTATTAGATATTCAGTTAACTTCCCACAAATACAGCTGACCTTTTGCGGCGGTTTATCTCTCTTTTGCTTGCAGATGAAGTATTTTGTGACTTTATTTCTAATGCAATTGATGAGTTTCTGGTGTTTAATAAGAATGACTCCACTTCTCATTCATTGTTATGGGAAACACTGAAGTCCTACTCAGAGGACAAATAATTTACTATATATCTCTCTCTAACAAAAGACATAACTCAAGGCTTACTGAATTGGTGACAGCTATCGCTGAGATTGAACAAAAATATGCCATAAATCCCTCGCCAGAACTATTTAATGAGCGTATGGGTGTTCAATCAGAGATTGATCTAATTTCCACTAAACAGGCTGAACACTTACTGCTACACAGTAAAGGTTCATACTATGAATATGGTGACATGGCTGGCCGTTAATTGGCTCATCCGTTACAGTGTCAGTTCAACTTGTATTCAAAATACCCAACAGTTAATTGCAACCGACCTCACCGAAATTAATGACACTTTTAAATTATTTTATTCATCTTTATATTAATCAGAATTCCCTATGGATAATAATAAAATGGAATAATTTCTTCAAAGCATTCCCATTCCTATCATTGATGTGGACACTGCTGGGAGCATGGACTCCTTACTCAGCCTTGTAGATGTAAAAGATTCAATAAAAGCATTGCAGTCAAAAAAAGAACCCTTGCCAGGATGGGTTTCCAATCGAATTCATTCAAACCAGTCTTCAGATACGCCTGAAATGGTAATTTCCCTCGATGCTGGAAAAGTCTTTGACAGGGTTGAGTGGGAATACTTGTTTGTTGTTTTGAAGAGGTTCGGATCCGTGGATTTGTCTTCTTTATGCATCTCACAAGGCCAGTGTCCAAACCAATTATATATTTTCAGATTATTTCTCTCTCGAGCGGGGAACACGTCAAGGCTGTCTGTTGTCGCCATCGCTCTTCATTATTGAAATTGAGCCTCTGTCTATCGCATTGCGTGAATCCCCCTCATTTAGTGAGATCTTTGGTAATGGGACAGAATATGAATTGTACTTACACTCACCGGCCACTTTATTAGGTACACCTGTCCAACTGCTCGTTAACACTTAATTTCTAAGCAGCCAATCACATGGCGGCAACTCAGTGCATTTAGGAATGTAGACATGGTCAAGACAATCTCCTGCAGTTCAAACCGAGCATCAGTATGGGGAAGAAAGGTGATTTGAGTGACTTTGAACGTGGCATGATTGTTGGTGCCAGAAGAGCTGGTCTGAGTATTTCAGAAACTGCTGATCTACTGGGATTTTCACGCACAACCATCTCTAGGGTTTACAGAGAATGTTCCGAAAAAGAAAAAACATCCAGTGAGCGGCAGTTCTGTGGGCGGAAATGCCTTGTTGATGCCAGAGGTCAGAGGAGAATGGCCAGACTGGTTCGAGCTGATAGAAGGGCAACAGTGACTCAAATAACCACCCATTAATACCAAGGTGGGCAGAAGAGCATCTCTGAACGCACAGTACGTCGAACTTTGAGGCAGATGGGCTACAGCAGCAGAAGACCACACCGGGTGCCACTCCTTTCAGCTAAGAACAGGAAACTGAGGCTACAATTTGCACAAGCTCATCGAAATTGGACAATAGAAGATTGGAAAAACGTTGCCTGGTCTGATGAGTCTCGATTTCTGCTGCGACATTCGGATGGTAGGGTCAGAATTTGGCGTCTACAACATGAAAGCATGGATCCATCCTGCCTTGTATCAACGGTTCAGGCTGGTGGTGGTGGTGTCATGGTGTGGGGAATATTTTCTTGGCACTCTTTGGGCCCCTTGGTACCAATTGAGCATCGTTGCAACGCCACAGCCTACCTGAGTATTGTTGCTGACCATGTCCATCCCTTTATGACCACAATGTACCCAACTTCTGATGGCTACTTTCAGCAGGATAATGTGCCATGTCATAAAGCTGGAATCATCTCAGGCTGGTTTCTTGAACATGACAATGAGTTCACTGTACTCAAATGGCCTCCACAGTCACCAGATCTCAATCCAATAGTGTGTGATGCCATCATGTCAATATGGACCAAACTCCCTGAGGAATGCTTCCAGCACCTTGTTGAATCTATGCCACCAAGAATTGAGGCAGTTCTGAAGGCAAAAGGGGGTCCAACCCGTTACTAGCATGGGGTACCTAATAAAGTGGCCGGTGAGTGTATATGCAGACGATCTGCTGATATATTTATCCAACCCTGCTATCTCTGTCGTGCTGTCTTGCATATACTAAATAATTTCAGTTCCTTTTCAGGCTACAAATTGAATTTGGATAAGAGTGAATGCTTTCCCATAAACACTACTGCTTGTGGTCTTCAGCAGTCCAATTTCACCTTCAAATTCAGTCTCACAGGATTCAAATATCTTGGTTTAAATGTAACACATTCTTAATCTGGCCTTGCTCCTGCTAACTTTTTGCCTCTTACTACAAAAATTCCGTAAAAATTCAAAAATATCTACTGGACTTGGTTTCCAGGATTTGAAGACGTTTCGCCACCTCTCCAGGAAGCTTTCTCAATTCAAATGTCTGGATCCGCAGTGAGTTTGAGTCTTATATAGACAAAGCCTTGTATCGCTTGGAAACATGCAAATGGTAACCGATTGCTGACGGATATTTTTGAACTTTTACGGAATGACTATGAACTGGATGACTGAGAATCTTAATCAGCATACTTACTACAAAAACTGCATCTGATTTTCAGAGTTGGCCTGATCAACCTCTTTTGTTTTTGCACAAGATTAATATAATCAAGATGAATGTCTTACCAAAATATCTTTTTCTTTTTCAATATACTCCTTTTTTATGCCAAAAATCTTTTTTTGATTCCTTGAATAGATTGATTAGTGACTTTATTTGGAAGAGGAAACCCCCTTGAGTTCGTAAAACATTATTGCAAAGATGTTAACTCATTGGTGGACTTGCATGGTCCATATATGTGAATATATATTTTTATATGCATGCTTGTATGTATATATGTATAAATATCTTTGTTTTGTTATTTCCTCTTTTGGCTCCAATACAAATAATAAAAAATAAAAAAATACAAAGAAAGAATAAAACAAACAAAGATATTATAACATGCACAAAAAGAAATACTTCATAAATACTTTAAAAAATAAGTAATTAATAAATTGTTGAAGATTATAACGGACATTAAATGAATAAGGTAATTATTACAAAGGCAAATAAATAAAGAAGCTGATTAAAAGAGATATATACGTTTATGTCTCACTGTACAATTTAATTTCTACCTACATTTCTTTTTATTGTGTATTCTGGGGCAATTAATTGTATGATGGTGATCCTCAGAGCTCCGCTATGGTCGGTTCTTAGTCTAAATGATCGGGATGGGACATGGTATTGTGCGTTTTGGGAAACTGAAGCTCCACCAGCACTTCTGAAGGTAGCCCACTCCTATCAGTCAGGCAGGTGACGTTGTGACAGGCGGTTCATTTGCTGCACTGAATGTCCGTGTGTCAAGCATGATGAGCCCTTAAATCATACTCAACACTTCTGGGCGCAGTCTGACACTTCTGAAGATAAAGATAATAAACCTCAAAAGGAAGCAAGGAAGCTGGCCTTCAGCCAGGCCAACAATATTACGACGGTAAATATTTTTACATTCAGCAGTGTTTCCTACAGGATTTTAGGAGACTGCGGTGTTTCTGCAGTGAGTCTCTGACCTCGGGGGTTTTCATGTGTGCACATTTTTAAGCGTAGTGTATCCCACTTGAAGGGGAACGCTGGTTTTTTACATTGGCCCCTTGATTTTACATTCTTACAACATGGTCTACTTTCTGAAGATATTCGGTTAGGTTATAGCCAAGCAGAGATGGCAAAAGTACTCACTTTCCGTACTTGAGTAAAAGTACAGATACTTGTGTTAAAAAATACTCTGGTAAAAGTGGAAGTACTGATTAAACTTCTTTACTCAAGTAAAAGTAACAAAGTACAGGCTTTTAAATTTACTTAAAGTATAAAAGTAAAAGTAGAAACCACTTTTTTCATGCCGTTGCCTACATTTTAAATGGATGTCTGCCAATAGGACTAGATCTCCGTTGTGTTCATTTTCAATCATCTCGTCGTCCATACTACTATGCTAACGCCACCGCCACCAAGCTGCAATGATTTGCAGCGAATGAAAACCGCCGAATCTGTCGATTCATCTTGTAGTGGTGCGTCAAATGCAACGTAGATTCCCATCCAATTAGATTGAATTTGGTATTGATGACGTGAAAAATAATAACGGTAACTCCATTGAAATGATTCAAAACTAAAGTAAAGAGCCAATTTTTAAAATGTAAGGAGTAGAAAGTACAGATATTTGTGTAAAAATGTAAGGAGTAGAAGTAAAAAGTCGCCATAAAAATAAGTAGTAAAGTAAAGTAAAAATATCAGAAAAATCTACTTGAGTACAGTAATAAAGTATTTGTACTTCGTTACTTCCCATCTCTGTAGCCAAGTAACGTCTTCCTATGGGCAACAACTTGAAGGCACAAACTAAGCATTCATAACATGTAGGCGAATCACTGTCCCCCAGACATCCACGGTATATCTTTATCTTTATATTTTTTTTAAACAAAGCGGAGTGTGTATGACATCACTGGCGCGCGCTGGCTACCATTAATTCATCCTGTCAGCTGAGCTGGTGCTAGTTTTACTCAGATGCCTGGAAGATGTCTAGTGCTACTACCACACATGATCTCGCTCTCGAAATGGAATTGAACGATTCAGATTAGCTAGCTGGGCTGCCTGTCACAACTCCAGTCCGGCGCTCGGATGACGTCATACACACTCTGCTTTGTTTAAAAAAATATATAAATATAAAAAATATAAGACTGCTCATCCTTTTACTTAATTAAAATGTAAAAGAAAAAGACATGTGAGATTTATTTTTCAACCCCAGCAAATACATACCAAAATTAAATTTGAAATATAAAATTTGAAAATGAAAAAGCATTTTTTGGCTGCATTATTTTAACCTGACTCCGCCAGATGGATTTGCTCCGCATATTCATCTGGAAACCTTCCGTTGAAGTAATTTTGGGAAGGGGCGAAAATACTGGTTAGCTGATTGGCCTATGTTGGTGATAGACGGGCCAAATAAACCAATCAGATCAACGAAGCATATGACGTAACAGAGCGACGACGAAGAGGAGCCAATTGATAGATAAAACTCTTGCTGAAACCAGTCGGGAGAAGAGCAAAAACATCTTTTCCTCTAAGAAAAGCCTCCAGAGCAGTGTTTTTCTCTTCTTTCAGTGAAGAAATACTCTGTAATTCAGATAAAACTTGCTCGATAGCCACGCTAACGGCTGAAGCCGCCATGTTCTTTAGACTGAACTGTCGCGCTTCTCGTTGCGTCACACCTCAACCCGCCTCAAAGCCAACGCTGATTGGACGTTCGTTTGGTGAACTACTCCAAATCTTCTTCAGCAGAGAGTCTCCAGACTGATTAGCGAGTGAAATCTTGAAAGCTCGCGAGATCAGGATGGTCTCACGAGGCTAGCATTATTTGACTCATAAATGAAATTAGTAATCACTCATCCTATTTGTATTTGCATTTTCTTCTTTAAGCCTGCACATTTTATGCCATAATCAAAGAGAAAGCACAGCAGACATTGCTTTTTTGTTTTCGTGGCCTGCCAGCAAAGTGCTGTCCATAACTCGGAAAAAGCATTCTGAGCGGTGGGGGCAGCAGAGTGACGTCAGCAGCCGCTTTTCCATAGTGGCAGAGCTACTGAGGGAGGCTGCTACTGCTTTAGAGAAAAGTGCCTGCTTCTAGTGGAGAATGTGGCTACAAGAATGTGGCTGCATTACTCGACTGCAGCCACATCCTTAAAATGAAAAAGCATATCTGAAAATGCCTTTTCATTAGAAATATGGTAACGATTTGCTTCCATATTGGAGTGGGTCTCACCCAGCGAGTAGAATTGCCACTGACCATCTCTTTCTCTCTGTTTATATGATTGTGCGGGCCGTCTCGTTCATTAATGGGAAACACTGTTCAGCATAACACTCAAAATTTTAGTTATGTGTTTGTTGTTTATTCAGTGAAGAATAATTTGTCCTTTCTCTGAAACTGTTATTATAGCGTCAAACTAATTACAGATAAAATGAGATCAATCCTGCATCATAATAACTTGTTTTCTGTTTTAGGAAGCCTGGAATAAAAATGGCCGGTTTTCACATTTTATAAGCATATCAAAGGGTTTTTGATATAAAATGTAAAAAGTATTTTTTATAATTAGCTGTTATGATGTAAAATAAAGTCATTTTTTTCAGTTAAGTAAAGTGAGGAACTAAGAGGTGCTCTGCTCAGAGAAAGAGGGGGTGACTTAGATTGATTGTTGAGTTGGAAAAGGTGTTTCCTGATAAAAGAAAAAGAGGTGGTGCAGTTACTATGGCTACGGCACTGGGTGACAAACAAACAAAGGTAGAGTTTAAGACAATAGGAGAAGGCAATAAATCACAATCTGAAGGGGGGGTTGCCTCCATTGTAGCATTGCATAATGTCAATGAGGGATCACACGGATTCTGAAGCAGTACACACAAGTATGTTAAAGCATGACAAAAAGCTAGCGGTTCTTTTTGACTGAAGTAAAGTTGTTGCATCCTGATAAAGCTTCTCAGTGCTGGACTGGTTAAAGAAAAAGAGAGAGAAGCAGCTGGTTGAGGCGTAGGATAATTATCACAGAGCGCTTCCTCAAGAGTGAGGTCTTGTTACAATTTAGTCTAAAACATCTGATGCATCAAGATAGCATTGTTCTTTAAACTGTGTTTAATCCGTGTTAAACTTGGGCAATGGTTGTGAAGACGCAAGAGGACGACCTGAGATGGATAGAAAAGAAGATTCCAAGAAGCCATCCAGGGGCTGAAGAAATTTGTTTCTTGGGAAGTGAGGGATGTGAGTAAAAAACAAATGTTTTTAATTGTTAGTCTTCAATAATAAGAGAAGCAAGAGGTTTTAAATAGAGGATCTTGCCTGGACACCGGCGGCCCCGTGCTTCCCCCCCGCCTGCTGGCTCCCTGCCCCAAATCTGGTCACCCTACCTATGCACTGTGTGGAAATCTATGTAAAATAGTAAAATATTTATTGCCTTTATCTCATTTCTAGAAGTAGAAATAGTAAATTATAAAGTACTATTATAATGTGGAACCCTAATTATACTTTCTAAAAAAAAAAGGTAGATTCATAACCATTTATTCTAGCAAATTATGTCAAATATCTTTTAGTGAAGTGAACACGTGTAAATATTCAGCAAAATAAATCTGAATGTTTAGTGGAAATCTGATTAACTGAACTTTCTCACGCTGATGGATGCATTATTACTTTAATAAAGTAAAAACGGTTCTAAATAATTCACATAGTCTACTGACTCTGACAGTGATTACAAATCTTCACTATGAAACCATCACGAATCAGTAATCTTTCCGACCTGCTCTGAGAGCCTGAAATGGTTCACAGCATAAAGGTTAAATAATACCAAATTTCTTATCCACTCACCATTTTGTCGTGTTCCATGGGCAAAAGCGAGAAGAATAACGGGAGCAGCATGGAGGTGATCCTCCACCTCAGAACTCCTGGAGAATACACCCTGGCTGTCACAAAGGAGCAGAACTCCGCTATAGTCAGTTCTTTCTCTATTATCTGGGTGGGGGTCGGGATTGTGTTTATTGGAAAAATGAAATTCCAGCAGCACTTCTGAAGGTAGCCAACTCCTACCCGACAGGCAGGTGACGTTGTGACATGCTGTTCATTTCCTGCTCTGAATGTCCGTGCATGAAGCATGATGTAACCTTAAATCAAATAAGGTTCATTAAAACCATGAGAGGAAAGATTTTATTTTATTTTAACTCCGGCTTTTTTTATTGTGAAACCTTTAGGTATAATATTTGAAAATGTTCCCTTTTCTCTGTCCGTGGAATGAAGCAAGAGTAAAGCAGTAGATTGAGGGCAACTCGTCTCTGCAGGAAAAAAAAACACCTCCTGAGTGTATTTTTCTCTGCATAGTAAAGTAATAACATGGTGACGTCAGGTAGTTAATTAATGAAATTCGTGATTGAGAGAAATAGCCTATAGGTCATAGTGTAGATGTGTTGTTTTGTTCTGTGAATATGCCTGTTAAGATTCCGAGTTTGACCAAGTTTGTTACAGCTGATTACCTCTGAGAACTAAGTTATGATGACTTAGGTTTAATGAAAAAATGATGGTTAAAAAATCAACTTAAAATCCTTGTAAAAAGTCAGAAGGACAGAAGGTTAATCTAATCAAGTCCGATTTTTCCACCTTTGCTCCAGACTTTTCTTCAAGCTCTCTCAAAGTTTGTTATAATTTTTCTTTGGACTATAGCTGCTGATGAAAAAGTCATCACCAAATTGTCTTAGTAAAAGTCTGGGTCATTTGCCCCTTCCTTTCATGTTTTGAACATCAATGATCTTATCAAATGAACATCAAAGGCTTGAGGTGATACTTTTACACTAGTGTATAAATAAGATCTAAAATAATTTATAGATTATTCAAAAGACATGTTCATGCAACATGCTGCTGAAGATTCTCTGTCATCCAGGTCATAGTCATTCAATTTAAGAAACTAGTTAAGAAACAAACCACTTTGTTTTCCAAGTTTGAAGACGTTTCGCTTCCCATCCAGGAATCTTTTTGAATAAAAAATGTCAGAAATAGCGTTAAGTTCGAGGCTTTATAGAGTGGACTAAAACAAAGCCTTGTTTTGGCTTAGAAAACATGCAAATTGAACCAGAGGAACGGGCCTGCTCCTTACGAATGGGGAGTTGTTTGAGTTTTTTGTTAGCCATAAATACCCAACACTGGTCTCTTCCTCTGAAAGGGGGTTGTTAGGGGGAATTGTTGCCTTGGCTCTTGCCTGTTCAGCCAGGCCAAAAATATTAGGACACTAAATATTTGTATATTCAGCATAACATAGATAATTTTTGTTATGTGTTTTTGTATATTCAGTAAAGAAATATGTTTCCTTTCTTTTAACAATGTATTGCCTGTTTGTCACATAAACATTAAAATATTCAGTTCTTATGACCAAATCATTGTTATGTGGCCTTATCTCACCTTTATATCTTATACTCAAAAGACAAAATTCACCTTGATGTGTCGTTTTGCTTTTTTCTCCCTCCCTATAAAGGAATTTCTGATACTTTAAGATGTTTATTGCCCTCCCCGGTAGGGGGGGTAAAATATCTTATTTAATAAGATACACAGTCAGAGCACAGCAGGGGTTCTTTGTCAAGGCAAACCTTCTCTCACAGCAGGGGTCCCCTAAGGCTCACACCCAGTGCATGGTTCTCATCCAGTTTGGCTCTATAAGTTCTGAAACTCAAGATAATTATGTTGCAAAAGATCTGTTTGCAGCAGTTTGGTTCTGAAAGGTTTTTACCTATCCTTGATAGTTCCGGAGATCTGGTTCCCCTGGGGCCCGCATCTCCACTGCGGAGATCCAGCCGATCCCCTTCATTGCCCAGCTTCTTGGGCAATGAAAGGGGAGGAAAGGAGAGCAGGAGCCAAAGAGTGAGGAGGCAAAACAGGAAAAGAGGGAGAATTCTGTGTGCTCTGTGGTTTTGTCTGTCCTCACAGGGGGGTGGGGGGTGGCGGTGGTGGGGTGGGGTGGCAGTTGTATGGGTGGTCGGTCACACCTCTGTGACTTGCCTTTTGAGGCCTTGGCTGAATCGGGGGTTGTTGCACAGATTCCACAGCTGATTCCACATCATCATGTCAAAATGAAATATGGACACTGGTTCCCAATGTCCAAAAAGTATGATCATGGCATATGGCGCAACAACTGCAAACAGAAGTTATGGTTTTATTTAATGATTTATCAGACTTATTTATATATGTAAAGGTCAGTTTTATGAAGCACATAGAGTAACTGTTGGTACCCCCTACCTGAGCTGTAGATCTTTGTAGCTCCTCCAGAGTCACCATTGTCCTCTTGGCCATTTCTCTGATTAACATTTTTTTTGCCAAGACTGTCACTCTAGGTGAAGATCCATGGACATAATTTTTTTTTGGGGGAAATGTCCCCTGTACTTTTTCAAACATCCGTTTTTCGTCCATGCATGTTTTAGTGTCCAAAAACAACGTTACGCTACAGTACACAGACATTCTTCGAGCACTAGGACCAAGCGTAAAAAAACGCAGCTCAAGCTGAAGCCCCCTTCCCTGAGTTTAGAAAGCCAACAAGCTCCTGATTGGCCCCATGTCTTTTTTTGTGCGATTGGCTGTCCCGCCTGGAAGCTCACTTTACAAACCTCTGAAGCGCCACTGAATCGAGTCTGTGATTGGATGGTCAAACACGCTGAAGGTTGTTCTATTAAAAAATGCCCCCCCCCACTCCTGAAATCAAAATTTGATCCATGTCTTGGTAGGTCTGCAGATGGTCCGTCCTCTTCAGACCTAATGGATTAAACAAAGCTGTCTCTGCAAGTACAGCATTCTCACCCCGACTGTAGAGATACAGGATTACCACTGACTGCTGAACCTCATCCCCATGTCTCTCATAATGGGATCGCCATTAAGGGTGGCCAACCTTGTAATTCCAGTGAGAATTGCTGCCCTAAAGGATTTTTCTGCATCCAATAAAATCTGCTTGTCATCAGCAGATAAACTGAACATTTTCCACTGTTGCTCTGTTTAAATGGGAAATGAAGAGGCTTTTCATTGTTACTGGAAGAAGTGTTGTAACAACAAAGAAAAAATTAACCAAAGAAATTTCTTAACGTTGGGCACTAAACACAGAAAACAGATCCTTAAATAGTGTTTATCTTTTCAGGTAGTTGTCAGCAGCAAAACTACCTCAGTACCAGCCTGAACTGATCTGCTGGATTACAGCTGCCCAGTGGATCCTCTGCCTTTCAGAAACCCTATCTTCAACATGAGGGTGTGAATAGATGGTAGATTCCGCAGAAATTGCTCCCAACTTTGTCTCATACCACTTTTCCACTGGCCAAGAAACCTGTAAACCCCGGGAAAAATCAGCTTTCATTGGCAGTGGGAGCGGCTCACTGACCCGTGTCTACCCGGGTCAAAAGACTTGGCAAGTGATGCATGTTAAAAACACCTTGGTTCTGCTGTGGGAACACCAGACCCGGGTTGACCCAAAAACTTACGTGATACAATTGAGAGCAAAATACAGACGGCAACAAACCAGGACAGTCGAGTCTGTTTCAACAGGCCGACACAACAATGTTTACATTTGATAAACATGGAGCAGCACTGACAAGAGGAATTCAGATTGGCAAAGAGCGAAACCATAAAGTACACTTACTACACCCTGACTTTCTTACATGTTGCTCTCTGTTGTTTACCTTCCTGATTTCTGTCTCACTGGTAACATCAATGCTAACAAAGTGTGATGGTGTCACCAGAAATGCAGCAGCGGTGGGACAGAAGCGATGCAGCTTGTCAGTGAGGGGTTTGACCATGCCTTTGCCAGTGGAAACGGAGCCAAATGCTGATTGTTAACAGGTCGACCCCTTTTTGAAAAACCCAGGTTAACCTGCTAATTTCAGTGAAAAAGGAGCTTTAGTTTGCGCTGAAACTGGTATTTGGAGTATACCCGGATTTCATCAACTTGAATGCTCTGTTTCATTTACCTCATACCTCCAAACTGAGAAGAAAAGGAATTTCCTTTTAGACTTGATTGTGTTTCAGTTTCCAAACTGTTAAAAAAGCAACAAAATATATTTGAGATATTCCTGATGGAAAACCATAAAATGTTAAACAGCACCAGGTTCTTATACTAGTCATCATCTTCTTAACAGGGACTGGGTCGGGTCACAGGGGAAAACATCTCAACAGAGAGTCTTAGACTTCCCTTTCCCCTGACATCTCCTCTAACTCAGCTGGGGGAACCTCAGGCCAGCCAAGAGATATGGTTTCTCCAATGTGTCATGGGGCATCTCCTGGACCTCCTCCTGTGGTTCATGCCTAGAACACCCCTCCAAAGGAGGCCTCCAGAAACATTATTTTAGCCAGCTCAGATGAGTCCTATTGATGTAGGAAAAAAGCATACAATAACTACCAAATGTGAATAAAAAAGATTGCTTACTAAAGTTTTTAAATATCTTAAAACAGTAAGATTGCAGAGAGTCCTGCCAACATTTGACCTCATAGCAAGGGCGTAGGTTTGATTTCTACTTTGGTAGGGACACTATTGGTCAGATGTCATTGGTCCTATGCAATATGCCTGCCCTTTTTTATGCTTGACGTGAGCATCAGTACTGATGATAATTCATCATTTAAAGAGAAAAGCAGCATTCTTGCTACATTAATGCAAAATTTGAAAAGCACTAAACACACTAGAGGCTGTTTTATCAATGTTTGAAGATTTACCGGCTCTGATGAATGTGGAATTTGGACTATTTTCCACTTTGAAAATGGTTTCATTTGAATGACCAAGACAGACAGAAATACTGTATTTTCTTTTTGAGATATAGACTTGTGCAGAGGTAACCCTTACTCTTATTCTTTTATCTACTATGCTCTCTCTGTATCAAGCAAAATAATACATTCATTAAAATATTAACTTCACTTTACAAGTTAAACATCTGGGCTGCAGTTACTCTATGTAGCCCATTTCATGTATTTTATCTGGGGCTGAAAAAAGTAATTGTATTAATTGATTATTTAAATATTTGTCAACTAATTTAGTAAGTGGTTCATCATTAACTGGAGTATAGAGACTCTAAAACATAATATAAATGTAAAAGGTGCTTTTCGCCAACAAAGCAACCCACATGAAAAAAGTAATAGCAACAACATATCTATAAAAGGGAAACCCTCACATTTGCTTTTTCAGTCGACTGGGGCTAAGAATCAGAATTTTTGAAAGCTTACAGTCTTTGCTTGTCCATTTTTCCAGCAGTCTTTAGAACTGCTGTCTGACTAAGAATATTTAGCTTTATAAGAGAGAAAAAAATGAAAAAATTTATTATACTTCAGAATTAAATATTATTTTGAGATGCTACACAAATCCACAGATGGTCCACAAATCAAAACACTCTCTTGATTTTTTACTGAACTGCAATCAGCAGATTCTGCCTGTTGTAGCATAGATTATATTTAGTTTTCTAATTGGGACTAGTTTTGTTGTCTAATATTGATTGTAGTAAATCAGAAAGAGTGAAGGTGGAACTTGAGGCAGAAAAATGACATGCACAGCTACGTGCACTGCTAAGTTAAAGGGACAGGCGAGACTGGTCAAGAACTCAGAGGGAACGACAGCAGCAGCTACCAGGCAGTGATGCTGCAAGCGGAAAAGAAGTGCTGCTGCACCAACGCTTTATTGTAAATTATACACGTTATTCAGATCATACACTATATTGCCAAAAGTATTTGCTCACCTGCCTTGACTCACATATGAGCTTAAGTGACATCCCGTTCCTAATCCATAGGGTTCAATATGACGTCGGTCCACCCTTTGCAGCTAGAACAGCTTCAACTCTTCTGGGAAGGCTGTCCACAAGGTTTAGGAGTGTGTTTATGGGAATTTTTGACCATTCTTCCAGAAGCGCATTTGTGAGGTTGCACACTGATGTTGGACGAGAAGGCCTGGCTCTCAGTCTCCGCTCTAATTCATCCCAAAGGTGTTCTATCGGGTTGAGGTCAGGACTCTGTGCAGGCCAGTCAAGTTCATCCACACCAGACTCTGTCATCCATGTCTTTATGGACCTTGCTTTGTGCACTGGTGCACAGTCATGTTGGAAGAGGAAGGGGCCAGCTCCAAACTGTTCCCACAAAGTTGGGAGCATGGAATTGTCCAAAATGTCTTGGTATGCTGAAGCATTCAGAGTTCCTTTCACTGGAACTAAGGGGCCAAGCCCAGCTCCTGAAAAACAACCCCACACCATAATCCCCCCTCCACCAAACTTTACACTTGGCACAATGCAGTCAGACAAGTACCGTTCTCCTGGCAACCGCCAAACCCAGACCCGTCCATCAGATTGCCAGATGGAGAAGCGCGATTTGTCACTCCAGAGAACGCGTCTCCACTGCTCTAGAGTCCAGTGGCGGCGTGCTTTACACCACCGCATCCGACGCTTTGCATTGCACTTGGTGATGTATGGCTTGGATGCAGCTGCTCGACCATGGAAACCCATTCCATGAAGCTCTCTGCGCACTGTTCTTGAGCTAATCTGAAGGCCACATGAAGTTTGGAGGTCTGTAGTGATTGACTCTGCAGAAAGTTGGCGACCTCTTCGCACTATGCGCGTCAGCATCCGCTGACCCCGCTCCGTCAGTTTACGTGGCCTACCACTTCGTGGCTGAGTTGCTGTCGTTCCCAAACACTTCCATTTTCTTATAATACAGCTGACAGTTGACTGTGGAATATTTAGGAGCGAGGAAATTTCACGACTGGATTTGTTGCACAGGTGGCATCCTATCACAGTTCCACGCTGGAATTCACTGAGCTCCTGAGAGCGACCCATTCTTTCACAAATGTTTGTAAAAACAGTCTGCATGCCTAGGTGCTTGAATTTATACACCTGTGGCCATGGAAGTGATTGGAACACCTGATTCCAATAATTTGGATGGGTGAGCAAATACTTTTGGCAATATAGTGTATTATTGGTAGGGACAAATAGCTTGGTCCAAAATTTTGGTAGGGACATGTTCCTATGGTCCCTATGCAAACCTACGCCCATGAGGGTCACCCAAGGTAGACTGGTCCTAAGTGAAGGGCCAGAAAAAGAGCAGCCCAAAGACCATTGCCATGATGGGCAAAACAAATGGACATAGTGTTCCCTGGCCTGGACATGGGTCACCAGGGCCGCACTCTGCAGCCAGGCCTGAGGGTGGGACACCGCCTGGTGGCTACACTTTACCCTAGGAGCCCAGCCGCGCACAGTCCGAGGAGGAAACATGGGTCCCACTTCAAATGGGCCTGTAGGAGGGCCAAAGGAGGGTTGGGTGCATTGTGTGATGGGTGGCAGTCGCCAAGGGGGGGGAATAAATCCCAGTTCTATTTTATTGTCACATTTATTGTTTTTAGAACAAACTGGTAAAATGAACCAGGGTTTTTAGTGACAAACAAATATTTTAGACTCTTGATTGAAGATTCAGAATAATATCAAAAAACTGAGTTATTAATATAATCTTTTCCAATCTGTATCTGCATCTGTTCTGTAATACCATCAAACACACCTGCTAATTTTCACCAGGGGGAGGAGGGTTACCCAGGTTATCCAGGAAATGCGGGACCACGCGGACCAAGAGTAAGCCTTTTCTGTTGATTCCACTAAGGGTCAAATAAACAAAAAATATCATAGCTAACAGTATGCATGTGTTTCAGGGACCCCAGGGACCAAGAGGGATGAAGGTGACTCTCACTTAAAGCCTGAAGATATTGAGCTCCACCCACCCCGATCTGCTGGATAATTAACACTTCCGATTTTATTTGATTTCAGGGAGACTCAGCTACATACCCCACTCAGCGACAAATAAAAGGAGCAACAGGACCTCAAGGGCAAAAGGGAAAAACGGTAAATTCAATTCAGTTTATTTATATAGTGCCAATTCACAACACAAGTCATCTCAAGGCACTTTAAAGTTCAACCAGAACTGTTAATACTAGTTATTGTTTGGTATAAGCTTTTCTCTGGTTGGGTACTGATTCATTTCTGTTACAGGGAGAAAATGGAAGAAGAGGAGAAAC
Source organism: Cyprinodon tularosa (assembly GCF_016077235.1). Lineage (NCBI taxonomy): Eukaryota > Metazoa > Chordata > Actinopteri > Cyprinodontiformes > Cyprinodontidae > Cyprinodon > Cyprinodon tularosa. The sequence goes on from NW_024039371.1 coordinate 50,489, forward strand.
AGGCCGATCAGGACCACCAGGACCCATTGGACGTCCTGTATGCTTTGAATTTATTTGTTCCTTTTCAACTATGATATCTATATAGGGAATCATAGAGGCTGATGTAGGTTGTTTTTGTTTACAGGGAAAACCAGGACTGCCCGGAGTTCAAGGTGAAAAGGTTTGTGAGAACAGGCAGACAGTTCAGATCATGAATATGGTTTGATTTCTAAATTTTGCCTGATAAGTTTTCAGCATTGAGATCTAGCAGTTTTCAGGAGCCAGAAGAATGTATTACTGGTTCAGAACTGACTTTTCTTGGGGAAAAAAACAACAAAACTATTATCTCTGTATTGAACATCTAGATGTTCTTGTTTCTTTAATACAAATTGGTTCTTAACCATCCCTGATGTTGTTGATAGATGGATCTTCTTTATTTACCTGCTTGATCACGATGGTCTGAAACAGCCTCATTTTGTTTAGGGTCAACAAGGGTCCAGTCCGACGAGCCCACGAGGACAAAAGGTGAATTTCCAGGGTCCCTTTGGAAACCCACCATAATATGGTTTCTGATGTGGACAAAGACATGTCTCATTGCTGTTAATTCATCATCTCTGTTTCCTCCACCAAGATTTTCAGCAGTGTTTGATTTTCAGGGTGATCCTGGACCTCCAGGGATCCCTGGAAAGCAGGGCATAAAACTGTATGCTGAAGGACCCAAAGAGCTGAAGGTAAATGTGTCTCTAAGTTTGACATCTTGATGTGTCGGTTTCTGGATTTTCCCAAATGTTTGCTTTTGTCTTTAAGGGAGTACCAGGTGAAATAGGACCGAAAGGTTTTCCTGGACTTCCTGTGAGTGAAGCGGTTTATTATAAAAACCCTCCAACATCACATTTTTAGACTCATGTATTGATCTCCACCTGCAGGGTCTGCCAGGGAAACCTGGGATTAAAGGAGAGAAGGGCGATAAGGGAGAACCTGGACCTCTTGTGAGATCTGAAAATACTTTATAATTCATAAACTGTTGGCTTTAAAGAATCTGGAGTTAATCTGAACTTTTCTGTTGGAGCTGCAGGGTAAAAAAGGGAAGAATGGATTACCAGGAGAAGTTGGACTAAAGGTAAAAATCAGAACAAAGAAATTATCTTAAAACAGTTTGCAATGGCCTGTGGACTCCGAAACACATCACACTACATTTAGTCATTCACACACACATTGAAACCCTGGTGGTGATAAGCTAGAATGTAACCACAGCTGGCAGGGTGAGACTTTCCAGCGGTTTGGTTCTTGTACTTTTATCTAGTGTTGCACCGATACCGATACTAGTATCAGACGGGTCCCCGATACTACCCTAAAATGGTGGTATCGGTATCGGCGAGTACCAACAAAGAGGGCACCGATACCATTTTGAGAGCCATAAAATTATTCAACTATTGTCACCAACTCCTGGTAGGCAATAAAAAGTTCTACTGGATTCACTTTGTATTACATTTTTTCCTGCTTCACAAAGGTAGGCAGCAGCTTGACAAAGCAATGAATGCAATTATTTTACATTATTATGGTATCGGTATCGGCCGATACTGCACAGCCAGGTATCGGTATCGGGGCCAAAAAATGGCATCGGCGCAACACTACTTTTATCTAATCGGGTGGTTATATGCAGAACAAACCAGTCAGAAGATAATAAACATTTTAAACTAATACAAATGGAGAATCTGGTTAAAATCTCTGCAACGTTTATTTCCTTACAGGGAGATAAAGGAGATGCTGGCCTCATCGGTCCTCCTGGTATTGATGGTGCCTTGGTGAGTTCTAAAACAGGTACTGGAACTATGGGTGCAATAGAAGAGTCTCTCTGTATTGATTGTGTTTGTGTCCCCCCCATTTTCTAGGGAATAAAGGGCAATCGAGGGCCTCCAGGTCCCCCAGGAGAAGTGAGTCTTTAACTTTACAGAAAACAAGTGTCCTCTATAAGTTTAAGCAGCTTTAACACATCTTAAACAGTAAAACAGGCAGAGCAGAAGGAACCCAAATGCATAAACTGCATGAACAGTTTGTGGATGTGGGCTGGCTGTTCGGTGGCCTTTGACTGCAGTCTGTCTGATATGCTGCAGCTTTGTTGGACATGCAGTTTATTGTTGGACCAAAAACTTTTTTACTGTTGTTTTTTATTTTTATTTTATTAGATCAGGCACAACCACTCATTTCTGAAAGGCCAGCCTGGTGTCCCTGGCCCCCCCGGGCCCAAAGGATTGCCTGGGTCTCAAGGTATCAATATGATTTTTACACTTGTTTCAATTGTATTTTGCTTTTGTTTTTGTTTTGTTTTTCCAGAAAGACACTGAAAAGTAAAAACTAGAGTCCTACTTGTAATCCCTCAATTAAATGTAATTCAGCTCAGTTTAATTGCGTAACTCCAATTCACAGTATGTCCCAATGAACTTGCAAATAATAAATCAATCCAATCCGATCATACAGACAGATTCCAGGTCAGTTACATTCATTCCAATTAGATTCCAGATATAAAACAATGTAGTTAAATGCAGTTTATGATTCACAATGGTTTTAAAGTGTTCTACTTCGGCAGACCCAGAAGAATCGAGTCAACAAAGCCAGAGAGGACAGTCAACAAAGAGAGAAATCTCCCTTTTAACAGCAGTTAGTGTTAACTGACCTAACTTGAGGTTTCAGAAGACAGAGCAGAGAAACAAACGGAAGAAAGGAGCACTGATTTAGGAGTACTTTCCATTTGAAAGAAAACGGTAAGCTACAGTAGCAGCTCCTATAGTGGCTTCAACAAGTCAAGAAGCACATTTGAACAGATTAACTCTTTGCCGGAATTAAAGTCTAGAGGTTGAGAGAATACTCCTTAAGTAAGTCACAGTTTTTGGCAAAACCTCAGCCGATAGCTATCTAGTAGAGAGACACAGTAAACAACAGATCATGTATGGAAGAAGAACATGAATGGCCCAGTCTATGTCCATCCCTACAAGACATTGTCATATCCAACAATAACCAGAGCAGATGGAGCCACCACCATTAGAGAAAAAAAACAACAAAGAAAAAACAGAGAACATGAAGGTAACATAACAAATGAAACTTAGAGTGGAGAATATAATACACATTTCTGTCTGCATCTCCTTGTTTTACTGTCTTGTTATCTAATTAATGATAAGAGTTGATGTTTTAAAAATGAGTGACATCAAAAATCTGATCTGATCTGTTTCAGGACCGACTGGTCCTCCTGGAGTGATGGGCGAGTCAGGTATAAAATAATTCAGTGTTCTTGTTCTCCATAACCATGGTTGGTGCTGATTAAACCCAATCAAGAGATCTTTAAAACTAACATGTAAAGAAGGGATGGGATCTTTCAACCTGATTTACTGGGACATGTTTTAAGACAGGCTTGGTTCTAATTATAATCTCTATACAGCATTATTAAGTTAATGTTATGGTTCCCTGCTTTTTCAATCTCTTTTTGAGTTTTCAGTTATCTATGTTTTTCTGCTTCGTTGATCTTCTGTTTCTTTTCCATTTTTGTTATATTTAAGCTGTGTTGTTGTTTTTTTTGAGTTACTCTCTGTTGCCCCCTTGGGCCTGTCTCCTTTCCCCTACGTTCCTTCTAGTTACTTCTATCCGCACCTGTTCCATTTCAGGTGATTTGCCCATTCTTTGTTCTGTCCCCCACATATACACCCCCTGTGCAGTTACTCATGGCTGCTTTCTCGTTGTTAGTTGGCTCCCCATGTGTCTTTTTCCCTGGTGTCCCCTGGTTCTTGGTTTTTTGCATACTGTTCTTGGATTCTGTTTCGGTTGCCTTTTTCATTAAATCAGCAAAACTATCTCTGCATTTGGGTCCTCAACCAAATTCCACAAAACCTGAAACTTAACAAATGAAACTGGCTTGTCATACAACCATAAACCACAGTTCTCTTTTGACTTTATCCTGTGAGTAATGTTTAAAGGGGTCATAGAATGATTCTATAGGGTATTTGGTGCTGTCCTTATGGTCTCTGAATAGGATGTGTAACATTGGACAACAACCGGACATGTCCTACTTTTCATACCTAAAAAAATGTCCGGGGGGAATTTCGAAATCGTTCGGGATTTTGGTCGACTACAGTGCAGCACGTAGGCGAAACAGGGATCCAGTGGAAGATGGAGCGACCGAACTCAACCCGGTGACGGTACCCTTGACAACGGCAGCCCTGTGCTTCCAACCCTTACCGGGCAGGTGAGGGGGAAGCACGGTGCCCCCCCTCGCCTGACATAAGGCAGGTGTGCTTCCCTTACCATGCTTCCTCCCCCCCGCAGTAAGGCAGGCAGGGGAACCATACTGTCACCAGGTCAGGTTCAGTCGCTCCGTGCTTCAGGGCTTCGTTTGAATTCGCCCGTTAAATGTTGGAAGTTTAGAATTGTGAGATTTGCATAGAAAGGAGGTGTCAATGGGGTTTTAACTTCTTTGTACGCCCATCTCACCCACTGAACTATCATTATTCATCTATGACAATGTAAACTCGGTTTTGTATTCTAACATATTGATTGATTTGAATTTAACCCATTCTTTCTTTAGAAACAAGTGTTTTGTTGTATGATTTCTGTAATACAAATATACTAATGGTTGAAAGAAGAGATCTAGTTTCAGTTGAGCTTGGGCTCAAAGATTTTTAGTCTACCTCAGACTTCCCATTATTGAAATTAACATTGAACATCCACTAAATTGGAACACCATGGACTATGGATTTTATTTATTCATTTCTGATCGTATTTTGGTAGATCCTATAAGGGATTTTGATGGACGTCATCTTATAACTTAAACCTGAGACAAATCTTGTAAATTGAGCTGAATTGTCTTTGGACTAGATTCGACTTTTGATTTTATGACAATTCAGTTCAAATCAACTCAGGTTTTTTAGTAGGTCCAAACACAATTCATGTGCTATTGAATCAATCCAATATTGAAAGTGTCCTTTCAAGTCATTCCTACTGAGAAATGGAGGATTGGATGATTCAACAGAGCTATGGGTCCTTGTGAGTTTGGCACATGTATTGAATAGAAATCTTATTCTCTTTTATTAATGAAGATAATTATGTATAGATCACTCTAAAGACTTGAGAAATCAACTCAAAACCTTTCTGTGAAAGACTTGTAACTACATTTTTACTGGATTATAACTATAATTCCAGAGTTTTGGGTTTTTCAGTTTTTGTCAATTGAAAATTTCCCTAACATTTTCCACCTCAACTGTTGTGTCTTTCAAGGTATGGCTATCAGTGGACCACCAGGTTTCAGAGGATCACCTGGCTCACCTGGTCCTAAAGGAGAACCAGGAGTGCCAGGGCCAGTGGTTAGAGGACCACCTGGACCAACCGGAATCCCAGGAGCTCCTGGAGCTAAAGGAGAGCAAGGAGAACCCGGAATATTGAGTAGAGTTTTTTTTAGCTTTGAGTTCTCAATCTAATTTTCTAATGTTATAACTATATATTGATAACTCAGCATAAGAAGATCTTCTAATTTATTATCTTTGTTCCGTTTTACCCTCAGACTATCAGCCAGGAAGAACCGGTCCTCCAGGAGAAAAAGGGGAAAGAGGACTTCCTGGACCGGGAGGAAAGAGTGGGGAGAAGGGTAATTATAATTGAGTTTCAGCTAGACCATAAACAATTAAATTACATGCACTTCAATTCAGTTATTCATCTCAAGGGACTTTACAGACAATCCTATCAGATGATACAGTCAAACTGGTTAAAAGTTTCGATCAAAATAATACATTTAATCAAAATAAAGCAAACTTTACTTTCTTTTCAATTAAATAAAAAGATAGCAGCAATGTTCTAAACTTTAATAAAACACATTAGAAAACAGCCCACATTATGATATAAATAACTATATATAAATAAATTAATTCCATTATCACAGATCAAGCCATTAATTAACAAATTATTTTAAGAGAAAGATCTTAAGTTCAATAAACTGCTTTTAATTGTTTTATTTATTTTTTTCTGAAATGGAGTTATCCATTTATCTTCCGTAAAAATTCAAAAAATATCCACTGGACTTAGGTTTTCAAGATTTGAAGACGTTTCGCCACCTCTCCAGGAAGCTTTCTCAATTCAAATGTCTTGATCCGCAGTGAGTTTGAGTCTTATATGGACAAGGCCTTGTATTGCTTGGAAACATGCAATAGAAACCGATGAATGGGTCGTTTAGCTCCATCTTTAGCCTGTGATATCTGAACCTGTCTATGATTCTAGGGGTCGGTCGTTAAAGGGGGGATTGCCATTAAGGGGGGGGATTGTCTCCTGTAATACCTGAAACCTGTCTATGATTGTTAAGGGGTGGTCGTTAAGGAGGTATTGTTCACCGGCTGGAGCGGGTAGGTCTTCCCTTTATCTTCCCTCACTTAGTCCTTTTCAGGGTTGGGGCTGGTAACTATCTCTAGCAGTTTATGGGCGAGAGGCTTGGTACATCCTGGATAGGTCGGCAGTCTGTGTCAGGGCAACACAGAGACACACAAAGACCCACAACCATGCACACACACACAATCGCACTTAAGGAGAATTTAGAGAAGCCAAGCTAACAGTCATGTTTTGGGACTGTGGGAAAAAACAGGAGTACCCGGAGAGAACCCACACTTGCACGGGGAGAACATGCAAACTCCATGCAGAAATACCCGGGGCCAGGAAACCAACCCAGAACCTTCTTGCTGCAAGGCAGCAGTGGTATCCACTGTCCCACCATACAGCCCTGAAATGGAGTTATGTTTTATTTAGTTTATCATAAATTACTCTTTTATGATTGTTTTTTTTGTTGTTGAATTTATTGGATTTGCGCTGTGGGCAAGACTCTGCCTGAATGGCATATTCGGTGTGTAACAGTACAGATGATACAGAGAGGTGTGACTGACTGCTTCCTGGTCCACATCCTGGGCAGTTAGGGTTGTAGAAGACAATCATTAAACAAAGAGCTGCTCCATCCAACGTGGGATGATGCCATCTCTCTGAATCAGACCTGGTTTTCCCAAAAAAGTTTGTCAATTCTCAACGTCTCCTACATTGTTTTCTGGACACTACCTAGAAAATCAGAAGTTGAAAGACAACATATACTGTAACTAGGGGTATCATCACTGCTCAGATCAGATAGGTAACCAGGGAAAAGCAGTCCAATATTGTTTATTCCAAACTTTCTCACTGAAGTAACACTAATGTTTGATAACCTCTGATTGGAGCAATCAAGTGTCATGACTGGGCATGATTTCAATTTAATGGAATTCAGTTTATTTTTATAGCACTAATTCACAACACATGTCATCTTAAGGCACGTTACAGTTCAGCAAATTATACAGTCAAATTGAATAACAATAATACTGTATTGAACCTTATGCTTAGCCAACAGTTTTAGGTTGGCAGGATTGGATGTCACTCATTCTGGCCCCTGTCTGCCATGTTTCTGACTATGGAGCTGATGATTATGGGGTTGGCTTCTCAGGTGCTGCATTGTCAAGTGGGGAATATTGGTTAGAAATATGGACAGGTTGGTAATGACTAATGGGAGGGGATCTAGAACTACTCTTTTTGCCTATAGTTTCGGAATCATGGCTGTTTAGCATCCCATAAAGGCTGTTTAGCCACTGCGTGGCTGTGTCCCTGGTCTTGATGGCTCTGAGCTGTTGGCTACTGCACCTGGTTTAACTCCTAGATGTTCAACAGCCTGACACTAGGACTCTAGATCTCATACTCTCATCCCCAAAGCAACAAAGCATCAGGAGAGACTGAGAAGGAAGCCATAGTACCACTAACCTAGCGCGAGACTTACCACCCCTTACCAAGAGAAATAAAAAATTGTGTGAACACAAGAAGTTCCCAGTAGAACATGTGTTTAAAGGTGCTTCTGTACACTTTGAGTAACTTAGAGATATCACAGAAAAGAAAATTAAGTCTCAAATGGAGACAGCCTGAGGACTACAGAACTTAGGTCTGCAACAACCGGCCTGTCGCACTGACTTCAAACATGATGAAGTTCTTCAAAAGGTTGGTTAAAGAACACATCGTCTCCAGTCTGCCGCCAACAAGCGACCCGTTTCAGTTCGCCTACCAACGGAACTGCTCCACTGAGGACGCCATCTCTGCTGCTCTACACGTGAGCCTGGCACACCTGGAGGAGAAGAACACCCACATGCCGATGCTGTTCCTGGACTTCAGTTCAGCTTTCAAGACCATCATCCCACAGCATCTGATGGGTAAACTGGAACAGCTGGGATTGAATACATCCCTCTGCAACTGGCTGCTAGACTTCCTCATCAACAGACCTCAGTCAGCTCGGGTCACCTCACCTCTGATGTCATCATCCTAAGCACAGGCTCCCCTCAGGGCTGCTTCCTGAGCCCCCTGCTGTTCACCCTGATGACACATGACTGCGTCCCCAGGTTCACTACCAATCACATGGTGAAGTTTGCAGACGACACCACGGTGGTGGGCCTCATTAGAGAGGACAACCACAACTACAGAGATGAGGTGGAGCAGCTGGTGGACTGGTGCAAAGATAGCGGATGCAGCAGCGCCTCAGACGGTAAGAAGATGAGATGAATTGGTAAGAACAGCAGAGAAGAAGATCGGGGCTCCTCACCTCTACATTAAAGACATTTGATCCAAGTGCTGCGTGTCCGGAACCCGTAACATCATAAATGACCCCTCACATCCCCCCATTTAGGCTGTTCTCCCTGCTGTCCTCTGGGAAAGGGCTTCAAAGCATTCCGATGGAGGCCCAGCCGATTCTGAAACAGCTTCTTCCCCACTGTCTGTCTAAGTCTTAGTCTAACAACAAAGAGAGTCATGGATAAGCCTTACCAAGAGACTTCTGCACATGTGGCATAACTCTAACCCATTTTTTAAAGTTTAAGTTATTTGTATTTTTTTTGTTACTTCAGGTCAAAAAGGGGAGATTTGTACAGTTTGTATGACCAAGTCTTGCCCTCCTGGACTTCAGGGACCACCAGGCCAGGAGGGTAAAAGTGGGACACCAGGTAAGAAGGAGATCTGTTTTGACTAGTTTTCTCCTGGTAATAGTCAGAGAACAGACTGTGGATTTTTTTTCTCCCTAGAGTTTCCTCAAAAATGCTCCAAGAAGAATTATCCAAATCCAAAGAATTTCAAAGAACATCTTAAAGGAACTAGAAATCAACTCACCTTTCTTTTACTTTTCTTTCCAGGTCCACAAGGTTGTAGAGGGCCTGCGGGTGATAAAGGTTTCAAAGGTGTTCCAGGGCCACCAGGACCACGGGTGAGATCTGCTCTACTTCTGAAACCAACTGAATTCTGATCCAATTCCCAGGAATGTTACATAACTCACAATTCTTAGCAAAACATTTCTGGCAAACATTTGTTTGTTAATTTCTAAACAGGGTTCCATTGGTTTGCCTGGCCGTCTAGGGCTCCCTGGACCAACAGGTGATTTAGGTATCATTACTAGACTGGGGCAGAAGGGCGAAGATGGGGACAAGGGGAATCCTGGGCCACCAGGACAACAAGGGAGGGATGGATCTAATGGAGCACCAGGCCCAAAGGGTGTTCAAGGACCGCAGGGGAATCCTGTAGGTATAACCTTTGTGGCTGCATTGTATATGTACAAGAAGTAACCTAAAAAATACACAAATGGTTACAATCTTTAAGGTTGTAGTTTCACCATCTGGCTGTCAATGTAACAGCTGTAATTTATATTACTTTCTTTATTTTTTCAGAGTCCACCAGGGCCAAAAGGTGACAGGGGCCCAATTGGCAACACTGGTCCCCAAGGACCGCAAGGCCAGATGGGGCCTACAGGAGAGCCTGGTATTGGGGCTCCAGGGCCTCCAGGATCTAAAGGAGATAGCGGGTTACTGGGAAAGCCTGGAGAACCGGGGCCTCAAGGTCAGTTTATAATGATGTGCTCAAGCTCAGAAACAGTTTGGGAAAAAAGGCTTAACTGATTTCTGTTTTTCAGGAGAAAAGGGTTCTCCAGGGCAAATATTTCCAGTTCAAGGAGATCCAGGCCAGAAAGGAAAGAGAGGATTTCTTGGGATCCCTGGAGACGAAGGTAGCCCTACAATGGCAGTATATGTTTGCAAATTTGGATGTACCACACATCTCCCTTAACCAGGACTTGAAAGTTAATAGGACATGCGGTATATGAACCTATATTTTCAACTGTGCTCTTGAGATCAGTTACTCGGCTTAAAGGGGAACACTGGTTTTTTTACATTGGCCTCTTGATTTTACGTTGTTACATCATGTTCTACTCACCCATATGAGTTTTGTGTCATTTGGAGCTGTTCTGAAGATATTCCCTTAGGTTAGATCCAAGTAGCATCTTCCTTTGGGCAACGAGTTGAAGGCACAAAATAAACCGTTCATAATTTATTATTTATGGTACACCAACATTCATAACATGTAGGCGAATCACTGTCCCCCAGACATCTGCGGTTATATTTTTTATATTTATATCTTTTAAAAACAAAACGGAGTGTGTATGACGCCATCCGCGCGCCGGACTGGAGTTGTGTCAGGCAGCCCGGGCCACAGGCGGCCACGCTCTACCCCTTCTATTCATTCTAGCTAATGTGAATCGTTCAATTCCATTTCGAGAGCGAGATCATCTGTGGTAGTAGCACTAGACATCTTCCAGGCATGTGAGTAAAACTAGCATCAGTTCAGCGGACAGGATGAATGAATTGTAGCTGGGGCGCGTTTCAGTTTGAGTTAAATCATGTGCTGAAGCTAGAAACTTTAACTGATTAGAAAGAAATAATATAAAGTACTCTCCTGTCTAGAAAATAAAGCTCACTGTGTTTGACTAAACCAACTGCTTTACTGTGCAATCAATATAAAACAAGAAAAAGTCATGAATAAAGTGGATTTGGATTAAAAATGTGATCTTTGAGCCTGATAAACAACATAGGCTTCAGTTTGTTTCTGTTCTCTTTTGGTCTCAGGTATAAGAGGACCTCGAGGCCTTCAAGGTGATGCGGGTCCCAAGGGTGAAAAAGGGCTGACAGGTGTTTCTCAGTGCGGTACCCCAGGAAAACCAGGGTCAAAGGGTCAGATTTTGAACATTACCTTCCCAGTTCTCAAAGCTTTTACAGAAACAAGATTAAATGCTTAACTTAAATGTCCTGCCTGACATTAGGAGACAAGGGTTCCAAAGGAGGACAGGGTAAACCCAGTTTTGGCATCAAGGGACGAGAGGGGCCACGAGGCCCCCCAGGGCCCAATGGCGTGAAGGTAGTATAACCAGTGGAACCCTCTAAGAAAAACACAGTGAATGATGTGATTATTTTGTACCTCCTTCCATCTTCTTTGAACCAAAATTAAACAAAACCAAACATCAGACTGAAACATAAGAGAAGCAGGTGCTCAGATTATAAATCTATAGTTAAATATAAACAATTTACAAATGCATGAAAAGTTATCTAATTAACTAATAACTTAACTCTTAACTAGCATGATCCAATAACATGTTTAAACCTTTAATGACCAACCTTTTAAATATTTAATCAATAGTGAAATTATTATAAGCTATTAACTAATAGCTTCAATGCTTATGATTTACTTAACTTGTGCCTAAAGTCTGAACTTCTTATGTTTGAACTTTTAACTTATGAATAAACTGTTAACTAATGAGTGTAAGTTTTTTATTTAAACCAAACAACTCATTAAAAAAGGAGGCTGAATGAGTAATTTGACCATAAAACTGAAAATCTAAATTTCTTTTGTTTGAATGCAAATAGAATATTACAATCTTATTTTTTTGTGGATTGATTTTTACTTTTGTTGGTCTCTCTGGTAAAAGGGGAACAAAGGTATAGGTGTACCTGGGGAGCAGGGTCAGGAAGGCTCTCAGGGAGAAGATGGCTGTGTTGGACCACCAGGAGCTCCGGGGCCTCCAGGTCCAGAGGGTGCTCAGGGACCTCCAGGAGAAGATGGTCCTCAAGGGCCAAAAGGTACCAGGGCAGCTGTGAATCGTTGACTATTTCCCCAGTTTGTACCAGACTTTTTCGTTTAGAATAAAACACAATGTAAAATCCCTTTATTGTCCCACAATGGGGAAATTCTACCATTTACTGTTTTGTGTGTCAAGTGGTTCCAGTCCATTTTCACTGTTTTATTGATCCCTTTAAATCAGCTAACTAGGACTTTTATTCAGGTTTCTGTGTCATTTTCCACACTATATACTCATTTTTAGATAAGGGTTTAATGGATCATTGAAGCCAGTGGAACAGTAACTATCATATAACAGCTCTGTAGCTTTGACATTGCATAATATGGTAATTAGTCTTAACTTTGAAGTCATCCTAAAAAAAAGATCAATTTCTCTGCAGAGGAGCTGGAAAACTGTAATTTTATGTGTCTCTTTCCTGACCTACTTTACTAGGTCATTGAAAGAACTGCCTAACTGCCAGAGATTTGTTCTAGGTAACTATGGCCTGAAAGGCTTACCTGGTCCTACTGGAGTGCCTGGACTCTGTTACCCTGGAGCTCCAGGACCTCGAGGAGTGCAAGGTCCGGAAGGTTTAATTGGATTAAAAGGTAAAGAAAACTGATTAAAGTGAGAAGTAAATATAAATCTGACTCTTTAAGAACTCAACATGTTTACATTGTCATTTCTGCAAGGAAAAACGGGACCAAGGGGTCAGAAAGGGGATCCTGGGATTGACACATTTGGATTCCCTGGGCCTAGGGGGCCAAGAGGGACACCAGGATCTGATGGACCGCCAGGTCCAGTCGGAGCTGTAGGAAGGAAAGGCCTGAAAGGGAGAAGTGGGGACCCTGGGAGCCCAGGTGATATGCTGGTTTAGTACATTAATGGGTTCTACCATTATCCTTTTGACTTGTTGGAGTTCTCAAGGTTAACTGCATCAGCAAAAAGCTCTGTCAGTTTTTCTGGTAAGACAAGAGATTAACTAACTAAAGGTTAGATCAAATGATTGTATTTAATTTAATTGTATTTAATTGTATTTAAAGAAACTTTTTATGTTTTATGCTTGTGTTAAAGGTATCAGAGGGGAAATGGGTCTTCCAGGACAGTCTGGAAGTCCAGGACCGGATGGTAAACCAGGCAATTATGGGGAACCGGGACCAACAGGTTTTATATAACACTTGGTGAACCATGTTTTTATTGTACATTGAAATAATATCTCTCTGAGCCCCTGACATGATTTGTCCCAGGTGATAGGGGCGCAGATGGGCTAAAGGGTTTTCAGGGGCCTCCTGGAGGTCCAGGAGACAAAGGGGACACCGGACCAAAAGGATTTCCAACAACTACTACTGTACCAGGATATCCTGGGGATATGGGTTTGCCAGGTATTTGTTTTGCACTATTTCCTGCATCTAGGCGGCATCTATATTTTAGAAAAATCCTTGGTGTGGTGGGTTTATGGTCACGGTAGGTCAAGACATGGACCGGTAGTACACATTGGACAGGTTACCAGTACATCACAGGCATAACCCCTACAAACTCTGTCATGTAAACCTCACACTAGATAAACCACATGCTCCAGACAAAGGAGATGGTCAGATCTATCAAAGGCCGGGAGTAGACACACAATCCATGTAACTAAATATTGGTATTGTGGATGTTTTTGAAAAGTGGATGCATTAGCTTTATAAAAAAAAATGCTCACCTACTGTGAGCTGTAATATAGTGCCTTACGAAAGTATTTGACTCCCTTGAACTATTTGATCTTTTGCCACATTTCAGGCTTCAAATATAAATGTATAAAACAGCTTTTTTATCAAGAATGTACAACAAGTGGAGGAAAGTTTATTGGACATTTTAAACTTTTGTGAATCAAAAACTGAAGACTGGGTCATGCCAAATGAATCGTCCCCTTTACTTTCAATGCAGCAAACTCTCTCCAACACATTAAGAGCTGCTTTTTGTATCTCTGCTTCTGTCTCCTTGAACCCCAGTCGGCCTCGGCAGATGGCCGCTCACACTGAGCCTGGTTCTGCTGGAGGTTTCTTCCTGTTAAAAGGGAGTTTTTCCTCTCCACTGTCGCTACAAGCATGCTTAGTGTGGGGGATTGTATTTGAGTCAATGAGTCAATGCAATCAACTGGTTTTCCTTAGATAGAAAACTTTGTATCAATTTGATCTGGTTGAACTGTAAAGTGCCTTGAGATGACATGTGTTGTGAATTTGGCGCTATATAAATAAACTGAATTGAATTGAATTGAAGAGAGGATCTCTGAATGATCCAATCTTGGCCTAAATCTGTGTGTAATTAAGTCTCTGTATAAATGCCCCTGCTCTGTGATAGTCTTATGGGTATGTTTGAAGGACAGAGATCATCATAAAGAACAAGGAACAAACCAGGCAGGTCCAAGATACTGTTGTGGAGATGTTCAAAGCCGGATTAGGATACAAAAAAACATTTTCCAAGCTTTAAACAGCCTAAGGAGCACTGTTCAAATGATAAAATCAAAATGGAAGAAGTATCAGCCCACTGCAAATCTATGAAGACCCGATCGTCCCTCTGAACTTTAAAGAAGGACAAGGAGAAGACTTATCAGAGATTGAGCCAAGAGGCCCATGATTACTGGATGAACTGCAGATATCGACAGCTGAGGTAGGAGACTCGGTCCATAGGACAACAATCAGTCGCATACAGCACAAATCTGGCCTTTATGGAAGAGAGGCAAGAGGAAAGTCATTTCTGAAAGATATCAAAAAAATTTATTGTTTAAAGTTTGCCACAAGCCACCTGGGAGACACAACAATCAGATGAAACCAAAATCAAACTTTTTGGCAACAATGCAAAATGTTATGTTTTGTGTAAGAGCAAAACAGCTCATCATCCCTGCTTTTCTTCAGCAGGGAGGATGGTTATAATTGATGGGAATTTAGATAGAGCCAAATACAGGACCATTCTAGAAGAAAAACTTTTGGAGTCTGCTAAAGACTTAAGAATGGGAGAGAGATTTTTCTTCTAACAAGACAATGATTCAAAAATGAGGAAAATCTACAATGGAATTCCAAAAAAGTTAAAAAACAAACCACTGGACTGTGTTTTGCAGATTTGAAGACGTTTTGCTTCCCATCCAGAAAGCTTTGTCAATTCAAAATGTCTGGAATAGTGTCGAGTTCCAGACTCATATGGGGGGCCTTTTCATATGTTGCTGGAGTCTCTAATAAAAACCCAAGAGGATTTTCCTCAAACACAAAATCCTAGTACATTTCAAACCAAACAAGACCCTCAGACAGAGGCTGGTGCATCCTAAAGTCTGAACCCCCAGACCTAAGATGAGCGGATTGGTGTATGCAGTTCTATGCCATTGAGGAATGCTCTATATCTTTATATTGGCTCAACACAGGTGAGCTACCTCCTCTGTACAAGACTCTGTTGTCCACCTACACCTTAAGGACAAAGGACACTAGTTTGAGGACCAGCATGTTTTGAACAAAGAAGACAGATGGTTTTAAAGGGGTTTGAAAGAAACCATTTAGGAGAGAAAAACAAACTTAAACAGAGTAGGAGGACTCAGGTTTACGCTCTCGAAAACCTATACCAGAGGGATAGAATTCAGTTCAATTCAGTTTATTTATATAGCGCCAATTCACAACAAAAGTCATCTCAAGGCACTTTACAGTTCAACCAAATCATACAGTCAAATTGATTAAATTGATTCCTTCCTGCTATCATCTCAATCCTCGTCGCCATGCTGGGGACCAAAACATCTCACCTGTTTATCCAGGCCAACAACGATCCTCATGACTCCCCATTACTGGGGGGGTTGAATTTGTACTGGTACCCAACATTACTCTAGACATTTTGAATTGAGAAAGCTTTCTGAATGGGAACCAAAGGTTTTCAAACTTGGAAGTCCAGTGTTTGTTTGTTTTTTTTACTTTTTTGAAATGGCTTTGCCAACATAGCTGTAATGGAATGATTTACATATAAACATATCCAGGTTTTAGAATGGCCAAGTCAAAGTCCAGACCTGAATAAATCAGGAAAGAACTGAAAGCTGGTCTCTACCCAATCTTTCTGAGCTCAAGCTGTTTTGCAAGAAAGAATGAGCAAACATTTCAGTCTCTGCATGTTCAAAGCTAATAGAGACATACCCCAATCAACTGGCAGATTTTAATTGCAGCACGAGGTGACGCTACAAACCTTTAAAGCTACAGTGTGTAATAATTACAGGGATATACAGTCAGAAATGTAATATATTATACATAACTATGTTATTTATCATCATCTACGAGCTCAGCCTCTTAACCTTAATATTTGCGTTGCCTTAGAATTCGTTATTTATAATTACATAGGAGCGGGTCTCGCAGCCATGGAGGCAGACATCTTTGCGCTACGGCAGCGCAAATCCAACAAACTAGCGATTGCGAGATCGCCCATTACGCTCAAAAGTAACTACGGCAAGTTGAGAGAGATGAACTGAGACGGTACTGAAATCTATACCCTACACAAACTAATGAAATACTATCTGTAAAATTATCTATGTAAACAAACCTCATCACTTGAGAAGGTAGGCGATGCGGACGTCGTGTAAGACATTTTGTCCCGTAACGCTCGCCGTGCTGTTGGGGGGGAGAAGCGGTGGGGGGGGGGGGGGGGGGGGGGGGATGTTCATGTTGCTGCGGTCTGCAGTCTGGACGTTAGATGTCGCTGAAAATTACACACTGTAGCTTTAACTCAAGGGCGCTGAATAATTTTGCCCACCCAATTTTTTCAGTTTTTTATTCATTTAAAAAGTATAAAAATATCCAATAAATTTCGTTCCACTTCATGATTGTGTCCCACTTGTTGTTGATTCCTCACAAAAAATGTATACATTTTATACCTTTATGTTTAGAGTCTAAGCTGTGGCAAAAAGTGGAAAAGTTCAAGGAGGCCAAATACTTGCAAGGGACTGTATACTGCTCTAAACACCTCTCTCTGTGTTCTGTATTAAAAACCTTCTTACTAAAACTACACAATGTCCTTTCTAGTCCTAATCATAGGAATGCACCAGTGCTGTATTCCCAGTCCACTTTTCTTTACAATTTCTTTACAAACTTATTTTTACTCTGCAATACAAATCTGCTTGAAATTCAGACAACACCATGATGGTGTTGTCTGTGAATACCTAGTCACAGTTGTCAATACTGAAAACATAGAGTGACTCATATGACCTGCTCATACTACACAGAGAAGCAGCAGAGTGTGTCAATAGCATCAAGTCCATATACCTTCACATCTCTTCTACCCTGGATCAGGAACACATTGACCCTGTTGAAAATCTGCTTCTTTAGGAATCTGTAAAAGTCTGGGCTGTCTTCAAACTCCATAAGAACTAATACACAGCCACAATGACAGCAACCTTATCCCTCCCACCTACAGCCAGTTTGTGCTGCTGCCTTTAGAAAATTGAATCCTGAATCCTATATTCACATACAGTCCTAATCGTTCATTCACTTCCGATTCTTGATCAGGGCCCAGGGGTCGTACCGGTGAAATAGGAGAAAGAGGCCCCTCAGGACCTCCAGGGTCAGATGGCTTAGAAGGGTCATCTGGCTCCCAGGGACCACCAGGTAAACAATTGTCTGTAAAGCACAAACTACCAATCTCAGTGATAAACATTAGGGACTGTATTTTAAGAATGTACTGTGCCTCGATGTCAGGACTTCCTGGAGATCCAGGCAGAGATGGAGAGAGAGGTCCACCTGGTGTTACTGGGCCTCCAGGTGATAAAGGGTTCATTGGGAATCCAGGTAATACAACAATTACACTACCTAACATTCAGTTGGTGTTCCGCTTGATATAAAATATAAATGTACTGCAAATTAATTTGGTAACCAATATTTAAATTCAGCATCACAGCTGATTGATTGTTGCATCTGCAACATGTTGGTTTGTAGTTTTTCAACCCACCTGAAGAATCACAAGGTGAATCACTGAGTTTAGTGTTTTATTGACCAAAAGCAACAAGAATCTGAAAGAGGAGAATTGCAAGAAATCAGTGAGTTCTGGGGGGAGAAAGCAGACTGATCAGGAAAGAGTTGGTTGATGACAACTCATAACCTGACAACAGCCAGATGCATGTCTCGCTCCGCCTAGCTCCACTCACATACATCTGGGAACCCGCTCATTGAAAGTGATTTCCCCAACCGAATTTATGGTCTGTCCAATCAGGACGCAGGGCGGGTGTGTCCTGGAGTGGAGAAGCGACCGTGAGATTCCAACAACAATGGCGGCTCGCATTGAGGAAGCAAGCGTTAGCATTGATGCTGCTATTTCTTCTGTGTTGTCCAATCTATCTGATATTGTTTCATTAAAAGAACATCAGAGAACGGCTTTGAAGGCTTTTGTTGGTGGAAACGATGTTTTCGCCCTTCTCCCGACCGGATTTGGCAAGAGCTTGATCTACCAAATGGCTCCTCCTCTCACAGCATCACGGGTTAGCTTCGGTGTGAGTGATTGAAATAGCATGTCAATAAAGATGACAGACAAGTGGCTTATCTAATCATATGAAGGAGTTTTGATAAGGCCCCTCCTTCAGTAAAGGCAATTCCTATGGCGGGTTCCCAGATGTATGTGAGTGGAGCTAGGCGGAGACATCCATCTGGCTGTTGTCAGGTTAGACAACTCATGGGTGATGTTTTAACTGTAGCTTACTTCAGAGATGAAGGGTAGGTAATAGGGATCTTTTAGGATTTGATTCAGTGGGCTTTACAGACTTCACCCCAGAGGCCCCGAGAATGTTAGTAAAATCTGAGAGTGTCATGATGGGGTCCTAAAATGTGCCCACATGTAGAACACCACACAGAGGCAGTTTAAAAGTTAACCAGTTTATTGAAGAATGCAACCAGAGAGACAAACATTGAACTCAGAGGGACAAACTAAGGGGATTCCAAGCAGGGGAGAATGCAGTGGTCTAGGGAAACTCAGAGAGATTAAACAAAGGGGATTCTCTGGGGGGGGGGGGGGGGGGGGATCCAGCGGTCTGGTGAACCGGAAACTCTAGAGGGGAGGTAACAGTGATTAGTTCATGGTCCGTAGGGAAAATGATACTTGGCTGATGAATGGTTTGTAATGACCCACATAACGGGGATCCTGGTTGATCCTTGGGTCCTGTGGGGGTATTGACCAGAGATGGTTGAACTCATTGGATGGCGGACAAGGCAGGCTAATGATGGGTCCAGAGGAGCAACGGAGCAGACTGTCACAGGGTTTTCCAGAGGGTGGCTTGAATGGTTCTGGTGAAGGTTTCCCCTTACTCAGTGTGACTCGAATATTTCCTTCCAAGGGGGTAGAAGGACCAGGCTTATCCAGCGGATCTGGAGGGTTTCTTACCGGAGAACAAAGAAACAAAAGGCAAAGCTTAGATTCAGAGAGACAAGCCATTAATTAGACTCAGCTAATCTCAGTTTGGCTAGAGTACCCAATACTGGCAAACACTCTGGCGTCAAGGTGGTGACAGTACGCTGCTCAAATACTCCTCTGGTGATGACTCAACGAGCCGCAGGTGTGAGAGGAGGCCTAAATGGGGAAGGGGCACCATCGAGTGGTGGAAGGAGAAACAAAAAGAAAAACACAAAACAAACCCCACAGACAGGATCCCTAACAGAGAGTATTTGTACTTTCAAGAATAAAACAGAATAGAAAATCCCTTTCTTGTCCCACAATGGGGAAAAGAGACGTCGAGAGCAGGCAGGTAGTTGATGACGACTGAGAACTGCTGCACACAGCTAAGACCTTTTCCATGAAGATTAATGATGAATGGTGCCTGGAAAATTAAAAGATCCCAAATTAAAGAGATTCACAAGAAAACACGGGCTGGAATCCCATTAGGGGTAATCATCCGGTGAAGAGAGATAGCCCTTCACCTCCTTCTATACACGCTAGTCATCTTGATAGAGAAATGCTCTCAGGTGTGAAGCAACATGGGTCGGTTGAGCCACCAGCAAATATCGTCAGTGTGACAGGAAGTCCACTCACAACAGAAAAAAAAAACAAAAAAAAACAGAGACTCTAACATCAAGGAGCTGTTTCAGACTGATAGGCTCATTTGATATTTTCTGTAGGTTGCAAGGGGGGGAAAGGTGCAAAAGGAACTTGTGGGGCCCCTGGTAGGAATGGAACACCAGGAAGAAATGGAGCAAAAGGTACTAAAGGAGAACCAAGTCTAGCTGGACCGGGACCTAAAGGTTATCCTGGAGCAAAGGTATTGCACACAAATAGAACTACTGCTAAGTCCTGTGTCCCATAGAAAGATAACTCCTTCTGACCCAAATATGCTGACATGAACAGAAATTCAATAAAATAATGAACAAGAGCAGACAATTAAGACATTCTTACACTCCACAAACATACACTATCCTCCCACTTCTAGAACCCAATGCCAGGAATAACCTTCTCATGGCACCCCCCATAAACCACATATCTGTCTCCGGACACCAGAGCAGGGAGCCGTATGATTGAAGGACCCATCTCACCCACAGCCTATCTATGCCTTCCTAGATCCCCACGTCCATAAGGACCACTCATACCCATTTCTGCCAGTTACTAGCAGCCTGGGTAGCCTGCCATCTTGGGTCAAGTACAACATGCTATCCAACAGAGAGTGGCATCAGAAACACCCTGACTCCCTATTGCTTTGACTGTGGGCACAGGCCCCATGCTGGGCCAGAGGTGTCAGAGCACTGAAGGGATGACATGTCATCCTTGGTCAAAGATCATTGGCCAACTTAACTTAAAGCACAAACTTGCCTATTTAATAAGTGAGCATAACATATTTAAGAGTATGAATCAGAGATGTACAATAAAAAAGTATTAATCTATAACCTCCCATGAAGCTGTTGTACTTACTTTCAATTGGTTGTAGCAATTAATCTGAATGTTTTTTTTGTTCTGCCTTTAGAGTATTTTAGGACGAAGACAAAAAAAAAACTATGATTCAACATTATGCCACATATACCCCTAATTATATTATATCATACTTAATTAGTATTTGTAGTTTTGCAAATATGTAACTTATATTCATAACTTGTAAACTTTTATTCTCACAGATGAAGGCTCCCATGTCACTTATACTGTATGTATGAGCTGAAAAGAAGGAGCAAATACAAATCTTGTATGTGTTTATTGACGAACATGTACAAAATGAGACACCAACATGTGCATTTTTATTGATAGTTATCTTACTCCATACTCATGGTGGTCTTTGCAGAGACCAGTCTTAGTGTTTCTAGCCATACTGCTTTGCCACTTCCTCTCCACAGGCTGGTTACCACCTGTGCCCGTAACTGTAGCCTTCCCCTAGTTCCCAGCTGGGATCAATAGAAAACACCTGGAATACTGGAGAATGTACGTCTCCCATTCAGTCTCTGTAATGGCCTTTGCTCAAATGTAGCTGAACAAACAACAAAACCATCCAGTGCTTCTGCATTCTTTGAGTATTTTTATTATTTTTTGCCTTTGTTGTAGGACTCATCCCAACTGTAAATATGAATATCAGAAACATCTATTTTCAACTTTAAACCATAAGTAAATGTCCTTAAAACCATTCTTTTTATCCTGCAGGGGAATCCTGGAAGTCAAGGTCTTCCAGGTCCAGAAGGACCACAGGGAGCATCTGGAGATTGTGGTTCTCCAGGACGATGTGGACCTTGTGGACCTAAGGGATCTCCTGGACCACCTGGATACAGAGGTCCTACATTCATTTTTACAATTCAACATATGAAACCAAAGCCTGCCAATAGTCTTACACATGTTAAATGAAATCCTTACTTTTGGTCCCAGGTCCACCTGGGAAAGAAGGTGAGAAAGGTTTTGATGGCCCTCGTGGAAAATTTGGACCTCCAGGACAGCCTGGACCCCCAGGTATGCAAACTATTTGACTGCAATTTGTTTTTGTAGCCAATAACTGCTTCCTTTGAGTAACTCTTGACAAGTTATCTGATCTCCCTCTTTAGGATACAAGGGACCTCCTGGAAATCCTGGTCCACCTGGACCTAAAGGAAGCCAGGGCCAAGATGGGATACCTGGACCTGATGGAGAAAAGGGATCCATGGGATGTAAGCAGATTACTGAGCTGACTCAGCTGATGAACTGACTCAGCGGGCTTCACTCAGACTTACAGAAAAAAACACGGAATCTTAAAGTCAGTGAAATTGTCTTTCATTCATGCTTTATGTAGAAGATTGGCAATATATAGGCTTTGGCCATTTGCTAAGCAGACAGATGCTTTTGGATTACTTTAGTCTTAAAAAAGAATAAAAGAAGATATGTTGTTTTTTGTTGAAAGGGGGATGCCACGAGATATTCCTGATAGTTTGGTTCTGACATTCTCACCTAATGTTTTTTCCACAGCCTGTACACCAGGGCCTAAGGGACGAAAAGGAGAAGCAGGTCCAACTGGTAAGTTTTGGGTTTATATTAAGATTATTCTTTACCCTGATTTCACAAAGACCGTTAAAATGTACCTCCTACTCCAGGATCCACAGGGAATAGGGGGTCACCAGGTCCCTATGGCCCTTCCGGTCCAGTTGGTCCTCCAGGAAACCCAGGATTCCCAGGTTTTCCTGGGCCCCCTGGTCCTCCTGGGTCTGCTGGAGAGAGTGGGTCCTGCATTAATGGAATAAAGGGAAATAAAGGATGCC
Organism: Cyprinodon tularosa; assembly: GCF_016077235.1. Classification (NCBI taxonomy): domain Eukaryota; kingdom Metazoa; phylum Chordata; class Actinopteri; order Cyprinodontiformes; family Cyprinodontidae; genus Cyprinodon; species Cyprinodon tularosa. The sequence continues at coordinate 73,097 of NW_024039371.1, forward strand.
CTGGATCAAAAGGACCCAAAGGTGATGAAACACAACAACATACATGGTTTAGTATTTTTGACACCTCATTTCGTCTGCAGTCAAAGCTTAAAGCCGGGAGTAAACTGCGATTTTTTTCAGTTGTTTCACGCAGCTGCTGCTCACACTGTACGACTAAACGACAGAGTTTCATTGTACAGTGTGAGTTCACAGCTCACGATAAAGGTGCAGCATGACACCCTAATGCGATCTACCTGCTCATATTGTTCGACTACCACGTCGGACTCAGCTCTGCAGTGAGATGGAGCTGCTCTGACTCGTCTATCTGGAAAAATCAGTATTATTGTACTTAATAACCCTGCAAACACTAAATTCAATTCAATTCACAACACAAGTCATCTCAAGGCACTTTACAGTTCAACCAGATCATACAGTCAAATTGATTCAAAGTTTTCTATCTAAGGAAACAATCTGATTACATCGACTCATTGACTCAAATACAATCCCTCACACTAAGCATGCTTGTAGCGACAGTGGAGAGGAAAAACTCCCTTTTAACAGGAAGAAACCTCCAGCAGAACCAGGCTCAGTGTGAGCGGCCATCTGCTGAGGCCGACTGGGGTTCAAGGAGACAGATGCAGAGGTACAAAAAGCAGCTGTAAAAGGCGACCCCGTCCAGGAAACACACAGCCAGGCAGACGAGCTCTGAGCCAGCTCCCATACCAGAGGACGAAGAGAGCACATCCACTCAGTCACGGTCAGAGAAACAGGACCACACTGGAAAACAGGCCAATCTCCAGCATCTATAAACAAAGGTGTTGATGGAAGCAGCACAGCTGATATTTCTCTCCAGGATGGAGTCACAGCCAAACAGGAACAGAGGAGTCTAAGCTACTCTGAGCAAAAGCAGAGAGAGCATAACGTTAGAGATTGAACTAACAGATTCTGCAGAGTAGGAGAATAGAGATAGAATGAAGCAGAATGATAAAATGGGGGTCCCTATGTCCTCCAAAAGTCTAAATCTATAGCAGCATAATTATAGAGATAGTTCAAGATTACCTAAGCCACTCTAACTATAAGCTTTATCAAAAAGGAAAGTTTTAAGCCTAGCCTTAAAAGTAGACAGGGTTTCTGCCTCACGGATTAAAACTTGTAGTTGGTTCCACAGGAGAGGAGCCTGATAACTAAAAGATCTGCCTACCATTCTATTTTTAGAGATTCTAGGAACCACTAGTAAACCTGCAGATTGAGAGCGAAGTGCTCTGTTAGGAACATAAGGAACAATCAGATCTCTGATATCAGATGGAGCTTGGCCATTTAAGGCTTTATATGTGAGAAGGAGGATTTTAAATTCTATTCTGGATTTAACAGGAAGTCAATAAAGAGAAGCTAGGATAGGAGAGATATGGTCTCTCTAAACACTACTGAAAATAAGCACAAATAAATGGAAAGCTACTAAAAAGGGAAAAATGGCAATTTAGGACTCCATTCAAAGAGCTTCTGAGGAATATTCAAGTTTTATGGCTTAATGCATTTTAAGTGTCCCTTAAAAATGCAGCAGATAAATGTGAATAACAATGAACAATCAAAGTAGTGATGCTTTATTCAGTTTTACAGTGAAAATCACATTAGAAATGTATTCACATGTAGGGTTAGCTCAGATGACACCAGCAGATTTGGTTCTGAGGCATCAGATAAAAAAGGGAGGAAAAGAGGGGTTTACTGTGTTGGCTGGGCTGAATGGAGAGGGGACCTGGCCGGCTCGGTTTGTTCCCTTCAGCCCAACTCGGTAAGGACGGGATGAAGTCATGGTCATTTCAGGTCAGAATTATAATCCATTTATCCAACCAGCAGCTCTTTCAGAGACTTGAACCTTTCTGATGCAAACACCAAAGGCAGATCTGTAGGGTTTAATTTTATCACTCACAGCAGCTTGAAAAATGACATCTTAAGACAATGGCAGCACAGTTCCTAACAGTGGTGGGAAAGGGGATCATGGTTATGCGGCTTCGTAGCAGCACCTCGTAGCAGGAAGCAAAGACAATATATGCAGTCTCTCTGAATCATAGGCAGAATGTAGACTGGTTCGGTCAGCGAGCAGACTCTTCTCCAGATGGGTGGCTACGTAACATAGCTTCAGCTGAAAGCCAACATTTCTCTCCTCTCAGACCTGAAGGCCACAGGCAAAGAACAAGTTGAATGGGAGTCGGCTGCTTAAGTAATCTCTATCGCAGGGATATGACGTCAGGTGGAGTCCTGCTACCTTACGTCATCAACATTTCAATTTAATATTTCAATTCAGTTTATTATATAGCGCCATTCACAACACGTTATCTCAAGGAACTTTACAATTCCACCAGATCATACAGTCAAATTGTGAAAGTTTTCAGATTGTTCATGCTTCTTTATCTTTTCTAAAAGGTGATCTAAATCAGTCCTACCTTTCTTTACTCATACTGGGTCAGATCCTGGCATTTGAAATAAGGACAGTAGTAAGGCAGGGAAAGCAGAAAAAAGTGTTAGCCTCGCTGCATGCAGTTAGCCAAGCCTTGTAGCTAAACCAGGTCCTGAAAACTGAATATAACTGAATTGTTTAAGGTAAATGCAACAGTGGGACCTTTTGTCTTGTGTTCTATCTGTTCCTGTGTAATATCAGCTGGTAAGAATCTGTTGGAGGCATTTGTCTTATTTTTCTATTGTACCACTTTTTCTATTGTACCACAATACAATATTTTATGTTATAGGTCCACCTGGCTCTAAAGGTCCCCCTGGACCTCCAGGTCCTGGTTATAAGGGTCAGAAAGGATTGAAAGGACAACAAGGTCCCCCTGGACCCCCTGGACCATCTGGTCATCCTGGTCCTGGAGGAAACCCAGTGAGTAGCCTCCACAGAGTAAAATAACTCACTATTTGGTTACAAACAGAAAATATATTACATTTAGCTTACATTATACTGCTGTTGTTGTTTTGTTGCGTTGTCAGGGTACTTGTGGACCACCTGGACCTCCTGGAATAAAAGGCGATCCAGGACCAGCTGGAGAAAAAGGACCAAGGGGTAGGAACTTTAGTCCCAAGTGATGTCCATATTTTTAGTCAGGCAAAAGCCTACAGGTTGTGGGCCATGAAGATGAGTCTATCCACTGCTTCAGGTTTTAAAACTGCCCTGTTGCAAGTAACAATATTACCCCCTGTGCTAAATACCTTCTTACTGTGGGTGCTGGTCTCAAGGATGCACAAGTAGCATTTCGACAGGAAGCTAATTACTGGAAAGCTTTTCTCATGAATTTTCCACCACTTCAGTGGGTCCATTTCACTGTCTGCATCTTGTGCCAGCAAGTATTTTTCAAACTCCTCAACTGTCTCTTTGTCAGTAAGTTCTGTGCTGGTCCGGTGTAATTTCTTGAAGAAACTGCCCAATTTTTTTCTCTGTTTCATCTGGGTTGGTGGCAGTGCAGTAGCCCCTCCCTCTTCTTCTGGTTCCTCTGTTCTGGCAGAAGTGGATATATCCTCATTTTGTTCAAACATTTTTGACACTGCTCTCATTTTGATGGCACCAACCTTTTCTGCCTTAATGTATTGTGCCTTGAAGTTTGGATGTACCATGGTTGCAATATCAAGCATTTCATCAGTAATCTTTTCATCATACTTTTCATCAAAGTATGACAGGACTGTCATCTCCATGGTCTTTGTGAGCTGTGTTTCATCCTCAGATGTTTTCGGAATCTGTGTTCTGAAAAGATGCAGCATAGGCTTGAAGTATGACACACTCACGTAACGTTCTCCAGTAGTGGACTCAGGGCCCCGTGCAGAGACTCCAGGACATCTAGGTCTTACCAGGAGGGAACCAAGTGCCTGGTCTTCTTATCTGCACTGAGGAGCTGAGAGATGGTTTATGTTGTTCCGGCATCCTCCCAACCGTTTTTATGGCGTAAACACGGCCTTGTGGGTGACTCTTTCACCAACTTATGCTTGGCTATGTAAAGCTCTTCTTGAGCAACAGCCATCTCTCTCTGCTTCTTCCAAGAGAAGCTTAAGGATGCCACCACTCTGCTACATACACCCACAGCCCGCTCCACCCTCTTGTCTTTTCTGGCTCTCTCAGTGGATAAAAGATAAATTGGAATAACACAAATTAAACCCAGAAATCAAATTAATATAAGATTTAAATGCAATGAACACTAAAATTTAAAGCCCTGAAAACACACTCATTAGAACTCACTGTAATTACTTCTTTGCCTTATTTTTCAAAACTTAACAGATTTTATTTATTTTTTTCCCTTTTTCTCTTTTCCTATCTTATCACATTTTTTATTTTTCTAACACTTAGACTAGATGTAATTGTGCCCCACAACTTACCTATACCTGAGTGAATACAATGTCCAAAGCACTGTGGCCGGGTCTTGTTATGTAGGGATATGGCCTTCTACATATTTGTCCCACTATCAGTTGTGATGCAGACTTGTTTATCTTCACTAAGTCCCCAGGATGCAAACACCTCTGACAGTCCTAAAGCAATGACTTCACCCGTGTGGTGGAATTTGGTTAGTTTGATGATATTTGATTTTCAAATTTCAATCTTCAGACTCGACTTGGACTCGCGATTTCAACAATCGTAAATTTATTTTATTTTTTTTAAAGTTGAAGCTGCTCGGCTTCTTTTCTTACCCGCACACAGTAGAATCAGAATAACAGCAAAGGGGCTGTCAGGCAGTCACATAATAATGCTACGTGACGCAGCTTCTGTAGGAAAAAAATACACAATGCTGGGTTCACCACTTCTAATTGACTGGTGTGGACTGGTGTGGACATGCCCCCACCAGTAATTTCGCTTTTATCCTCCTTTTCATCCATTCACTTAAGCCAACAGTAACTGTCAGAGTTAGGTGCAGCTGTCAGCGTTCAGAGAGTTTTGACTGTGTTTTTTTTTTTTCCTCTCTCCCGCTGCTCCCTTGTCCTGCCCATCGGTGTAACATCGTTGATTATGTCAGATGGTAGTGGAGAAGAAGCTGTTTCAGAATCTGCTACACCTGCATCAAATGTTCCAAATATTTCATCATATGTCTTAGAAAAGAGCAGTTTCGGCAGGAAGTTTTGTAAAGTGTGTAGAATAAAATTTTGAAGACACTTTTACTTTAACAGGCATGTGATGAAAGAAGAGACTTTCTCCTAAGGCCCAGAATACACTTAAGATGGACATGGTTTTTAGCATTCATTGAGGGTGAATACTGATAAACCCAAAGTTTATTTTTTGTAGGAATAAGCAGCAATCCAGCAGCAATTTCATCAGTCCAACAGCAAGAGAGACACCTTTGCATAGTAAAATGCAATCTGTTTTGTCAGAAAATAGAAAATAAATCACAAGGGAAAACAGTCAAGTTAGACCTATTTGGAATCTGCTATCTATACACCAATGGCGTAATGACACAACAATAGGCCTGTAAGCAACATTATCTGGGTGGGCCTCATATGAAGTACAACAGGTCATAAAGGTTCAGGGTTAGGCGACAGTTCCATAAATCGGCCAAGAAGATACCATTATGCAATTCTCAGTAGTATTTGATGACACATCACACATGGAATAATAGTTCCAAGTCGTAGTGTAAAAAAAAAAAACCTCAAATACATCGTTCTTTTAAGATCTTTACTGCAGTTTTACCAACCGTCTGATGAACTATACAGTTATTAACAAAGTAATTAAAAGTACCACTGTGTGCTTTGCTATTGGTGTTGTGTTTAAACGGCTCACCATCATGTTATTATCTGGCATGTGTTGGGACATAAATACAGTCCGGTCAGTCACTTCAGTATCAGGTGGGTTTAAGAGGAATTTTTCACACCATTACATCTGCAAAGAGACGTCCTAGTCTACAATTACGTAGGGGACCCACCAGGTGTCAGTGATGGGGCCCCTAAGAGGTCATTTGCCCATAAGCGACTGCTGTCTCTGCTTACAGATATTTACGCCATTGCTATACACAGCAGTCAGTATGACACAGAGATTAAAAAGATGGACTCAACTAGTGTGAACTGGACTACAAGGGAAGAAACCTTCAGCTCTACTAGGCTGAACATTGACAATATGATTCAAAAGAGGCCCAATATTTTACTTTAAAAATAAAGTCTTAAAGGAAGATTTATTCACGAATAAGTTGTATTAAAATGGAAATTAATTGAACTATGAACTGATTTACAGTTTGTATACTCTCATGTTTTAAATGTTCTACTTGTATATCACCACTTTTTAGTAAGATTGATTAGACATCATCTCAACTGTGCTTTAAATGAGTCTATCTCTATCTGTACTCTTCTGTGTTGATTTGTATGACGTTGTAATAAGCTCCTCGAGCTGAGACATCCCTTTTGATCCTGAATTAAACCATCACCTAACATCATTGATTCGGTCTGGACTGATGGAGTAGACTACCTGTGTTTATGACGGTATTGAAGCTAAAACATTGGTCTTTATGTTCTCGTGTACAACAAATTCTTGTAGGCTTTGAAAGAAATCGTATTCAGACACAAGATAAAGATGTTCAAATTGGGTCAAATTTGTTTCCAGATCCAAATCTATTGCTTAGATACGAGATACAAGGTTTTGCTGACATTGGATCTGCATTGTTCTCCCCTTGTGCATGCTTAAGGTATGGAAGGAACAGAAGGACCGCCCGGTAACCGTGGCAAAGACGGATTTCCAGGACTACAGGGAAGGCAAGGTGAGATTTAACAGCCTCATATGAGAATGGGGAGCTTTCCAATTGGCCCTGTTTTACCTAATGATGCCTCTACAGGACAAAGAGGGATAGATGAACGTCCTATTGTGAGGGCAATTCCTGGAGACCAAGGTGAAATGGGAGACCCCGGATTTGATGGAAGAAGAGGACCCCCCGGTTGCAAAGGAGCTATGGGACGTGATGGTTGGTCATCTCGTAATGGTTATTGCTGCAACATCTAAAGCAATTTTCTTGGCATGAAAAGCAGGTTTCATGGTGCATGATGTTTTAATGGGTCCAGGTTTGAAAGGCAGAGCTGGAGAAAAAGGTCAGAAGGGGCAACCTGGTCTTCCTGGGCTGAGGGGAGAAGATGGAGACGATGGAGCAATTGGTGCCAAAGGTATGAATACAAATTTGATCTGGCCTAATATCTGACTTCAGTACTGGTTCTATCACATGTTAAGTTTAAAATTCACAGAATGCCAACTCAACATATAATTGAACTTCCTAAAAACATGAATTGAAATTTGATAATTAAGACCGGGTACTTGACCTGAGAGATAACTGTCTTGACTTTAGACTTGGCTATTACTATCTATGCTTGACTTGGAGAGCTGAGGATAAAGACTTGAGATTTATATTGGACTAGCAGAACATTGACTTTTTCCCAACTCTGGTTAGCAGTAAAACAAATATATAATTTCTATTACTTCATTTTTCTTTTTTACAAAATAAGCTTTAAACATTTCCTAAGTCTTTTGGGGGATAAGATGACATCAAAGCATCATTGTACTTTCAGGTGAGGACGGTGAGCGTGGCAGAACAGGATTTAAGGGCCTTCCCGGTGTACCAGGTGGAGTCAGACCTGGGATGAACGGCTTCCTGTTCACCAGACACAGCCAGGGTCGCTTTATCCCAGAGTGTCCCTCAGGATCCTCCTTTATATTCGATGGATACTCCCTGTTGTTTATCAATGGGTATAGCCGCGCCCACGGACAGGATCTAGGTAAGCCAGCACTGCTGCTTTATCCCTGCTTCCTTCCCAACAGCTTCCATTGTCATCGATGACCATGATGTCATTCAAATAATGTCATTGATGATAAATATATGAAACTGCAGCTTTCAAGCTAATTTTGTGGAGGTCCTATTCTGTTTCTTTTTAATGAATAAGGGTCAATGTACTGAGAACTGTCTGAAGCATGTGTTTTGCTTTGCAACTTGTCTTTTCTCCAGTTTACTCACCCAATAGTGGTACTACACTGCAAAAAATAGAAATCTCAATAAGTTATTTTTTCCTAAAATAAGTGTGTTTTTCCTTGATTTGAGCAGGTAAGTAAGACACTTTGCCAATGGAACAAGACAATTTCCTTTTAAAATAAGAAAAAACTATTTTATCGTCTTATTTCAAGTAAATATTATCTAACTATCTTATTTTAAGAGTAAAAATACTCATTCCATTGGCAAATCATCTTATTTACCTGCTCAAATTAAGGCTAAATATACTTAATTTAAGCCATTTTTTACTTATTTCTGGATTGTTTTTGCAGTGTATGATGAATCATATATTTATAGGATCAGTGTTGTGCCTGAACGCGTTCATTGAACGAAAGTTCATGAACTCGTTCATATTTTGGGCGAACGTGAACTGAACATACTGCATTATTGCCTGATGAACGTTATTGTGAACTCGTTCATTCTGGCGTCTGTGAACGGCACGCTCTCTCAGTTCAGCTTCGTTCAATAGGTTACCAGATTTCTATAAAGCCCTCCAGGCGAAACCCCGGCTAAATCACACCGTAAACAGGCCTTAATATGTAGCGGGAAAAACACCCAATCTGGCAACAGCAGCTACAGAGCGTCGTAGCCTACAGCCGCGTGCGTCATCAAAACAAAATGCAGCGTGTAAGCCACAGCAGCATGGAGGCGACTTAAAACAGGTTTATGACCAGGTGGTCGGTGAGGATGATGGAAACAAGTTTGCCCGCCGGCTTTCAGTAAAAAAATCCGCACTTCAGTAACCTTAAATTCCTACCTCAGCCTGGTCCCTCAGTTTGTGTTAGTAAAATCTTCTTGAGCTGAGGTCTTCAACAGGGGATCCGCGACCCCTAGGGGGTCTACGGAGGTACTGCATGAGGGTCTGCATGGTTAGTTGATATTTTTATATTCCCCCCCTGCATTTTTTTCCCCATTAATTGAAATGTCTTTAAATACTCATTAACATGAAATCAACAGACTGTAGTAAACAGATAAATGGAGGCAGAAGATGTCTTTCAGTCATCAATGCTCACATTCAGCGACACACAGGAGCTCTTTCAAGCTGGGCACCGTTTCCTTCACAACACCTGTCCCATCAACCAGGAATCAGAATCAGAAAAACTTTAATAATCCCAGGGAGAAATTAATTTCTTTACATTACTCCATCTGTAACAGAGTGACTATAGGACACAATTTCATACAATATATATAAATAGGGGGTCCCCGCTCCATCTCGCCATCAGTTTGGGGGTCCTTGGTCTGGAAAAGAAGACCCCTGTTCTTGAGGGTTTTACTATCCATGTAACTTGTTTGTTAAACCTGCCTGGTATAATTTTCCAGGATTCCAGGATTCCTTTTTAGTATGTATTGAAATGGAATTTCAAATGGAAAAAATTATTAAAATAAAAAAAAAACATTTGCACCTTAAAGACTACTTTCCTATTTTTCTTTTAATAATTCCTCATAAAAAAAAGACCATTCAAGCAGCACATTTTTCCTGATGTTTTTGAGAATATACTGTAGGGGTGAAAGCTGCAGCTGCTACTAGTGTGAAGTGAATGGACAGCAACAAAGCGTTAAAGCAACAATGGGGAAATGCTGTCCCCTCAATGCTAATGTAAACCCTGGTTGGATAAGGATTCAGAACTGGATATGAAGATGAAATCAGACGCACAGTTTCAGAGTTACAACTGATAAAATAATTGCTGTCTGTGGTTCTACAGTAGGCTATGGTGTAATTGAGCAATATATGAAAAAAAAAAAAAAAAAAAGAACTGAACTAGTTCGTTTTTTGGAATTGTGAACTATGAACTGAACTAGTTCATTTTAAAATGTGTGAACTGAACTTTGAACTAGTTCACGTAGAAAGAGAACTTTCCCAACACTGTATAGGATAGTACTTACTATATAAACAAACGTCTGTTTAATTTTGACCTCGGTAGGAGAGCAGACAGTAGCAGAAGGTATCAGAAAGTTTAGGCTAGCATAAACCAAACAGATTTGTTTGCTTCATGAAATATGCATTTCCTTTCTTCTTATCTGACCACAGAGATGTGGAACAGATCGATCCTTTAGGATGTCTTATGTTTTACTGGTCTAGGTCGGAGTTAAAGATAAAGACCTGTGGATTGATAATTGTGGAGAAAATTCCTACAATCTCAGCAGAAAACTTTTTTTTTTAAATTAGCAACATTTGAGCATAAATGGAGGATTTCTCAGCTTATTTTATATAGCGTTTATAGCAAAGAGCTGCCAAGTTTCCGAAAATGACAACAGTGGGACTTTAGCTTCACCATGTGTTCGGCCAAGAAAATGTGACTGTTCTTAACGTCGATTTTTACCTTAACACGGATGTCCTCACCTCCAAGTCAGCTTCTCTAACTGCCCTGTGGGCTCCTGATGCTATTATAAATTAACCAGAAATTAGAAATAAAACAAGAATTCGACAACAGTGACATTTCTATGAAATTCACAAAAGGGGTGGCCAGGCAGGGACCAATGTGCACCGGGGGATGGCTGAAAAAGAATAGGCACCAAAACAGTTTAGGGTTAACCTATAATGATCATGATGAACCTACATCTATATTTTCCAAATAAACCACTGAACATGGAGCAGATTATCATGAGGCCCTTGCTAATAAAGCTACAAACATATATAGACATCTGTGCTGTTTAAAGTAATTTATGGTTCAACATAATATATACATTAAATTAGTTGAGTAGTTGATCTTTATTTTTAATTCCATAGAAGACTCCTAAAAAACTGAAGAGACAAACTCTACCTTATAAAAAATACACAAATTCTGTATTAGTCCTCTTTAATTGTATTATATTGTTGTAGATAATTAATTGCTGTATTTTTAACACTATTGGTTAATATACCTACTTAAAAAAAATATTAGTATGACATTCTACATGATGGGATTGTTAAAATGGGGGCCATGGCCCCCCTGGCTCCCCTGTCACCCCGGTTTGACAATATTTAATTTCAAACCACAACACAATAACATGGTTTAGCAAGGGATGTGGGATTTTATGTTTGTTGAACATTTTGGTGCCTTAATAATAGAGATGGGGTTTAATATAAAAGATACTTGATTGCAGAAATTAATATTTGATAGCGGGAATAAAAAAAACATCAGCCCTGGTTTTGGATCAGTTCAGCGAATAGACGGTTCTAGGCATGAGCCAGGAGGGGCCATTGCCCCTAAAGAACTGGTCCTGGACCCTGTTGTGGCTCCTGGACTGAAAACACACACAGCAAAATTGTAAATATAAGTAGGCACATTTTTTTTTAAGTGAGTGTATTTTCCCTTGATTTAAGAAGGTAAGACAATTTGGAGATGGATTAAGATTATTTGTGTATAAAATAAGAAATGAAAAATCCCTTATCTTATTTCAAAAGCCTATTGTTAAATGAGGAAGTTATGTCCCCTAAAAAAGCCGTTGCGCCTCGGGGGTTTCCTCACGGTTTTTTTCCTGGGAGCAAGTTATTTACTACTCTTAACTCAAACTGGGTAAAACCCTATAAAAAAGGACTATAAAACAGGAGTAAAAAATAACAGAGTTTATTCCAGATCAGGTCGTTACAGGACAGAGAAAATGCTTGGAGTTTGCACAGCTGTGGGCTCAAAAATCACGTCCGCGAGTGTCCGGCAAAGATTTGAGCCCCGAACAACGTCATCTCCTGCTTCTTATAGCTCATGAGTCTATGTGTTGCATCATGTTGATGTTTAGCTGTCTGTATCAGAAACTGACATCCATGTCTTGAACTTCATGCAGCTTGCTTCTATGCCTCAGGGTTACAGATAGCTATCCTCTATCAGACCGGCTTCAAGGTGTGCCCATATCCTGTGTATTTTTAAAGACACGAAGGCTGTCCTGATTAGATGACCTCCGTACACACAGTGACATCCACAATGTGAAGGAAGGCCTTCTGCTCTGTCTAATCTGGCTAACAGAATAATAATGCACATGATGTATTAATAATAAACCTAACAATATTATTTAATTATGTCATTCTAAGAGCAGAAATACTCATCCCTTTAGCAGATCCACCTATTTACCTGCTAGAATTAAGAGCAGCTGTATTTATTTTAAGTTTTTTACCTTTCTAAATCAGTTTTTGCAGTGTAACTCTAAATCAATTACTTATGATAATATGCAACTAAAGAACAGATTTTTTTATCTTTTTGACCAATTCAAAAAGATCCATTACTTTAAAGAAAACAGTCCTGTTTTGAACTGTGGGAGTACCCAGAGAGAACCCATGCATGCTCAGGGAGAACATGCGAACTCCGTGCAGAAAGACCCCAGGCCGGGAATACAACCTGGAACCTTCTTGCTGCCTTGAAACAAGAAGGAACTATCTTGTTTTTCTAATTCTTTAATGAGAAAAACAAGGCAGTTCACAAACAGGATACTGGAATCAGGAATGAGGAAACAACTCAATACTGCAGAAGAGATAAAGGGTACGTTTGGTAGAAGGAAGATCTGAATAATGAAAGGCTTGGTTAGATGGTTTCAATAAACAGGGCATATTGGGAGCTTGGTGGTAAGGAGGCTTGGAAGTAAAGGGACCACAGTTGAATCAGGAGCACATCAACTAGGAGTCCCATTACAAAACCATGCCGGACTTCTACATGGAAAAGGAGAAAATGTCAGCTTCAACACAATGAACAAGAAACCCTAACAGAAGAGATGTAGGCCTGTTTACCACTCAGAGAACAATAATCTAGCACTGCTTTCCTCAGGAACACAGCTTCCTTATGAGTTCCAGGTGGAGCCAATGTAGGAGCAGCGCACACATGCACACCCGCACACAAACCTAGAAGTGAGGAAAAAACTACCAGACCTAACAAGATCACTGTTCATTGTGTTCTAATCTAAATAAAAAAAACACTGAAAAAGATATACTCTAACCCCAGGCTCACACCGACTCCGGTCTTACCGTTGCGGTGCGGTGGGTGCGGCGCCGCAGTGATTCCAAGTCATTAAAAAGACGTAAACCTCTCTCACCGGCTGCTGAGCTGTCCGGCTGCGGTTACTGAGACACTCCGACGCTGCAGAAAATTCCGCAAGAAAGCTATCCTTGCAGCGTGCCGGAGCCCTCCGCAACAAGCTCTCGCAAATATCCTTATTTGGGCCGTGTTATCGCGTGAAGTTACGTGAACTCAAGTGAACTTCTGTTCTCGCGAGTTAAATCTCCGGACCTGTTGCCGGAGCCGCAGAGCCGCACCGCACCGTAGTCAAAAGGGCGGTGTGAGAGGGGGTGTGCGGGAGTTGCGGTCTCCGTCGGCTCGGTAACCGCACCGGAGCCAGTGTGAGCAAGGGGTAAGCAATGTCTGAGATCAGTCAGTCTTGATCTCCATTAGTCTGTTGTACAGATTTCTAATCAAAGCAAACACAGCATTCACTCCCATACCGTCTCTTGGGTCCTTCTGTAGGTACAGTCGGTAGTTGTCTCCCGAGGTTCAGCACTTTGCCTTTCCTCATCTGTGAGATTGCGGGAGAATGTCAGTACGCAGAACGTAATGACTACTCCTATTGGCTCTCCAATGTCAGAGACCCTCAGACAAACAGAGAAGAGGATTCACTACAGTTTAAAATCAGCAGGTAAAAAAGTATACACACTAAACATTAATATACACTCACTATTCTTTATTGGAAAGAGAATTTGCTTATTTTAGCAGAATGTGTTGTCTATTAAGGATCGATTACACCTAAATAGGAGAAAACAGACACATATATAGAAATATATAAGCAAATATATGCACACATACTACAGATACCATAACAAATTTGTCAGGAACAAGAATTAAGAATAACCACTGTAGTGATCATTTAAAAAAAAAATACATTACACAGTCTAAGACAGAATAACCATTAACTAATTAGCCCAGTTTGACACAACTAACTGGATCAGAGCTCCTGTTAAGTAATGAGGTTCTGGCTTTCAGTTCCTGCAAAGTTATTAAGGTCAGTGATGGGAAACTAGGGTGATGACATCAGCCCTATTGGTATAAGAACCCTATGTTTCTTCTCATGTCACAAATAGGGCAGTGCTATCTTCTCAATAAATAATCACTTCAGAACTAATCTTCCATACAGACTTTTATAGTTTTTAAGTTTGTATTCTTAAGCAAACAGCAGGACAATGGTTTGTCTCTAAGCTAAACCAAGACCTGCCACATGGTTAGTGTTTACTTTATGGGTTTCAGGTGTTCCGTTTGTGAGGCCAAAGCCAACGTGATTGCTGTCCACAGTCAGACCAGTTACATTCCAAGATGCCCCTCCAACTGGGTATCACTCTGGGAAGGATATTCCTTCGTAATGGTCTGTTGGTTCAATCTATTTTTGTTAACCGCTATGCTAGAATACAGTTTATACAAGGGGTTCCCAGCTATAGTCCACAGTCCTGCAGCTTGAAGATGCATTCCTGCTTCACCACACCTGAATAAAAAACCTTAATCATCAGCATTTAGCTATGCAGCTCTGCAGAGGCCTGTTAATGAGTTGTTCATATGATTAAGATGTGTTGGAATGCATCTGAAGTTTGCAGGTTAGTAGCTCTGGAGGACTATAGTTTGGCATCCCCTGGTTTACATTAAGGCACATTTGTAACCTCGATTAGCTATGCTGTCTTTCTTCAGGAAACTGGTTTAGGTGCTGAGGGTTCCGGTCAGCCTCTGGTTTCACCTGGATCGTGTTTGGAGAACTTCCATAGGATGCCGTTCATCGAGTGTAACGGAAACCCCGGAACCTGCAAGTATGACAGCGGACACTACAGCTACTGGCTGGCTGCTCTCAACCAGGGAAACATGTTTGGGTAAAGATACGCCTTCATTAGTAGTGGTTTTACTCAGATGATGTATTCAATGTGGTGATTAGACGGTATTATCAGCACATTTTGTTTCTGCTAGAACACCACTCTATGCCTTTATCGCCCATATGCAGAAATTCATCCTGCAATCAAAAGCTTGTGGTATTGAAACCCCGTTCTGTCCCTCTCAGTTGTTTTGTCTTTGGGTAGCTATGGCTACAGTGTAGCTTACCATCATTAGTGTGTGAATGTGTGTGTGAATGACTAAATATAGTTTAAAGGTCTTTGGACTCCAATCCCCCAACCCCCCCATTCTGGTCCAATCGTTGAAAAACACAAGCTTACATTTTCCAGAAAAGTTAAAGAAACTGGACTTTGTTTCCAAGTTTTTTTCCACATTTTTCTTCCCATCCAGGAAGCTTTAGTAGTTAGCTAATCTTTAATTAGATTAAGCCGGGCGTACACTGTGTGAGTTTTTTCAGTGGTTGCACGCAGCTACTGCTCACACTGTACGACTAAGCCCTTCGGTTTAGTCGTACAGTGTGAGCTCACAGCTCACGATTTATGTTCGGCCCCACGCTCTCATGAGATCTACCTGCTCACACTGCTCAACTAAAAACTAGGGTTGTCACGATACTAAACTTTTCAACTCAATACCGATACTAAGTAAAATATTCGATACTCGATGTCATTTTCGATACCACAAGGATAAAAACAAAGACTCCAAAATTCAACAGAAATTTTTTCATTAATAAACAAAATACAATAAATAGATAGATAAATACAATAAACAATATTTTGAGGTTGTTTGCTGTGCACAATATTAAGCAAGTTATTGTTCCTTCCTTGGCTATGCTTTGCACATATAACAATGACACTAGCCAAACCAGTTAAAAAACAAAAATAATTCTCAGCAGCTGCACCTGTTACAGAAAAAAGTCTAAAACTAAAAAGTGCACAGAATTATTCAATCACACAGTGTTCAGAAAGTGCATTTTCCTCTAACCTGCGCATAAGATGAATGACTGTTTAGGTGCCACTGGTGGTAGCACTGTATCGATACTTTTGAAAATGAGTATTGTATCCGGATACAACTTTTCAGTATCGATACCTTTTTGAGTATCGATGCTTTTGACAACCCTACCATAAAGCACATCGGACTCAGCTCCGCAGTGAGATGTAGCTGCTCTGACTTATCTATCCGGAAGCCAAACAAACAGAAGGGGAATATTAAGCTCACTATTGCCTTGGCAATTTGTGCAATTTTGTGCTGAAAGCTCTAAAAAGAAAAGGCGATGTTGTATTTGGAAAAAAGACATGACTGAGCAAATGTGGCTTCTACGGTCAATTTTACAGACAGAACTGCATTTCACTCAACGCATCCCTGCCATGCTGCTGTGTTTACAGAAGAATCCTTCTTTGCGATACGCACTGAGCGATTTGCCCACGACGGTCACCCTCACAATTCCTGATCGGGAGATAGTTGTGAGAGGCTGATCGCCCCTCGTAAACCCCTGTATACTACACGACTCACGACGCACGATCAGGCTGAAAGTCGGGCCGATGGAAAGATTCTCGCACAACTGGAAAATCACCCCGAAAATCACACAGTGTGCGCCCGGCTGTAGATTAGCAGTTAAAATGTAGGTAGCTTTTTCAGCCTTGTTTTGCCGTAGAAAACATGCAAATTAAACCGGACAGATGGGTTCGTCTCTTTGGAATGGGGGTCGTTTCATTTCTTTATTACCCGATACCTGTCTATGTCTCTGAAACATGTTAGTCCGGTTAAATTAGCATGTTTTCTAAGCTAAAGTAAGGCTTTGTTTTTGGTCCACGTTATAAAGCCTCAAGCTCAACACTATTTCTGAAATTTTGAATTGAAAAAGCTTCCTGGATGGGAAGTGAGATGTCTTCAAACTTGTGTTGTTGTTTTTTTTTTTTTTTTACTCTTTTGGAATGACTATGACCTGGATGACTGAGAATCTTCCCCAGCACAAGCTTAAGTTCCCTCTCAGGAGCCAAACCTTAGGCTAAAGTATCCTCTACCGTGGTGAGGTTGCACAATATCTGCCCTATGTTTCTTTTTGCCCCTGCCCTTTAAAAGGTCAGTGCACATCAATGGTGTACACACAGTTTCATACTGTTCAAAGTTTTGTTGGAGTGGATTTCTGTCCCTTTTTCCCAGGGCAGTCAATGGGATCCTCAAGTATGATTCGAAGTATCTAGCTAGGAGAAGAATGGGTGGGTTTTGCTGCTTACCATGCAACCTGATCCAAAGAATCAGCAAAAATAGGACAGTTGACAACTTCTAGAATTAGAAAAAAACGTAATAAATTAAATATTTAAAATCATTTTGATATATTAAAATCAACTTAAAGAAACATTGAGAAGTTTTACTACTAATATGAATAACTTAATTTCATTTCAGGAATGGATAATAATATCTAAAAATCAACTGAGGGTCAAACCATAAAGACTATTTGGCTGCTTTTAGGTCCAACATAACATTCAGAGAAACTGTGTTCTGTTACCAAACACATTGTCTATATCACTTTTTACATGCTGTCACTCTGCTGGTAATATTAGTTAGAACCAGCAGATGGCAGCCTTCTCTTGTAAAATGAGATTAGCCATTGTTCTGATAGAATCTCTGTGTTTGTCGTTCTGCAGAAAGCCAAGAGGTTGGACCATTCCAGGAGACACACACAGAAACAAAATTAGTCGCTGTCGAGTCTGCATGAAGCAGATATGACCTTTAACCCCGAAGATCTAAGAACATTTAATGACAAAGCAGACCTTATTCTTCAGGACTCCTTACCTTTACAACAGTCACAAATGAGCAATGCAGAATCCAAAGAATTTAGCGTCTTGTAACACTTTGATAAATAACATTCCACTTTGATTCTGACTGTACTAAAGGATTTTCCAGTCTTGAAAATATTCTCGTCTTCACATGTTTTTGTTTTTTAAGTCAAATTTGTATGTTTTAGATGATGAAATAAATTCTTATTTCAAATGTAACTTCAGCAAATATGAAAGAAAAATGTCATGTAATGATCTTATGTGTTGGTGAGGGGGGCTTAAACAAATCTGTTTTGGCTCTAAACCATAATTTGCAGATGCAGCTGTTTTAAAGTGTTTGTTATACTGTAGGTTTTAACAAATCCTCAGCATCACTGAGGAAGACTTCTCATCTGCAGAGGTCAGGCGTGAGTATTTTGGTTATTCTTAAAGTCCAGAGTTTGATTTAAGCTCCAAAGCTATTTTGATTGTGTAGTTTTATGTTTAGCTATTCATTAGAGGTCTTATAGGAAGAGTTTGTTCCCTTGTCTGGATTTACTGGTTCCATCCAGTACAGCAGTTTGTCCAGGTCCTTGACTGGCAATGCAGACCCAGATCGTCACATTTCCACCACCATGTTTGATTATAGGAATATTTTTCTCCTTCTGTATTTTCGTGTTCTTTATACCTGATGGTCTCTCATCCATCATCCCATCGAGATCAGAGATCCGAAGAGATACAGAAAGAAAATCCAGGTTGGTGTCAGGAAGCACTTCCAGGTTCAATACACAGGCAGAAGTACAGCAGGAGTCCAGAGACAGGCCAGACAAACAGATCAGAACAGGACCAGGCCGTCTCAGAGGTCCAAAGGCCGAACAGCTTAGGGTCAGGCAATCAGAACACCATAAAAGCTAGAGAGCTCCTTCCAAAGGCTAGAGAATAATCTGGCACTGATGACTGGTTAAATAAAATCTGGAGCTGGTGGATCAGGTGAGCGCAAATATAGAAACAGGGCTGAGGTAGGCAGGAGAATGAAAGGACTAATCAACTACTATGAAACTAAAATTGTTTAGAAACTAGTTGCTAAACAAGTGCGTGAGCAATTACACCATAATGAACTTTTTGAAGAGTTTCAGTTTGGTTTTAGAGCAGCATAGCACTGAAAAAGCTCCGGTGAAAGTCACTAATGATATTCTCATGGCCTCAGATTGTATCTGTAATTGTCCTGTTAGATCTTAATGCTGCATTTGATTCAGTTGATCATACTGTAATATTCTTTTAAAAAGACTTTAATGTTTTTTAGGAATTAAAACAGCACTAGACTGGTTTAAATCTTATCTATCTGATCAATTTCAGTTTGTTCACGTTAATGACAAATCTTCTTCATGCTCAAGAGTTACCTGTGGAGTACCACAGGGATCAGTTCTAGGACCAATTCTCTTTACATTATATATGCTCCCAATCGGTAGAATTATGAGACAGAATGCCCACTGTTATGCTGATAATACTCAGCTATATCTGTCTATAAATCCAGATGAAGCTAACCCATTACATAGATTACAGGCATGTCTTGAAGACATAAAAACCTGGATGACTCTTAACTTTCTGCTCCTGAATGCAGACAAAACAGAAGTTATAGTCTTTGGACCAGAGTCTTTGAAAAAGAAGCTGATTAGTCAGTCACTTTATTTGGATGGGATTAAACTGATCTTGGATAATAAAGTTAAAAATATTTGTATTATTTTTGATCAGGACCTGTGATTTATATCCTATATCAAACAGGTTTCTAGAATTTCCTTTCATCTGCAGAATATTGCAAAAATTAGAAATATCCCATCCAGGGGTGATGCTGAGAAACTAGTCCATGCATTTGTTACTTCCAGGCTGGACTATTGTAATTCTTTACTATCAGGAAGTCCGCAAACTGTAGTTAAAAGCCTTCAGCTGATCCAAAATGCTGCAGCCAGAGTTCTGATGAAAATTAAAAAGAGAGATCATATCTCTCCTATCCTGGCTTCTCCTCATTGGCTTCCTGTTAAATCCAGAATAGAATTTAAAATCATCCTCCTCACATATAAAGCCTTAAATGGCCAAGCTCCATCTGATATCAGAGATCTGATTGTTCCTTATGTTCCTAACAGAGCACTTCACTCTCAATCTGCAGGTTTACTAGTGGTTCCTAGAATTTCTAAAAGTAGAATGGGAGGCAGATCTTTTAGTTATCAGGCTCCTCTACTGTGGAACCAACTACCAGTTTTAGTCCGTGAGGCAGACACCCTGTCACTTTTAAGGCTAGGCTTAAAACTTTCCTTTTTGATAAAGCTTATAGGGAAAGAGGCTCAGGTTATCCTGAGCTATCTCTACAGTTATGCTGCTATAGGCTTAGACTTCTTGAGGACATAGGGACCCCTTTTCATCATTTTGCCTCTCCCACTCTGCACAATCTGTTCAATCTCTAACATTTTGCTCCCTGCTTTTTCTCATAGCAGCTTCACCTTGTCCACTCCTGCTTAGCTGTGACTCCATCCTGGAGAGAAATATCAGCTGTGCTGCTGCCATCAACAACTTTATTTATAGATGTTGAAGATTGGCCTGTTTTTCAGTGTAGTCCTGTTTCTCTGACTGTGACAGGCTGGATGTGCTCTCTTCATCCTCTGACATGGGAGCTGGCTCGGAGCTCGTCTGCCTGGCTGTGTGTTTCCTGGATGGGGCCGCCTTTTACAGCTTCTTTTTGTTTCTCCGCTTCCGTCTCCTTGAACCCCAGTCGGCCTCAGCAGATGGTCGCTCACACTGAGCCTGGTTCTGCTGGAGGTTTCTTCCTGTTAAAAGAGAGTTTTTCCTCTCCACTGTCTCTACAAGCATGCTTAGTGTGAAGGATTGCATTCAGGTCAATGCAATCAACTGGTTTTCCTTAGATAGAAAACTTTGTATCAATTTGACTGTATGATCTGGTTGAACTGTAAAGTGCCTTCAGATGACGTGTTGTGAATTGGCGCTATATAAATAAACTGAACTGAATTGAATTAATCAAGTCAGTTATTAGCGCCACGGTATTTTCACCAACTTCATGCTGTCATCAATGTTCTACACAAGAAATTTCTAGATTCTGGTGTAGAACTGGACTCAGCTTATTAACAATGTGTTTAATCCCCGGTAAGGCAGGAGATGAAGCTCAGGGTGCCTGAATGATTCTGATAACATTTGAGCTCTCAGCTATGGTAATGAGCTTTGACGACAAAAATTTGTCAACCAGACCTTACAAGTGGTGAAATTTGACATTTATCAATAAGACATCTGATTGGCTGTGAGGACAGGGGATGAAGCCTAAAAGAGATTAGGTATGTAGTTGGTCAATATAAAATGTTCAGTAATGAGTTTTCATTACTGTCTTTTTAAGCTGAAGGCTTTTAAATCTACATCACCTTAATGTATGTAAAGGAGAATAACAATCCGGTAACAAGGACACAAATACATGAATTACATTTTCAGCATCATTTCTGCGCACAATATTTAAAACTTTGGCAAAATTAGGGACTTTAAAGGAAATTCTAGAAACTTGTTTAGTATAAGATTTAAGAGACAATCAATAATGATAATTGTTATTTTTAGACCCCGTCTAAGGACAAAGAATCTCTTACATTTTCTTACATGCATCACTTTCCTAGGCTTTCTGATCTTTAACAATTAATATTCAGTGACTAAAATAAATTTTTTAGTTTGTGACCATCTGAATGTCAGCAAGTGTCTCTTCACTTTTCTTGAAGTGGACGTTTTGGATGAAATTATTCTAAACGGTTTTTAAAAAAAAAATCTGTATATGAAGAATCAACTGAATGACTCAGAGCCAAGAAAACAAACGTATGCATCACAGCACGGAGGAGTGATGTCATCGATCTCCCATCTAGCTCCTTTGTCTTGCTATGTGTGTGTGTTCATGCCAGCGGGTCCTTAGTGACGGCTGCTCTCTGCTAATGTGTCACCACGGCAACCACCTGCTGTTAATGTGTTGTTTATTAGTACAGAAGATGATGAAGACACCGAAGATGGAAACGTTTGAACAGATTCCTGCCAGAGATCATAAAGCTGCCGAGGAAAGTCATCAAACCCACCGACCATGGATGGAAGAAGCTTTTCATGAGCAGCGATTTAATAAAACCACAAATTTGTTTTATTTCAAAATAAGCTTTCTCATGAAAATCTTCTTTGACATGTTCTAAATAACTTAATAATGGTATTAAAAACTTGAATCATTATGCAGCTTTATAAAGAACCTGTAGAACCAGTAAAAAACTGTCCTAAATATATTGCCATTAATCCACTGGTTGCTAAATCCATGATAAAAGGAAACAAACATGGTTAGAATCAAAAGTCTGGAAAATTTTCTGCCCCATTCGGCCCTTGGAGAAGAGCCTGGATCTTCAAAGCACGATTGCATCTTTGTCTGTAATGTATAACAATGTGTATCAATGCAAAAAGTTGAGGTAAGATTTAGAAGAGCTTTTCTGATGTTTCTCAACTACTTTTCTTTGTAATTTTAAATAAAATAATAAGGAGATGTTCATGTTCTCTGCAGCTTAAATGAATGTTTCCCTGGTTGAGAGCAGCCAGCCAGTAGCTGTAGTGGCCGCTGTCATACTTGCAGGTTCCCAGGTTTCCTTTACACACGATAAAGGGCATTATTTTAAAAGAGGGATGGTTCAATTAAATTTAATAAAATAGCACAGAAAGTGTTATCAGAATGGACTTTACAGAGACAGTTCAATCAGATCATCCAGTTAGATTGGTTGGAAAGTTCTATCTAAGAAAAACCAGCTGATAGTATCCTGTCATTGACTTTGCAGGATTCTCTCCTCTTTGATGAGCTTGTAGAGACAGTTTATACTCTGTTGGATTGTTACATTGGCTCTTTAGCAATCCTTCACACCAAGTATCCATGCATCGGCAATGGATAGGGACTATGGGTTTAAGGGAACGGCAACATACTAAAAGGAACATGAAACTGATCTATAAAGACTTTCCATGTTAGAAAAGGTAACACTAAACTAGCTCCAAGGGTGGCACTCTATAAGAAACAGTTAAGCAGATGAGCTTTGCAGTGAAGAAAAAACGTATTATACTATGCAATAAAGTTAAATAAAGGAGATAGATGGTAATTCCCTCAGTCAGTATTTTATTTTCAAAAGAGATGACAAGGCAATCATAGAGGCCCTAATGCCGCAATGTTTGGCCCTGTTCTTGTTCTTGTTAGTCTCCCTTACTTAAACCCTGCAAAAAAGCTGTAAAGGTTGTCAGAGCATAGTTAATCAAAACAATTACAGACAGATATAGAAAACAGTAAAATGTTATGAATAAACCCTGAGATAAAGTCTAGATTGTTATGAGAACAATTATTTTTATTGCAAACACTCCCTACTAGGATAAACAACTCTTGCCACTTAGACACTTTGTAGACCTGCAGATCTGAAGCCTCTTTTATAGGTTAGTAAATCTAAAATCAATTTAAAATCAATAGGAGATTGAATTTTTCCCTCCCCAGTTCAACCTTTTCCGGTATAAATAAAGATATCTCTTAAAGTAACTGATGTTTAAAAAGGAAAAATGAATGAATGAAATAATAGTGTAAAAATAAGCGATCATTATATGCAGATTATATGAGATAATTAATGCGAATGACAATTTAATTTGTTATAAAGAGTCAGGTGTGTAAAACTATCCACGGCATTAAATGTTTTCAGCGAAACAATTTTGATAGCTAAAATATTTTGCCAATAAATACAGTAGAGCCCTGGAATCACATCCCAGAGGTTGGCTAATCCCACTTCAACTGGCAAAAATACATTTAACTACATGTTGTCCCCCCGCAATGATACTTTTCATGATGAAAAGATCTATTTGCTAAATTATAAAAAGAACATTGTGTCATGATCTTGGTGCTGTCGACTGCTGATGATGAATGTGACTCATTTTATTCACCTACTTAGCTCCGCCCAGTTCTCTTACCATTCATCTGATCCACATCAGTGCCAAGCCTTTGTGAAAGTTATCTAGAGCAGCGGTCCCCAACCACCGTCCCGCGGACCGGTCCATCGGTCATTTGGTACCGGAAAAAATACAAAACATTAACATCTCCCAATTACGTCAGTCGGTGCATCTGTGCCTCTTGAAACAGGTTAAATCAGGTCAAGACTTATCCTATCTATAACATCCTATCTTTGTGAAGCGGGACTTTCTGCGGTTACAGCGACCAAAACAAAGCTACGGAGCAGACTGGACATCAGGAGCACACTTCATGTGTGATTGTCTCCGATTACGCTTAGACGGGACCGGTTTGTTTCAGAGAAACAAGCTCAGGGCTCCCACTAATTCAACATAACGGTGAGTTTTATTTTTTATGCTGTTTGTATTCGATTTTATGCCAGTCCTATCATTTTATTTGATCATATTTACCCCCCACACTTTAAAGGGCGGCCCGTCAAAATATTATCTGACATATAACCGGTCCGTGGTGAACCCGTTCCACCTCTAGACCTCTGAGCCTGTTTGTCCCCATTCTGATCTGTTTGCCCGACCTGTCCTTGGATTCCTGCTGGATTCTGACTGTTGTCCTCAACACCGGCTCTCCGACCTTCAAGACCAGTATCTTGGACTCTCCGGGCGGCGCCCGTCGCGTCTCATTGGCAGCTGACTGGCTGGAACAAAGCTCATCCTCTGGGCAGGGACTGAACTGAAGTATAAGTATAAAACCTAAATGATTAACCTGAGCAGCTAACATCACAAACCTCATATGTAAAAAGTCATCAATCTCATGAAAAATGTTTAAGCCATAATATAAAAATGTTTCACACAGATGATAAGTTCAGCTCTACAGAATCAGGGCCAGTCACAGCACACATTTTAAAATTTACCAAGTAACTATCTGGCTTTTGTTTTCAGAAGGTAATTTCAAACACATGCAACACAACAACCACAAAAAAAAATCTAACAAGAAAGTAAATAACTTCAAAATGTCATGATTTTACTAAAGTTCAGACTCAAATGCAGAAGACCAAACAGGGAGACCAGAAGAAAAGGTTTAACAGGTTTTATTGAAGAGATAATGCAGAGAGAAGTGTTGCTCTGAACACTGCTCAACAGGAACTGAAAAGTGAGGGGAAGACACAGCGATTAGTTCAGGCTCAGTGGGAAATTTGATTCGTGAACTTGGAGAAGAGGATCTGGTTGCTGACTCACGTTTCCAGAGAAGTTGTTGAATCTTTGACTCCAGTCTGTATGCTGTAGTTCCGGTGTTTGTCTGATTTTATGGAGGGTGGAACAGGGTTTACCCAGAATGCGGTTGTTTGTAGGTGAACGGAGAAGCTGACTGCCACTCAGATTTCCTGCGGTACTTGAACGGGTTGTAGTGGAGATGAATCCCTTTCTCAGTGTGAAGCTCTAACAATCTCTTGGGGAAAGTGGGTCCAAACCTCCTGTTTGTAACCCCAGCTCAGCTTGAAGCTCTGTTGATCCTTCCAGGGAGAGAAGGTCCGAAAAATCCGGTTTGCAGGATGACTTCCCAAAACTGGCAAACACTCTGGAGTCGAGGTAGTGGCAGTCAGCAGCTTAAGAACACCCCGTTAATGTGGAAACCATCAGCAGGTGTGTGAGGAGGCGGACCAGAACCAGGCGCCTCCTGGTGGAGGAAGGGAGACAAACACAGAACACAAACACACAGACAGGAGTCCTGACACAAAATAAAGCAAATCCAAATTAGAAAAATAAGACATGCAATTAACTTCAAAAAGGGAGAAGAAAACAGGCCACATTACCACACATGAACTTGTGGAATTCTATGAAATTGTCTGTCAACATGAAACCTTCACAAAAATGTATCTATGTTGTGGATGAACTGGCTAAAACAAATTAACTGAATGGCTTTTATGGACGGTTTGATAATCATAAATTTTTCTGCTAGAATTGACTCAATACTTTGATTTTGATCCTGTTATCATCAATGCGGAGTTCAAGCAGGTCAATGTCAATAAGGCCACAAGTCCAGACAGCTTTCTTACTAAGAACTTTTGCCGATGAATTGACACATGCTTGGAGACTAATTTTTCACAGATTTGTTAATACTCAATATTGTACCATCTTTGTGGAAGAGGGCAATTATTATACCTGTTTCCAAAAATCACTGCTCTCAAGAGAATAAAGACTGTACACCTTCCGCTGTGACATCTGTTGTGATGAAGTGATTAAAAATGGGTGGAAACTTATCTAAGATCGGATGTGTGTCCACAACTAGATGCTTACCAATTTGCTTCTAAATGTAAGAGAGGCAGTGATGATGCTTGCAATGGCATAGCGATTTAAGTTCAGCCTTTATTACCCTCCAGCATCACGTTCTTCTTTCTACAGTGGAAAAAAATGAAAATGAATCAATATATTATAAGATGGTTTAATTCATCCCTTATTAATCGTTCCCAGCAAGTCAGGATGAACAGGACCTTATCTAATCTTTTCAACATCAGTCCTGACGCTCCACAGGGGTCTGTGCAGCTATTCTCTGCCTCATCAGACCTAATTAGTTACAGACAGCAGATTTAAACCTTTTTTCAGTGGTGCGAGGAACACTTTTTGACACTTAATATCTAAAAAACGCAAGAACTGATCTTTGACCCGAAGGCAGTCGGAGACCACTCTTCAGTGAACATCAATAATCCACTAATTGCACAGGTAGAGTCCTACAAATATGTTAGATTACAAATTGACAATAAATTATCTGGGATTGCTTGGATTGATTATGTCTGCAACAGCGTACAGCAGCGGCTACATTTTTTTGCACAGGTTGAGGGCTGCTTTTTTACCATGCTGTAATAGAGAGGTACAGCATTTCTGCCTGGTTTGGTAACCTCTCTGCCTAAATGAAGGCCAAACTTACTTGCTTTACTTGAATAGCTATGAAGTTGATGGTAGTGATGCAGCACCCCTCACTTCAGACAATATTCAATGAAACAATAACCAGACAGGCACAGAAAATAATTTCAGACCCAGGTTGATGATTTTGTTGATGGGGGTCACTAGTTCTCTGAGTACTGCCTTACATAATACAGCCCTTTGACAGAGAAAAACTGTAAAAATATAAAGTTGGCTCCCTGGTTAAATGCAGAGCTGCCACCCTGAAGCAAAATGCTAGTAAACTGGAGAGAAAATGGCACTCTACATGCCTACGGGAATCCTACCAACTCTGGAATATTGTTTACTGCTATAAAAGAGGACCCTTTATAAAGCAAGAGCAGCATATTTCTCGTCATAGAGAGGAGAATAATCCTATATATTTTTTAACACAGTTGCCATACTCACCTAGAGCCACAACTCTGTTGAACCATCCACCCCACCCGCTCTTAGCAGTAATGATTTTATAAAAAATAATTTTAAGAAAAATAAGCTGATTAGTTAGTTACTTCATGTGGATGGGATTAAACTTGTCTCAGATTATAAAGTAAAAAATCTTGTTATTTTTTATCAGGATCTTTCATTTAAATCCCATATCAAAGAGGTCTCTAGAATTTCCTTCTTTCATCTGCAGAATATTGCAAAAATGAGAAATATCCTGTCCAGGGGTGATGCTGAGTTCATGCATTTGTTACTTCAAGGCTGGACTATTGTAATTCTTTACTAACAGGAAATCCAAAAACTGTACTCAGAACCCTTCAGCTGATCCAAAATGCTGCAGTCAGAGTTCTGATGAAAATTAAAAAGAGAGATCATATCTCTCCTATCCTGGCTTCTCTTCACTGGCTTCCTGTTAAATCAAGAATAGAATTTAAAATCCTCCTTCTCACATATAAAGCCTTAAATGGCCAAGCTCCATCTGATATCAGAGATCTGATTGTTCCTTATGTTCCTAACAGAGCACTTCGCTCTCAATCTGCAGGTTTACTAGTGGTTCCTAGAATTTCTAAAAATAGATTGGGAGGCAGATCTTTTAGTTATCAG
This sequence comes from Cyprinodon tularosa, assembly GCF_016077235.1. Classification (NCBI taxonomy): domain Eukaryota; kingdom Metazoa; phylum Chordata; class Actinopteri; order Cyprinodontiformes; family Cyprinodontidae; genus Cyprinodon; species Cyprinodon tularosa. The sequence continues at coordinate 100,619 of NW_024039371.1, forward strand.
GCTCCTCTACTGTGGAACCAACTACCAGTTTTAGTCCGTGAGGCAGACACCCTGTCTACTTTTAAGGCTAGGGTTAAAACTTTCCTTTTTGATAAAGCTTATAGTTAGAGTGGCTCAGGTTATCCTGAGCTATCTCTATAGTTATGCTGCTATAGGCTTAGACTGCTGGAGGACATAGAGACCCCCATTTCATCATTCTGCTTCATTCCTTCTCTATTCTCCCAATTTGCAGAATTTGTAAATTCAATCTCTAACGTTCTGCTCTCTCTGCTTTTTCTCATAATAGATTCCTCTGGGCTGTTCCTGGTTGGCTGTGACTCCATCCTGGAGAGAAATATCAGCTGTGCTGCTGCCATCAACACCATTGTTTATAGATGTTTGAGATTGGCCTGTCTTTAAGTGTAGTCCTGTTTCTCTGACTGTGACTGGCTGGATGTGCTCTCTTCATCCTCTGACAGGGAGCTGGCTCAGAGCTCGTCTGCCGGGGCCGCCTTTTACAGCTGCTTTTTGTATCTCTGCTTCTGTCTCCTTGAATCCCAGTCGGCCTCAGCAGATGGCCGCTCACACTGAGCCTGGTTCTGCTACAGGTTTCTTCCTGTTAAAAGGGAGTTTTTCCTCTCCACTGTCGCTACAAGAATGCTTAGTGTGAGGGATTGCATTCGAGTCAATGAGTCGATGCAATCAACTGGTTTTCCTTAGATAGAAAACTATGAATCAATTTGACTGGATGATCTGGTTGAACTGTGCTTTGAGTTGACATATGTTGTGAATTGGCGCTACACAAATATACTGCATCGAATTCTGCCTAAGGTTTGGTCGTGCAGTGTGCTTAATCTCAGAGTGAATGGTGTTTCTACATATATCATAGTGGGAGATTTAAGGTCATACCTGATGAGGTTAGACAAAAACAAAATGTATTCTTTGTTGGTCATTGTATGGACAGTATATTTCCTCTGGCTGTCAGCCATCTTCCCTGCTGAAGACACCCTTAGGCTCAATTTAAATACCGCAAATCGGTAAGGACTCTACCCAAAGTGGAGGTGCATCAGGACTGTAATGTGAATGTTTGAAATGTAGTTAGTGAGATCATCTAATTTTCTTTAAAGAACATAAAATTCTATTTGGATCTAAGAGGCCTTCATCACTCCTCCTCTTCAAAGGCATCAATCACTCTGTCTGCAGTGCGTCTGGAATCACACACTGATAGATTTTAGAACCATCCACCATACATAACTTTGCTCAAAGCAGAACATTAAAAGGTCTTGCTGATTTTTTTTAGTTTTTGAGGTTTTTCATAGGTTTTGAATTAAGTTATCCAGTATTTCCTGACCCAATAATAAGCTGTATGAACTTAAGTAAATATTCTTTAAGATGCAAGGACCTCTCTGGGGGCTATTTGATAGTAATCACTGAGGTTGGACTGAGGAACTTTTTTTTCTTCATTTGCTGCAGTGGGATTCCCTGATGTCACATCCACCACGGCTCCCTGCAGCAGAACATTTTAAAGCAGCATAAAGTCATTTTGGATGCTATTGAAGTGTTTGTTCTAACTAAGTGTAGAGTGGGCGCCTCTCTGCTGCTGCCGCTTTGTTTAATGGAGATATCAGTGAGTGCTAATGAAGTCTGCTAATCCCCTGAACGCTCCGTTAATTCCCCCCCTCTCCAGCCGACATTGTGCCGTTGTCTTTGTCGGAGATGAGCGCTGCGGCTGCTGATAGCTTTATTGTTTTATTGTTCAGAAGCCATTTAAAGTCAATGAGGACTAATGGACTTCTGTTTAACTTGGAACTCAGAGTTCCTTCATCACCCTGCAGACTTCCAGCTGCCAATCAACTGTACAGCATCACATGACATGCAGGAGGAGGGGAGCCAGGCCTCATAAGAGCAGCAGCTGTAGGACCAGCAGCACAGAACCAGAGCCAGCTCCAGGACCAGCACCAGACACCAGACCAGAACTCAGTAGGAAATTCTTCTTCCTCTCCTCTTTCACTTTTTCTCCTCCTCTTTGTCTCATCTTCTTCTTCTGATACCTCTGCAGGTATGTATCACGAACGTTGTCCCATCATCCTGGTCCTTGCCGGGCTGGCCATGTTCAGTCTGGGGGTCTCCTGTCAGGCCGATAGAGACCAGGATCTGTACCAGAACCAGGATCTGGACCTGGAGCTTCGTCACCACCGACTGCTGCAGCGAGCCCGCAGTGCCGGGCTCCTTTCACAGGTAAAACTGCCCTCTATCATCACCCTAATCTGCTGTATCCAAAGGATGAGAAACAGGGCCATTTTTAAAAGACCATGGTGGATTAGATGTGCTCTTTCTGGATTAATATAGGAGTAAAAATAAGAAAAGTTGGGTTCATGAGTCCAGTTTCACTAAAGTTTCTTTGTAATCTGTTGAAAAGTGTCTGGTATCTTCACTATATCCAGCTGCTTCAAGATTAGCAGAGTTTGGATCATCACCCTCCGACCAATCAGATTAAGCAAACCAGATAACAGGGATGAGACCTGTGGGGCTTCTTATTTGTTTATTTATTTTAGTGTAAACATCTAACAATAAATTACCTGAGGGCACATAGCTATTTAGATATTTCAAAACTCAGATTTAAACTATTTTTCCTGTCTTAAAGAAGATTAAAACTTCAAGAGAACCAAGAACTGAACCCTGAGGAACTCCAGACTTTCTACTCATAATTTCAATTATAGCTATATTCTATGTGTTTCTAAACTGTTTGAACATAAAATGTTTATTATACATGTAAGTGTTACAGTAATAATGACATTTCCAAATCAAACCAGAGCGTACGAATGCTCTCATTGCTATAAATGTTAATTCTTAAGTTATAGTATTTATATCAATGCAAATCGGCATTGTTTAATGCTTTAAGCCTTTTTCTGTTAATTCATAAAGCAAAAAAAAATTAAAGGTGTCCAGATTTTCTCCCCAGCTTTACTGCAGTACATTTCATTCAAGGAGTTAGTCAGGTTAAAAGGGGGGAGCAGGAATAACTGACTGGGCATTTTTACATCAAATCTATGCAGTTGTGGTCCAGTTGGACATCGATGCTCACAGGTAATATGGATCTGCTAAACCGCTAAAGATAACCGGGGCAGAGGGAATTTGATATGGAGGAGAAGAGAAAGAGTGAGTATGATCTCTAGTGACTGTCATTTATATCAACATCATGTCATGTGCTCCCAGAGTTTTACAGGTCTATTTTATCTAAGGTGCTTAATCTCCTTTGTAATTGTTTAAACTTGTATTTCAAAGCAGCAGCGTGTAATTTTTGGTCTCAGTTTGAGATGGATTTAATTATTTTTAAGATCAATACTTTAGCACTTTATGCGTCCAGATGCTTCTCGGGGTGCTAATCCTGGAAGCTGTGGTGGATAAAAGCACAAAATGCTGCTTTAAAGTTCCTGCCGCTGCTCAGACTGGATCTAATATCTTCCATTAGGATTCTGAGCTCTTGGGTTTCAGGTTATTTTGTTTCTTTGTTCCGTTTTTTCAGGACTGGTCCAAACGGGCAGTTGAGGACCTTCTGGCTCAGATGTCGAGGCCAGAGGTCGATGCCCAGTCGGACGAGCCAAACAGTGTTTCCAGAGTAACAGGCTCCAGACTGAACCTGGAACGGTCCGTTGACACCACTGCACGTGAGCGCAAAGCTGGCTGCAAGAACTTCTACTGGAAAGGCCTAACTTCCTGTTAAAGGAGGAAAACAGGTAGTTGACTTCCTATTAAATCAACATGTCCCCTGAGCTATATTTCTAACTTTGCTTTCTGTGTTCCAGCAGAGGCCCCAACTCCCCATTTCGAAATGACAAATCCCCTGCAGGGGCGACGGAACAGATCATTCAGCAGTCTAATCCACTAATTATTGTATTTGTCCAATAAAGAAAGAGCTCAATCAGTCTGGTGGCTCCGCCTCCTTCAATATGATCAAAGGTTGGCCTAGATTATTGATTACTGATATGGAAAAACAGGAATAAATGTTGCAGCATGGGGAACACTGGGAGCTTTAGAAGTGTTACTGTGTGGAAACAGCAGCAGATTGTGCTGTTTGAACAGAAAGAGTGTCAAGTTTAATTAACCTTTAATGGAGAACGGAGAGAGAGCAAACACTGAGAGAAAGAGCTCAGCTGAATCGACTAAAGATCTGTAAACACTCATAGTCCCTCAGGGGAAATGTTTGATATGTGTGGGGAGGTGGTGGTGGTCTGTGGATTCAGGCATCCATCCCCTGAGAGTCTAGTGCAGAGGTCACAGATTAGCGGACCAGGGTCCTAATCCAGACCCAGTCTAATTTAAAACAACCGAATGTTGTTTACAGTGTCTAACGTCACCTGCGCCGCTTCTCCTGTTATGGTAAAGCCATTCGTAGCGTCCGGCACCAGGCTGCATGTGATCCAAATTATCCAATGAGCTGCTATCAGTCTGAGTTGCTGCTACTTTTAGACACAGCAGGCAAACCTGTGGCTAGCCGGGGAATGGGAAAGAAGGAGAAGATGAGAAAAAGAGAGCAGAGAAAGTGTGGACTGCTGGAAGAACTGTGGTGAACTGGGGAAAGAAAAGGTAAATGCTGCTCAAAGATGACCCTGCACATTTAGAGGATGTTTGGCTCAACCTGCTGCTGTGAAGCTGACTGCAGTTGCGTTCTATAATGCACACATCAATGTGCTCTGGGCGATATCAAGTTCCATTAAAAATCTGTTAAAGAAGTCTGCTGTAAATGTGAGGACGGACAAGGTCGTAGATGTTTGTGATGGATTATGAGGTGATACGGTAGCGGTCATAAAGATAACTTTCTGAATATCAAAGCACCTCTATACGCTGTCTGAGAACCTGCTTCCATTAAATATTGAATTACCTTTGAATTATTGTAACTCGTTCTTTAATTGGATCCTCATCTAAAGGACTTGCTTGGTTTGTGTTTAGAATACTTAATGTTTCTAACGGACCTGGTGACTCATTTTTCTATTGTTAACACAGAACTACAACAGAACTTTCCTGACTAAATCAGGAAATGAAACATTGTGATTGGCTCTAAGGAGGGCAGAGACAAAGGACACAGTTTATTGAGGAAAACCTGCTCTCGACCAGGTTAGATGTGTGGACAATGTTACTATGGTAACAGAAACAGAGGCCGAGTAAACTCTCTTCATGAAACGGGAATAACTTAGAAGTGCTGCCTGCAACTTAGAGTTTTAATTAAACCTGCTTTGTCAAACAAACCCAACTTACTTCTTGTGTGGGGACTTTAATGTGCATGCTGAAAACCCTGAAGACAGAGGTGCAAAACAACTGAGATATACTTTAAAATGTTGGGCTTTAGATGAAGCGAAAGTTCTGAGAAAGATTTATTTGAGAAAATTAAAATCGAAAGCAAAATAAAAAAATTGATAGTTTAAAAAAATAGAGAAACAATAATAATAGTAATAATAATAGGGGAGTGGCGGCCTAGTGGTTAGTACGGTGGCCGGGAGGTGCAAACCAACATTACAAAATCTAAAGAACTTTTACAAGTTCCAAAACAAATTATCATTTCAGGAAACAAATTTACATTTAAAAAAAAATAAAAATAAACAAATAGCATTTTAAGAAAAAAAATAGAAAACATTTGAAACACTTTTACAAGTCCCAAAACAAATTATAATTTCAGGAATTCAACCAGAAAGGGTGGGTACTAACTCCGAGGCTGAACCGGTCTGTTTCTGTTTCCCCTGTGTCGGGAGCGCGCATTGCAGCCAGAGACGCAGATCTGACCATTTTCAAGGCGCTCCTGATCATTTTTCGGGGAAAACAGCTCATATAATCATGTCAACTTTGTAACATTCAGTTTAATCAGTTGCTCTTTTTACAAATTTGTAAAATAAATACATTAACGAGGTCTTCTTACGCTGTTTTGTTTTGTTTTTTTAAACGCCAAGAGAATCAGTATTTCTTCAAATTTTGTCCCTTCAGCCTGACAGAAATAAACGTCAGTCACCAAACATAGATTTCCAACACGTAGTGTATTTTACATTTTTCATTGCTGATATAAGAGGATGGAAACTGGCTGATAGCAGGGCACACAAATTAAGACGTCCTGCGAAGATGAGAGAGTAGAATTTCTGGTTAATCACCTTCTAATGTAAAATATGACAGATTACTGGATTAAGGACATTTCTAGTATAACATATCAAACATATCAATTTTAGAGAAATTAGAAACAGTTGCTCTTTATTTCCCAAAGATATGGGAGGAGGAGAGGAGAGAATGGATGATTCAGTTGGCTGAAATAATCTGTTTCCCTACTGCAACATAACATGGGAAGAAATTAATGTACCTGCATGTCTTAACTGTGTTTATTCCTCTCCTAATCAACAACAAATCCTTCGCATTTGGCCATATTTACTCTTTATTTGCAAAAATTAAAGGAGGGGAACCCTATTGGGATGGGTTAAAAGCAGAGAATTCATTTCGTTGCTCTGAACTTGTGACAGTGGAATGACAATAAAGTTGAATTCTACTCTAATGTTAGAAAACCACAAAATTGCTCTAAAAATATTTTTCTTGATAAAGAAATTATTTAAAGTTCCATTTAAAAACGTGTTCTTCGCTTGGAACGATAATGAAACAAGATTTCCTCTATAAGCTGATCTACGTCCTAAAAAAGAGAGAAAACGGAGGCAAAGAAACTGAAACAATAATCTGCCTTCTTTAACAGAACACAGTTTTTCCGTGTTTTGCAGACACCCTGCAGGTGATGGAGTCATAAGCAGTGAATCCATTTGATTCTCTGATGAGTCAAACACATCTGAGCAACAATTTCATATAAAAACATCTGATCTGAGATAGGTTCGGCTGAGAGAAACATTTTTGTTTTTTAATAAACAAATGTTTGATGGACTTGAATTGTGTTGATTGAACAAATGCCTTTTGAATTTAAAGGGAACTTAAGCCTCCTCCACATGATTTCATCTCAATCTGACATCAATCTTAACCCACTCCTCAGTCCTTCAATTGTCGAATGCTGACGCTTTGCCAGACGACGTGATTGTGCAGAAAATTCATGGGTGAAAATAATGTTTTGTTTTCTAGAAAACTGACATGAAAGCAAACTGCAGGTGTTTTTCTTCCCAAGCTTTTGTGTCAGTAAAATGGATCCACCCTTATTCAGAAGTACAACCAAGAAGAATCAATCTAACTGAGGTCAGAACCAAAGAACCACAGCAATCAGACCATGAATGCTGAATTGGAAGGAATTTTCATAAACTTTATTAATAAAAATAACTGAAAATAAAGGGCTGTTATCCTAAAAAGGTTATTTTAGATTTCCTTTTTCTTTTCTATTGTAAGGAGAAAATATATAACTGCTTATATAAATGGTAGGAAAACACAACCTAAACTGTATTGTTCCTGAACATATTGCTAATTTATAATCACTAAGGTCCTTTTAGTAGCCTGAAAACTGAGAAATAGTTTTTATATTCCTGTATTTTTATCTGTTTCAAGAGGTCACCTGTCAAATCCAGAGAGGTACAAATTGAGCTGAATTTTCTGCATTTGTGAAATGCAGAAAATATTTTTCAGATTAAAGGGAGTAATTAAGTTACCGAAAGTAACTGCTCCAGTAGGGGAAGTACCAGATGTATTGTTAAAGGGGTCATAGAATGCAAAACCGAGTTTCCATTGTCATAGATGAATAACGATAGTTCAGTGGGTGAAATGGACGTACAGAGAAGTTCAAACCCCATCAACCCCTCCTTTCTCTGCAAATTTCACAATTCTAAACTTCCACCATAAAACGGGTGAATCCAAACAAAGCACTAAATTGACGTCAGTTCTGGGATGTTGTCTTATTTGGTTCTGTACTTTTGTCACACCCCTAAATTGCCCACTGATTCACTGGCCAAAGAACATGAATAGAGGTAGATGTAAGATGCCAGTTTAGCTGTTTAGCCTACAGTTGGGTTTCCTTCTACAAGAATCACAAAGCAGGCAGTTTCTCTATTGAAAATGAGCCAGTACCACGGGCGTAAATGCAGAGTTCCAGGCTGCATGGAGAAATGGGTAATGAAGAAGACTGAAAACGCGGGTCAGGTTCGGTCATTCCATTCCCCGCTGGTTTTCTGACCCCCCTCCGTCGGGGTTCCCGGACCAGCCCAGCTCACGCTCGGTTCAAATGCCCGGTGTGTTTCGACTACATGCTGAACTTTATTCAACCACAATCCCGGACGTTTTTGAAATTCCCCCGGACATGTCCGGGACACCAACCAATCAGCGCACAGCTCATCTACTTATTCATGAGCATACCATAAAAGAAAGAACCTGTTGTTTTATTCCAGGGCTTATAACCAGGCTTGCATCAGGGCGCATAGAACAGCAAATATGCCATTTTTAGCCAAACCAATGTTACACACTCTATTCAGAGACCTTAATGACTAACACCAAATATCCTATAGAATCATTCTATGACCCCTTTAAGCTTATGAAGATTCTCAGTCATCCAGGTCATAGTCATTCCGTAAAAGTTTAAAAAACAATCCACTAGACTTGGTTTGCAAGATTTAAATAAATTGAACATTATTGATCTCACATTGGAGAAATTTGTCTCTGCATTTAACCCACCCCCTTGGGGAGCAGTGGGCTGCCATTGTGCAGCACCCAGGGAGCCGTGTGGGGTTAAGGGTCTTGCTCAGGGACCCAGAGTGGCAGTCTGGGTGTGGGGGATCAAACTCCCAATCTCAGGATTCAAAGCCCTATCCCCTAACCACTAGGCCACCACTTGGCCACCATTGGAAGACGTTTCGCTACAGTACGTCTCAAGACAGCTTCCTGGAGAGGTAGCGAAACATCTTCAAATCTTGGAAACCTAGTCCAGTGGATTGTTTTTTAAACTTTTACGGAATCACCCCTTTAAGTAAATTGACACAAATCCAACACACCTACATAAAGTAGCATACCTTCTCAGTATGCTACCATATTCCCCAGAGTCCTGCTAACGACTCAAATATTTGGTTTAGGGGCGTTAAAGAAGAGACACATCTAAAAGGTGCAGTCCCCAAGGACTGGAACCGAGGAAACCTGATCTATGTTTTTGATTGCTTGAAATTTACTGGTCAAGTCAGAGGCCAGTTTGCTACATTAAAGAACCCTATTAGTTTCTAGTTGTATGGCATTTAATCCAAAGTATAGTCGGACTATTTCATCTTCTGTCGTTCCATACAATACTCTGCTGGAATTTCTCCCATCAATGATAGAAATATGAAAAAAAAACTTTGAAAACTAATTAAAATATGACTTACTTTTTTAACCATGTTCACCTACCAACTTATGATTTTTAAAGAAATTGATTTAACGGTATTCCAAAAGTAAACATCCCCCTTGTTTTGCCTATTATATGAAATATCTGGCCAAAATGTGATAAGATTACCCTTCTTAGAGGCCAGAGTCAAACCCCCAACTTCCACACCTTTTTTTGTACACCAAGTGACCTGACTTACATGTCATCAAACCAGCAGCAGCAAAGCATCCCTAATCCTTCACACTTCGACCCCTAAGCTTTGTGTATGCTAAATATATCCTCCGTTCTAGTGTACAAATAAGTAATCTGTCAAAAAAAATTATTAAAGCAATTTGGGCCTTACATTGTCTCAACCAAACCTCTGTCTCTCCTTCATGTGTCCAGAAAAACACAGGCTTCCTGATTCTCTGCTCTTCCTATCTTGGTGTTTGGATAGAACTCATCTTTCACATAAACAGCAACAAGAACCTGCTGGGCCCTCAGACGGAAAAAAATATTATCATTAAATAGTTAATTGAATTGGTTTATTGAATTGAATATCATTTCATATCAGCCTGCATTTCAAGGAATTCAGATTTTTTTCAACAAAAAAAAAAAAAATATATAACCCCTGTTTAATGTCTTGAATTTGATTTATTGCACGTTTAGCTTTCCAAACCTTCTTCAGTCCAAATGGTTCTGCTTGTCTGACATGTTTTAATCGAGTACAAAAGATTGCGGCTGTTTTTTAGTAACTCATCTCCAGCCGGATCCTACAGTCCTACACTGATGCAGCAGTTGTTCCCAAACATTTCAGCCTGTGAACCCCCCCACAAACAATACTTGAACTTTATTGATCTCACATTTGCATTCAGCCCATCCCCTTGAGAAGCAGTGGGCTGCCACTGTGCGGTGCCTGAGGGTTAAAGGAATAGTACACTCAAAACATGATTAGCCTTCATTTTCTACTCACCCCCATGCTGAACAACACTCTGGAGTACTTTTTTGATATCTCAAATGCATCTGGAGATCTGGGAGGCTTCTTGCTGTCTGCTGACATTCAAATAATGGAGGTCTATGGTGACCGAGACAGAAAGGTCCATAAAAGTCCACAAAAAACGTGTCAATATTCCTCCATACTGCTTGCCCAATGTATCCCAAGTGTCCTGAGTGGGTAGCATCCAGAATTTACTCGAAACGAAGTCATTTAGAATGTTTTTAGAGCATAAACAGTAGTGTATAGGATTTCCTGAAAGCGCGCACATGCGCGTTCACGACGCTACGGAAGCCGGCAGACCAAACCAGATGAAAGTGCGCATTCAGCGTCTGCTCTTCCAAAAATGCAAGCGTAGAAGAAGAAATGTGCCGTTTACCTGTGCAAAGAAAGAAACAACGAAAGAAAAATGTCTGAGGACTTCAGTGTTGAGGAAGAGCATGAGTTCTTTGCCGAGCTGAATGCGCTGGTTTGGTCTGCCGGCTTCCGTAGCGTCGTGATCGCGCTTGTGCGCGCTTTCAGGAAATCCTATACACTACTGTTTATGCTCTAAAAACATTCTAAATGACTTCGTTTCGAGTAAATTCTGGATGCTACCCACTCAGGACACTTGGAATACATTGGACGAGCAGTATGGAGGAATATTGACACGTTTTTTGTGGACTTTTATGGACCTTTCTGCCTCGGGCACCATAGACCTCCATTATTTGAATGTCAGCAGACAGGAAGAAGCCTCCCAGATCTCCAGATGCATTTGAGATATCAAAAAAGTACTCCAGAGTGTTGTTCAGCATGGGGGTGAGTAGAAAATGAAGGCTAATCATGTTTTGGGTGTACTATTCCTTTAAGGTTCTGGCTCAGGAATCCACAGTGGAGCTCGTGGGATTTGAACCTGGTACTTGCAACATTCTCGGAGCACAAGCGCACTAACTCACTAACTAGTAATGTCAGAAGTGGGATTTGAACCCACGCCTCCAGGGGAGAAAGCTCGGCCATCCTGACATAATAGCGCCAGAGGCTGGTGATATTAAATTACTCCTAATCATCATTTGAATAAAGAAGTAAATGTCAAATATTTTCTGAATAATATTTATTTATTTATTTGTTTAGAATTTTGATTTTATTTTTCATTATTTAATTGGAAATTTCTGTACCTTTTATAGTTTCATCGTATACTGAATATTTAAATTATGTGTTAGAAAAATTAATGATTGCATTTTTTTAATAATATTTAATTATCTAATATAGAATTTCACATTTATTTCTAATTATTTAATTGGCTATTCTTTTATTTTGCATTTTGCAATTTCATGGTGGGATATATTATATATTTAAATCATATATCATATAATTAAATATATTTATTTTTAAGTATTTTTAATATTCAGTTTGCAATTTGAAATACATTTGTAATCATTTAATAGGACATTGAATGATTGTGTATTTTATAATTTAATATTATATCATATATTTAAATCACGTTTTAGACAAATTATTATAACATCTAATTATTTCACAGTACATTCATAGTTACATATTTCAAGATATAATTTTGACCAACCCTACACCACAGCGCAATAATTGTGAAAACTGTTTCCAGAAGGTAAATTATGGAGATCTCGAGAAATGATTGGCTCCAGAGGAGATGCGGTGCCGAGATTGATTGGATGAATCTTGAACAGGGGGTATTGCAGGTGGTCCAGGTGAGGCTGATAAGAGTCTGCATGATTAACTTTTCGCTTAAGCTTCGTATGTTTGTTTATATAATCAAATTAATTTATTTGCTCGCTTAATAGACTTTTGGTGTAGTGAGGACTCATAAGTTACCAAGGAAATGGGAAAATTGTTATTGTTATGGACTATAGGGATGTGAAGGGGTGCAAGTAAATAAGGCGACATTCACACAGCAGCCTGAAGTTACCCATATCTGAGACCCATGTCTGATTTCTTTGCCTATGCGACCTTTATCTGATCTATTTAATGTCAGTCTGAACAACACAGATGCGATTTTTTATCCAGTGCGACTTAGAACACTTGGCTATGTAGTTCTGAATCCGATACGAATCTGATCTTTTCAAATGCGACCTCTGTCTGAACGGCCAGGTCACATTCATCCGACCTGAACACCACTAATACTCAACAAAGGTCCCTATTCTGCATCTTGCTTTGCAGAGGCTGAGAGAAAAACAACAACTATGGTGGAGGATAATGCACAGAGCTTTCTTTATTTTCAATTATTATTGTGTTGTTAATAAACTGCCTGAGGTTGTGACATCATTGCATCCTCTACTGCGAATACAGAACAGTCACGTTGTATGAATACAGTTCATACAGGAGCTCATATATAAGTCCAATACATTTGGAAATATGAACAATCCCGCAAAAAGATGATTACACATACAAATCGGAGTTTGATCTTTAAGTCCTGCAGTGTTAGATTAGCCTGTTTCATTACTTCATACGCCTTTTCAGACTCAATAGCTAATATATACATATAAGGTAAATATATGTATCATTAAGGGTATACAAAAATAAAAAATGCACATGCACAATCCTGTACCCACTCCAGAGAGGGAATGCTTTTTAAATGCATGCAAGGGCATGCATCGCTTTATCAAGCTTATTTTCCAAAAGAAGATTTGCAATTTTTGCACTGCCTCAGACTCACCACTGTGTTATGCAAAAAATGCCTGCCCTCTCACACACTGATGAGAAAATGGATTGAAATATGAATGAAAAGGGAGCTTTTAAACATATTTTTAGTATTTTCATATTTCTTAAGCATGGATGCAATAAAATTGGGAGTTTTGGTGGACAGATAAATGCAGAGAATTACCTCCCCTGTCGCAGGAAGGCGTGTCGCCCCTAAACTCAGGAATTATATAGAATGGTGTTGTTAGCAAAAGCGGGAAATGCCATCCACTGAGCAGAGAATGTATTCCTCGGACAATAACTGTAGCACATCGACTAAAACACCTCTCCATACAAGTAAAAATCAAATTCATTTGAAATTATCTCTCCATCAAAACTCTTCGTTTTAGGGCGTCCATTTCTGGCCAGTGCAGCATATAAGGGGGGTGTTGGTCTGATAGGTTAGAGCTGTGTGCTCGTGCTCTGAAAAGGTTGCAAGTACCCAGTTCGATCCCCACAGCCACCACTCTGGGTCCCTGAGCAAGGCCCTTAACTCCACACTGCTCCCCGGGCGCCAAACAATGGCAGCCCACTGCTCCCCATATCAATCCGTTTTCTCATCAGTGTGTGAGAGGGGAGGTCATTCTCGGCCGGCAGGTATTTGTCGGCATAGGGTTAGGTTAAAATGGGAATAATATCACCAGAACGACTGGCAATTAGGAGGACCACTTATTTTGATAATCCACCCGGGAAAAGAACATCCTCCACTATACCTTTAATTGAAGTTAATGTTTGGTTGTGTTAAATGTTTAAGTTTACTGAAATGTACGATGAAATATATTAATTTATTCATTCATTAAAAAAACACAAGCAGCTCCGCGGTATGAAAGGGAGTTCTTATCTGACAGCGTTGTGAAATGGATCGCTCTTAGCCCATATGGGCTCTTTTTTCTTCATGGGTTATATTACATGAGAAGTCAGGATTGTCTCTGAGACATGACAGCTCTGAGTTAGCGTCTTACAGTCTGCTCTCAGGGTGAACTTTCTTGGATATCCAGATCTAGATATTTTAATAGATCTGGTCATTCACTTTTACACTATTCTCTATACAGGCAGATAACCCGATTCTAGAAAGACATTTTTTAATTGATGAGTTGCTCCATAAAGGTCTAAGACAGGTCTTTAACTCTCTCTGGTGTTTCCTCTCATTTCACCAGCCAGGAGCAACGGGAATAAATGTCTGTTTAAACATTACACACCTTCTAAATGTTGTTGTGATGATCTGATCATGTTGAAAAGAAGGGATAAACATATGTGGGAATAGAAAATGTAAATCTATTATTTAATACGATCTTCAGTTATGTTTGTTGTTCGTTTTATTTTTTTTGTATTGTTTAAATTGATATTTAAAGAGTGATGTGTCCAAATGTGTTTTAAAAACTCAGGCTGCAGTAGGGAGTGCTCATTTTTTCACATTTCCAACTCTGATGGACATTTCTGGGATTATTCCTCTGAGCCACCCTGAGGGAGTCAAACCAAACAATGAGGCAAGGTACTAAACAGATGGTGGAGTATATCACGTTTTTAGAGGATTTATGTATTTTTAATCAAACTCCACAACTTCAATTCTTGTAAATGTCATAAATTCTTAAAGGTCTGGCCACAAAAGTACAATTGTTAAGATGTGCTCTTTGTCATGTATCCTTAAATGATCTTTATGCTCTATCCCCAAGGAGGTTAAAACTAACGTGTCCTTCAGAAACAAGTGGTTTCAGAACTATAACATTTATTCAGGTCTGTATTTAGGTAAGCAAGATGTTCATTAATCTAGAGGAAAACATCAGGATGAGGAAGTAGCGTTGCACCAATTGATCAACTGGACTCGATTATCTACATTTTAAAAGATTGGTGGTCAGCCGGAGTGAGATGAGTTATCTGTTGTTATTTTCTGCCTGTTTAACTTTAAATAAACTTTAAATTTGTCAATGTTTGATAAAGTTCAGACCCAAATGCAGAAAACCGAACAGAGAGACCAGGGAAGAGGTTTAACAGGTTTTATTGAAGAGGTTAAACAGGGGGAGAAGTGTTGCTCTGAACACTGCTCGACCGGAACTGAAAAGTGAGGGGAAGACACAGCGGTTAGTTCAGGCTCAGTGGGGAATTTGACTCGTTAACTTGGAGAAGAGTTTTTGGTTGCCGACTCGTGTTTCCAGAGAAGTTGTTGAATCCTTGACTCCAGTCTGTGTGGCGTGGTTCCAGTGTTTGTCTGATTCGGTGGAGGGCGGAACAGGGTTTACCCAGGATGCGGTTGTTAGTTGGTGAACGGAGAAACTGACTGCCACTCAGATTTCCTGCGATACTTGAACGGGTCGTAGTGGAGAATAATTCCTTTCTCAGTTTGAAGCTCAGTTGATCCTTCCAGGGAGAGAAGGGCCGAAAAATCCAGTTTGCAGGATGACTTCCTGCAGAGACAAAAAAATAAAGTAAAACTCAGGTTGACAAAAACTCAGATTGACCCAGCAAAACTCAGCTTGGCTAGAGTACCCAAAACTGGCAAACACTCTGGCGTTAAGGTAGTGGCAATCAGCAGCTTAAAGGAATAGTACACCCAAAACGTGATTAGCCTTCATTTTCTACTCAACCCCATGCTGAACAACACTCTGGAGTACTTTTTTGATATCTCAAATGCATCTGGAGATCTGGGAGGCTTCTTGCTGCCTGCTGACATTCAAATAATGGAGGTCTATGGTGACCGAGACAGAAAGGTCCATAAAAGCCCACAAAAAACGTGTCAATATTCCTCCATACTGCTCGTCCAATGTATCCCAAGTGTCCTGAGTGGGTAGCATCCAGAATTTACTCGAAACGAAGTCATTTAGAATGTTTTTAGAGCATAAACAGTAGTGTATAGGATTTCCTGAAAGCGCGCACATGCGCGATCACGACGCTACGGAAGCCGGCAGACCAAACCAGATGAAAGTGCGCATTCAGCGTCTGCTCTTCCAAAAATGCAAGCGTAGAAGAAGAAATGTGCCGTTTACCTGTGCAAAGAAAGAAACAACGAAAGAAAAATGTCTGAGGACTTCAGTGTTGAGGAAGAGCATGAGTTCTTTGCCGAGCTGAATGCGCTGGTTTGGTCTGCCGGCTTCCGTAGCGTCGTGATCGCGCATGTGCGCGCTTTCAGGAAATCCTATACACTACTGTTTATGCTCTAAAAACATTCTAAATGACTTCGTTTCGAGTAAATTCTGGATGCTACCCACTCAGGACACTTGGAATACATTGGACGAGCAGTATGGAGGAATATTGACACGTTTTTTGTGGACTTTTATGGACCTTTCTGCCTCGGGCGCCACAGACCTCCATTATTTGAATGTCAGCAGACAGCAAGAAGCCTCCCAAATCTCCAGATGCATTTGAGATATCAAAAAAGTACTCCAGAGTGTTGTTCAGCATGGGGGTGAGTAGAAAATGAAGGCTAATCATGTTTTGGGTGTACTATTCCTTTAAGAACGTTGAAACCATCAGCAGGTGTGTGAGGAGGCGGACCAGAACCAGGCGCCTCCTGGTGGACGAAGGGAGACAAACACAGAAACACAAACACAAAGACAGGAGTCCTGACAAAATTTATATTTGATTGCAGTTATTTAAGAAGTTTTATTGTTTCACTGGTATTATTCAATCTCTTTCAGTAAAATTGGATTGAAACATTGAAGGAATCTTGTGATCTTGCAACTGGCACTGTGTGTTTTTTTAAATTGTAATCTGTATGTAAGGCTTTTAGAAATCAGTTAATGGCCAGAAAACTGTAATCTGTAGACCCCAACCTAAAAGAGAGGCTAAACCTATTTGGTTTGGGACAAACTCAACCAAAAGACTCGTTACATTTACAACCAGCTGAATAAACACATCATTAAAATTCAGCACCTAAATTCATACCAACAAATTCAGCAGACCACTGAGCAAGTGCAGCCCATAATGATCAGATCTGTTTAAGAGACTTTGAGGCTTAGTTCAACCAGATTCTGATTATTATTGATTCTGCCCATCTTCCTCCTGGATGCAGACAGTTTGTGCAGCAGATGTCAGGCATGGGTTCAGCGTAAGACAATTCATGGTTTCCCAATGGAAGGAGCTTCGTAACAAGATAAGAAACCAGACTGATCCGATACGGACAGCAGCATCCGCAGATGAAACCGAAGCGAGGATGGGAAGAAATTAGTTGTGATAAATGAGCAGGAAGTGACTCTACGGCTGCTACAGCTGAAAGTGGAAGAAATTGGATATAATTGAAAGCTGAATAAACTGTTATGAATGAGAGAGAGTGTGTGTGTGTGTGTTGGGGGGGGGGGGGGGGGGGTTATCTCACTCTGTTAGGTGCTTCCTTTGTTAAAATGTCCCTTTGTTTCCAAGGTGACAAACTGACAGGTGCCTTCAGCTCCACATCAGCTACTATCATCACCTTCGTTACAGGAGCAGAACAGGAGGGGACAGTACCATTTTGGGTCGAGCCTAAGACCTGATGCCAATTTTACAGATGAATTCAATCAGAAAAACTACTTCACCAGTAAATTAATTTGACTCCTGTAGAAATAAAGAAAATGACAGGAGAAAAGGGAAGAACTATCACGAATTTAAACATAGACATTTCATTTACCTGCTGCCAAACCATCAGCAGTCTCTCAGAATGTCTCACTGACACTTTGGCATGTATAAAACACACAAACTGTTAATTTCAATTGATAAACTGCAAAGCACACTCTGCGCTATAACTTATGTAGGGAAATATCAGCACTTAGGAGGTAATCTAGACATACCTATGCATCTACATGAAAACTACAGCCAGGGAGGGCGACTCTGATTCACAAACAGCAGTGCTTTTTGGGATCCACATCTTCTCATGACTTTATGAGCTGGAGTCATCCATTCAGGAGTTACACAGATTCATCTCATTCAGCTCTTTCTGGCGGACTTCCAGGTGCTATCTGGTCAGATGGGCCATGTACATTCATAATTTCAATTCACAACACATGTAACTGTAGAGACAATTCAATAAGATTACAGTCAGACAGTTTAAATGTTTTCTATCTAAGAAAAACCAGCTAATTATATCCAGTCATTGACTTGGCTGGAATCACTCCACCTGGATGAGCATCTGGAGACAGAAAATCATCTACATTGATTTGTTGACTGTACAGCAATCCCTCACACCAAGAGGACACACAGAGAGAGAACTCGATTTTAACAGGAAGAAACTGCACAACCAAAGTTCATGGAGACAGAAGCAGACTTACAAGCAAAACATAGAAGCACTGATAGAAAAACACTTTCTATATTAGAAAAGGTAATGGCATACTAAATCCATAGGTAGCTCTGCCTAGAAAAGGGAACAGTTAAACAAAAGAGCACTGAGACAGTTTTCATGTGAAAATGGATAAACGATAAAAGAAAGGACGTCGAAGTGTATGAGAAAAATATGACTAAACACTTAAAAAACGCACCCAACTCTGTCATCTATAATGTTGTAAAGATGATAACAGCAGCAGCAGCCCAGCTGATGTTTTATTTCAGGATGGAGACACAGCCAAACAGGAACAGAGCAGATGAGGCTACTTAATGAGAAATAGCAGAGATAACCTTAACTTAAGGTTGAATTAACTAATACTGCAGAATGGGAGAATAGATAGAGAATGAAGCAGAATAATAAAAACTGGCCCCTATGTCCCAAGCCTATAGCTGCACATCTGTAAAGATAGCTAAAGATAACTACATCCACTCTTATTATAAGCTTTATCAAAAAGGATTGTTGTAATTCTACCCTTAAAAGTAGACAGGGTGTCTGCCTCACGGACTAAAACTGGTGGTTGCTTCCACAGTAGTGGAGCCTGCCTTCATCCTACTTTTCGAAATTCTAGGAACCACTAGTAAACCTGCAGATTGAGAGCAAAGTGCTCTGTTAGGAACATAAGGAACAATTAGATCTCGATATAAGATGAGGGCTTTGCAGACAAGGGCCAGAACCCAAGCTCATCCTGCACATCGAGCCGAAACCCTGAAGGCTCCACAGAGAAGAGCAATCAGAAGACAGGAGACAAACAGTAAACTAAATCCACATGCCTTCGGGACAGGAACAGGAACCAGGGACTTAACTAAAACTCATGAAACAAACATGAATAACTGACATGAATACAAAACACGCATAAACTAAGAATACACTAATAATGCTCTGTCCCCAATAGCTGGGCTGAACCTTATATATAGCAGAGGGAGCAGAGAAATCCCCAGTGAAATGCTTTCTGAATTATAAACCATGGCTCATAAGTGATCCGTAGCATCTGTTTAAGAAGAGAAACAAGCCTTTCAGAGAGTAGACATGATGAGTGTACAGAAGGTACATAAGGTGATAGGATAAGAGAAAGCAAGGAGATATACAAGAAGAGGCTAGAAAGCAAGCTACAGCATGACATGTAAACAGAACGGAATACATTATTCAACCGGTTCAATTCTAGAACAAGCTCAGCATCCTCCTCTCTTGGCTGAAGTCACTTGGACTTCTTTAAAGGCTGATTTAAGGCTGATTAAACTAGGTTGTCTGCATGTGTGTCGCAGTGAACACAGAGAGGTCCACGCCCCCTCCGCAGACACTCTGCTGCACCTCTCCCAAATTTTAGGTGACCGCAGACAGGAGGCTTCTGATTGGTCAAATCTACATCCCCTCTACTCATGCGTATCTCCTGTTTGTTACTTTACCAGCTTGTTTTGTTTGTATGACAGCGATTGCGGAAAGCGACTCGTGAAGTTGGACTAACTAGAAGAGTGAGGTGCGTGAGAACGCTGGGACCCTTTTTCCACCTGGATCCCCTCTCTTTTATGCCCTCATGTCCCTCCGTTGTCGGACAAACTTGCCCCCACTTCCTCACTGCTGGACCCACAGCTAGTTCGTGACTATGGAATAAACATAGTGCAGATCACACTTCAATATTGAGTATAAATCAAAAATGTCTGCATCATACCTGCGACATGCTCACTGTGACACACTGCTGTGGGAATATAACCAGCCCTTTAGTCCTAATACAAGTCACCAGCTGTAGATAGTGTCAGCTCCAGAGGAATGAATGCCTATGTAGAGCAGCTCTGTAGGGTTCTACAACACCCCTTCAGCGTCACCCAGGAGACAGATTCAGTGATGTGGAAGGCCGCCTGCCTTGTTTTTATTTGTATTTTAGTATAATTCTCATTGATTATGTGAGAGTTTATTACACCCTAATATTCCTTGCCTGTTGCGTGTCAGAACTGATGTTTTCCTCAGTAGTTTATTTAATAAGGCCAGTTCCTCGGTCCAGCTATATACAGTTATAATCTTCATTTTGTATGTGGCAAAGATTTGGGAATGGAATGAGAGCAGTGTAATATAACAAAGTGTAATATATTTATAAGGCTGGAGATATGGGTGTCTCCTCATCTGCAAATGTGTGTGATGTAAAATGTGATGATGTTGCAGATACAGAGATGTATAAAATGCTTCTTGAACTGTTAGTCATCCCAAGAAGTGAGCCCGGTTGGTAAGCAGCTGCCATTCTGTAACCCTAAGCAACTTCTCTGATCTGAGAAAGATTACAATTTCTATCAAAATCTCTTGTCATATCTCATGGTTATTTAATACATATAAGTTATGAAGTGTTATACTTTGTCCTGAGTTATCTCTTTTTCAGGAAAATGAGTCGGAGAGAGAGAGAAAGCTTCAAGGTGTAAACACAGAGCTTACCTTTAACAAGTACCAAAGAAAACTCCTCCAACAGTCTTCAGTGACTATAGACCTGTTGCCCTGACATGAAAGTCCTGGAGGGACTTCTATTGGTTCCCCTCAGCAAACAAACAGGCAGCTATCAGAACCCCTTTGCTTAACGCCGTCGAGTTGGAGTTTTCCAGTGTGGTCCTGTGACTGGGTGGATGTGCTTTCTTCGTCCTCTGACATGGGAGCTGGCTCGGAGCTCGTCTGCCTGGCTGTGTGTTTCCTGGACGGGGTCGCCTTTTACAGCTGCTTTTTGTGTCTCTGCTTCTGTCTCCTTGATCCCCAGTCGGCCTCAGCAGATGGCCGCTCACACTGAGCCTGGTTCCGCTGGAGGTTTCTTCCTGTTAAAAGGGAGTTTTTCCTCTCCACTGTCGCTTCAAGCATGCTTAGTGTGAGGGATTGTATTTGAGTCAATGAGTCGATGCAATCAACTGGTTTTCCTTAGATAGAAAACTTTGTATCAATTTGACTGTATGATCTGGTTGAACTGTAAAGTGCCTTGAGATGAATGTGTTGTGAATTTGCCGCTATATAAATAAACTGAATTTAAACTGAATTGAAGATGCCTTCACACATCTTCTTCAACTAACTCACTCCCATTCAGATAAGGCAGACAGCACTGGGAAGATCATGTTTAAAATTTCTTAAATAGTGAGAAACTACAGAAGAGGAGCCACCAACAATCACCTGGATCAAAGAGTACCTGACTGACAGTTTTGTTAGAATGAAAGTCAACTGTATAATCAAGTAGTTATCACCATAGGGGGCAGTGCTCTCACTAGGGCTGCAACTAATGATTATTTTGCAAGTCAATCAATAATCTATTGATTACTTATTCGATTAATTGATTAATAATCAGTTAAAGGATCCTTAAAGAAGACTTTTATTAAACCAGGGGAAACTAAAACTTTTCCATTTGAGGAGTTCTGGATAGAGCAGGATTTGACAGAAAAAAAGCTTTTGTATCTTTAATGCACAATGTTTATATATTTATTTATATCTATTTAATATTATATATATATATATATATATATATATATATATATATATATATATATATATATATATATATATATATATATATATATATATATATATATATATATATATATATATATATATATATATATATATATATATATATATATATATATATATATATATATATTTATAATTTATAATTTATAAAATATATATATATTATTTTTTTCACATTTCTGATATAATTACTCTGTAAAAACAATCTAGAAATAAGTTACAAAAATCTTAAATTAAGTGTATTCAACCTTAATTTGAGTAGGTAAATGAGATAGTTTGCCAATCGAATGAGTAATTTTACTCTTCAAATAAGATAATTAGATAATATGCACTTGAAATAAGACAATGCAACTGTGTTTTCTTATTTTAAGTGTAAATTGTCTTTTTCCATTGGCAAAATGTCTCTTTTACCTCCTCAATTCAAGAACAAATATACTTATTTTAAGGAAAAATTACTTATCTAGATTTAGATTTTTTGCAGTGAGCAGGTTACTCTTTCAGCTTAATGCATGTTTTACAGTCTCTATACTCCCGTTAATGATTACTCGATTACTAAATTAGTTGATGGTTGTTTCCTTTCCTTTGGTCCTCACTTGCTTCATTGTGTATTGAAGTTTACTGTCTTCCTTGGTCTACTAGAACGCTTACATCAAATTTTGGACAAAACTGACTGTAAACAAAAAAAAAAACATCTTTTGCAATATTGGGTGATGATTTCTTATAAAGTATAAATATAGAGCAAGAGAAAAGAGTAACAATGAAGATGGGCCTCTAAACGAGAAAGTGAATCATCAATCTTTTATATCATCATCACCATCATCAAATTTATTTGTACAGCACTTTAAAACTGTGTTGACTTAAATGGCTCCATGTGTTGTATTCACTAGACCAGAGGTCTTCAAGATATTCCAGGCCAAGGACCCCCAAACTGATAGCAAGATAGAGGGACCACCTAAATATATATATTGTATGAAACTGTGTCATATCAAACTGGTCCTATAGTCACTGTATTACAGATGGAGTCATGTAAAGAAAGTAATTTAGCCCTGGGATTATTAAAGTATTTCTGATTCTGATTCCTGGTTGATGGGACAGGTGTTGTGAATGAAATGGTTCCCAGCTTGAAAGAGCTCCTGTGTGTCGCTGAATGTGCGCATTGATGACTGAAAGACATCTCCTGCCTCCATTTATCTGTTTACTATAGTGTTTTGAACTCATGTTAATGTGGATTTAAATAAAGTTCAATTAGTGGAAAAAAATGGCAGGGGGCAATATAAAAAAAATCTAATCAACCTCTGTGGACCACCTAGGGGTCGCAGAGATCCCTGTTGAAGACATCAGCACGAGACCAATCATGCACTGGGATTGTTAGTTAGTTTTTCACGCTGCAAACTTTTACGGACTCACATGGATAATTGCGAAATTAAATTGGGGTTATGCTGTTGACCAGTTTCAGCTGATCTGTCAGCTAATCATTAGTTAAATGTTACATTTGAGAGCGGTTTCCTGAATAAATTGAACCTTTGAAATAAAATTAAACAAATTTTGTTTCTCATTTGTGGTAAAGATGAAGATAAAAAGAACAGAAACTCTTCCTAAGGGTTCCTTTTATCTACATTTCTTTCTTGTTTTTTGTCCCTCTTTGTTCCCATCCTCTCTTCCTCCCTCTTGTTTCCAGGTTTCTTCTCCTTCCTACTCCTCTCTCTGTGACTCTTTTATTTCCTGTCCACTTGTGATCGGTACATGTTTTCCCCTCCAATCTGTATAAACAGCCCTACCCAGAATCCCGCTGGGCATCAGCAGGGAGCCACATAGCGTCAAGCTAACATGCTAATCACCGTGAACGAGGTGACTCGGTTCGCGATGAGCATGTTTGCGTTTGACGGACGCTCGCCCACTGAGTCTGTGCTCATTGATTAGTCCGGACTGATGGGCTCATTCACCTCCAGCCAGGCGTCTGATTGGCCGACCCGCAGCGATGTGTTTTATTGGCCGGCTCCTCTACAGGGCCTCAGGATGACGCAGAACCTCCTGTTGACAACACTCGGAGTTGACCTTTGAACCCATTAACGGAACGTTTCACACATATTAACATGTTTATTATTGGAAAAGACAAAGTGACAACTGGAGATAAACCATATTTTATGTGCATCCGTGAGCAGGTAGTTTTTTTTTTTTTTTTTCGTTTTAAAACTTATGATCAGAACCACAGTCTGAAAAAAAAAAATCCTACTAATTCCTATATTATCATCAGATAATCTCATTACAGACAGGATGTCACTCTGGGATTTTGATGGTTATTTTCCGCACCTTAAAAATGTATCTCGGAAGGTGCATTCACTGAACCTCAGACAGAAGGGATCTCACAAAGAAATTAAATCAATTATCAAATGTTTCAATTGTGTTTTGAAAGGTTTATCCACATGTGTGGCATGTTTTCAGCAGCCTCTTTACTTTACGGTTAAATTAAAGATTTGAGAAAGAAAATGAAATATTGTCGGAATAAAAAGCTAAAAAAAATCTCAATTTATTTTCATTAATTTTGTTTCACAACATATATCTAAGTTTTTACTGTGTAAATAAAGCAGAGCTTGCTTTATGCAATTTTTTTATATAGTATCCATTCACTTACATGCAAATATCTGTTTTTTGTATTATTTCTTTGTTTAGACTTTTCTGCATCTCTATTTGTCTTACATTTTATTATTACGTATATGCTTACCTGTTCTGTCACTTTCTGTTCCCTTTTCCTTTTTGACTCCTCATCTTTTTCTCTATTAGTGTAACTTATCATCAGCTTTTTTTATTTCCTAAACACACACCTTTCCACAGTAACAAAAGGTTAATGTGAATAAAATTAATTAACTTAGTTTAAGCATTGCAAAAGTATCGAAACATACAAATAGATTAATTGATATGTGTAAATTAAAGGCAGAAAATATGAATTTGTTTTGCTTTTTTTCTCTGAGTTAAAGCTGTGCTTTCTATACTAAAAATTATTTTAGAATAAATAAAAACACATATGGTCATACTGTTGGGTTTTTCAGGTTTGATTGTTAAATCAAATGCAGATATCAAGTTAATTTTTCTTTTTTGCCAGTGTTTCCTTGTAATTACACTGTCACAAGTACAGCACAACAAAATTCACTCTCTGCATTAAACCCTTCCCATTGGAGCAGTGGGTTGCAGTGTGGTTTTATGTTCTTGTTTAGGGACCTGGAGTGGCAGTCTGTGAGAGTGGGGCTCAAACTCAGAACCTCTGGATTCCAAGCTCTATGCCCTAACCACTAGGTAGCAGCTCCCCTAAAGCTGAGTCTAGTGGAGGTTTTGTCATAAAAAAATAAGACAGAACATTGGTAGGTACTGAACAGAGAGAACATAACATAAAAGATGAAATGGAACAAATGAGGTCATCAGAACAGATGTGGAGCAGATGTGGTAAAATTAAAGTAGAGAAGCTAAGGGATGTATTCAATTAACACAGGGGAAGACGGGCCATAAAACAATGGGCCTTGTCATCCTAAGGCTGGATGTCTTATGGGCAGATTGGACTTCTGCAATCGCACACGTCAAATGTCGCTTGGGTCTGGTCGTGAACCAGTTTTGCTGGTATGCCATTGCCTATGCACCGTCGGTATGGAATTTCTAGGGGCGCACAGTAGTTTCCCGCCAAAGTGCAAGGGGGAGCCTATTCGAGAACTTGTGAGAACTTCGGTGGCACAGGAGTATTTATCTTCCAAAACAACAATGGCGTATCTACAAGATTTCACGGTCACCAGGATGGAACTACAGTTGCTAGACTTTGAAGAGGAACGGGTTCTGTTAATGGAGTTGTCAAAAAGACAGAAGTTGTCCATTGCAGTTGTTCCTCAACCGGAAAGGCATGCCAAGGACCAATAACAGCTGCTTTTTGTCTGCACACTTCCACTTGAGGTCTGCAAGGTTTGTGACCGTCCGACGCATACTCAGGATTTTTTTTAGGTGCGCAACAACGGTTGCAGAACCTCTGCGCGGGGGGCGTGGTTGCGCACAGAGACAGATTTGACGGTTGCAGAGGCTATGCGTCTGAAGCATAAATTGGCCTTTAAAACACCTGCAGTGCTGATAGCAAACCTTTTTTCAAGCCCTTTGTGTTTGCCTTTGTGAACATTGAGATGATATTCTTATAAGCAAAGTGTAGGACATGCACATGTAAATACCAACCTCCAGAAAAGTGATTTATCATACTTGAAACTGATGCAGGCCCAGCTTTCCTTCTGTTTTATATGTTTGTAGGTCAGGTACAAGCCTGTGGGCAAACATTTCTGTACTCATCTAACCCACAAAGGAAGAATTGGTACAATGAGAAAGAATGGAGATAGATTCTGTATGAATGTTTGGACAGTCAGAAATAGCAATAATATTACCACGGGGATAGATGCTAGTTATGAAGACACTCAATGGGCAATTTAAATGTCAATGTTGCTGTTGTTATATTCTTCAAGAGGAAATAAGAACTGAAAGCTTGGAAGTTCTAAAGCAGCTCTGTACAGGAGGCTTAATGTTTCTCTGAATCCTCGGCCTGATTCTGTCGAACACATCAACAGGCTGAACCAATCAACTGTCAGAAGCAAGCAGCTCCCTTAGCAGTAGTAACAGGGCGGGACAGGTATGAAACTGGTGTTGTCGGCTGCTGTTTTCTTCCCGACACGGCTGCAGACGGATGCATCGTGTTTTCTTGTTGTCTGATCTGCCAAAGTTCCAGAGAAAACGTGGTGAGATGGTGGACGCTTTGACTGAAAGGCTCCAGATAGAAACATCAGATGACGCTGACAGACAACAAATAATGATGAATGCAAATAAACCCAGACATCCTTCACCACTGTTTTTCCAGAAGAGATGTGAGAGAAGGCTTTGAACCATCAGTAATATCTTCTGGTTCCAGATGTTCCCAACACCAGGTGGAAGAAGCACCAAACTGCAAAGCCAGAGGTGACATTTAAAGTAGCTGTGTTTTAGGGCCGTACATGTCCACAAAGAGCAACTCCTGCAACCACAAATCTGATATGTCCATTTACCATTGGTTAGGATCATCCTACTGTTTTGATTGAGGAAGGGCATCAACAGTTCGGACAGATTCAGTGATCTGCACCAAACATTTTACAGGAAAGCTCCAATAACGAGATGGATCATATGAAGAGGCAGACGGTTACAGACATAATGTGAGCAGAAGGTCTAACATAAACAGAGGCTGATGTATTATTTTAGATCCAGCTCAGACTGCAGAGATGCTGCAGTAAAACAAGCAGCAGAGATGTTTGTTCTCACAGAGCCGAGGTGTGATTAGTGTTTGCTGTAGCAGCAGGAACGGTCTGACTGCTGGGAGTCATGCTTCATTACTGAAGCTCCCACAGATTTACCCACATTAATAAAAATTACAGCCTCCTCTGTGGGATAAGTTCACTGTCAGAGAAGAAAACAACAACTCTGGGAGGACCAAAAATGGTTAACTGCATACATCCCACCGCTCATAAGCAGCCTACTAGAACCACAAGAACCTTTAACCAGCTTTATGAATTCAATTCAGTTTATTTGTATAGTGCCAATACTCAACACATGTCATCTCAAGGCACTTTATAGAAACAATTCAACCACATCATACAGTCAGATTGGTTCAAAGTTTTCCATCTAAGGAAAACCAGCTTATTGCATCGGCTCATTGATTCGAAAACAATTCCTCACACCAAGCATGCTATAAGACGTTTTTTTTTCACAAACTCTACTTCAAACAGAAAAAGTCTGAAGGTAACTGATCGCAGGAAGCATCTACTTCTCTGGGGTGAAAAATCACACAGGGATCCTTGAACAGATGAATCACTTGTTTGGAAAAGACGCATGAAAGCCTGACTTCAGTTTCATGATATGGGCTTTGTGACGGAAGCTCTCATACATAAAGACTTCTTTATTATTAAAATGGGACAATTGGTTATATTAACATGAACACAAGGTTCAATTCAATTCAATTCAGTTTATTTATATAGCGCCAATTCACAACACATGTCATCTCAAGGCACTTTACAGTTCACCAGATCATACAGTCAAATTGATACAAAGTTTTCTAATCTAAGGAAACCCAGTTGATTGCGTTGACTCATTGACTCAAATACAATCCCTCACACTAAGCATGCTTGTAGCGACAGTGGAGAGGAAAAACTCCCTTTTAACAGGAAGAAACCTCCAGCAGAACCAGGCTCAGTGTGAGCGGCCATCTGCTGAGGCCGACTGGGGTTCAAGGAGACAGAAGCAGAGGCACAAAAAGCAGCTGTAAAAGGCGGCCCCGTCCAGGAAACACACAGCCAGGCAGACAAGCTCCGAGCCAGCTCCCATGTCAGAGGATTAAGAGAGCACATCCACTCAGCCACGGTCACAGAAACAGGAACACCCTGGAAAACAGGCCGATCTCCAGCATCTATAGGTTGAGTTCTAGATCTGCCATAAAGACTCATTTTCATCTATAGTCTTGTAACAGGTAAATGAAGCATGACAAAAAAACAGGAGCACACACATAGGATAATTCAAAGGTCAAAGCATCAATTTTTTGTTTTTTTTCATCAAAACAATCGATTTTTAAAACATAATATATACAAAAAATGTCAAGAATGGTCTAGAATAAAACTAATAATTTTACTGAAAAGAATATGTAGCATACAAATAATTGTGCTATACATTTTGAGGGGTCCACGATCTACAAATATGTATTTATGGTTATGATGCCAACATAAACACAAAATATGCACCAATATAGTCAGTTAAGTTCACATCAAGCAGAATGACTAGTTCAGTACAGAAAGTGTGCAGATTTTACATAATATATGAGCCAAAGAACCAAAAAGCCACTTTTTTCTTTGGAGCTGCAGCTCCAAAGAAAATTGGCTCCATATAGATAAAATTAAATGAATTAAATTGAGTCAGATCACTCACTCCAGCATTACTGAAAGCCTGTCTCTCTGTCTGTTTCTCAGTTGTGCTGTTTGGATCTCTGACCTGTTTCTGTGCCTTGATTCTGCCCCCCTATTCTGCTCTGGTTCTCCCTGGATTTGTAAACACCTGGCTCTGAGCCTGGATCTGTTCACATACCTCGCTTACCCTCCTGATCATTCAATTCAATTCAATTCAGTTTATTTATATAGCGCCAAATTCACAACACATGTCATCTCAAGGCACTTTACAGTTCAACCAGATCATACAGTCAAATTGATTCAAAGTTTTCTATCTAAGGAAAACCAGTTGATTGCATCGACTCAAATACAATCCCTCACACTAAGCATGCTTGTAGCGACAGTGGAGAGGAAAAACTCCCTTTTAACAGGAAGAAACCTCCAGCAGAACCAGGCTCAGTGTGAGCGGCCATCTGCCGAGGCCGACTGGGGTTCAAGGAGACAGAAACAGAGATACAAAAAGCAGCTGTAAAAGGCGGCCCCGTTCAGGAAACACACAGCCAGGCAGACGAGCTCCAAGGCAGCTCCCATGCCAGAGGACGAAGAGAGCACATCCAGTTAGTCACAGTCAGAGAAACGGGACTACACTGGAAAACAGGCCAAGCTCCAACATCTATAAACAAGGGTGTTGATGGAAGCAGCACAGCTGATGTTTCTTTCCAGGATGACGTCACAGCCAAACAGGAACAGACGAGGCAAAGCTACTCTGAGGAAAAGCAGAGAGAGCAGAAGGTTAGAGATTGAACTAAGAGATTCTGCAGTTAGGAGAACAGAGAGAGAATGAAGCAGAATGATGAAATGGGGGTCCCTATGTCTTCCAAAAGTCTAAGCCTATAGCAGCATAACTATAGAGAGAGAGCTCAGGATAACCTGAGCCACTCTAACTAGAAGCTTTATCAAAAAGGAAAGTTTTAAGCCTAGCCTTAAAAGTAGACAGGGTGTCTGCCTCACGGACTAAAACTGGTAGTTGGTTCCACAGGAGAGGAGCCTGATAACTAAAAGATCTGCCTCCCATTCTATTTATAGAAATTCTAGGAACCACTAGTAAACCTGCAGATTGAGAGCGAAGTGCTCTGTTAGGAACATAAGGAACAATCAGATCTCTGATATAAGATGGAGCTTGGCCATTTAAGGCTTTATATGTGAGAAGGAGGATTTTAAATTCTATTCTGGATTTAACAGGAAGCCAATGAAGAGAAGCCAGGATAGGAGAGATATGATCTCTCTTTTTAATTTTCATCAGAACTCTGGCTGCAGCATTTTGGATCAGCTGAAGGCTTTTAACTACAGTTTGTGGACTTCCTGATAGTAAAGAATTACAATAGTCCCGCCTTGAAGTAACAAATGCATGGACTAGTTTCTCAGCATCACCCCTGGACAGGAGATTTCTAATTTTTGCAATGTTCCTCAGATGAAAGAAGGAAATTCTAGAAACCTCTTTGATATGGGATTTAAATGACAGGTCCTGATAAAAAATAACACCAATATTTTTTACTTTATTATCTGAAATCAGTTTAATCTGGTCAGTAAGGTATTCAATGTCTGTCACAGCTTGCATCTGTCCTGTCATCCTGGGGTTACTAAAGCTACTCAGGTTGTTCAAACACAGTTTTGGTCTTTTTTGCATTTCCATGGACTTCATCATTGGCTTGCCCATCTCTGAATGTAACTCCATCATTCTCACCAAAGTCGAAAGATTTTCAAAGATGTTTCACCTGTTTGCTCTACAGAAGCTTCCCACTCCAAAAGAGGTGGGAAATCTATTTGTTTTTCGAATACACAACATTCCCACAGACATCATTTCTGAGAGGTCCCCAACTTGTCCAAAACTGGAATGAGTTCTTTTCTCTGCTGGGGCTTTCTTCAGCCTGTCATCTGGTCTCTATCCTCGGAGAGATGCACTGAAAAAAGTGAAAAGACTTTGTCATTCCTTCAAAGTGCATTTTTAAATTGGTTGAATGAAAAATCGTGGTTTCCGTTTTGAATTTGATATTTCCAGTTTGTTTCAAAGCAAACGACATTCCCCCTGGATAAAATTAAATAAAACAATTCAAAATAAATGATATTTTCACTTAGGTTTACTTAGGTTTCACTTTAGGTTTTCTTGTCACGTGACAGCGTGACGTCACATCAAACCCCATTTTTCGACTTTGCAGTCAGCCATTAATGCTCCCTCGCATCGAAGTCTTCGACCGGCTGTGAGCTCAGACACACTTTTGATGCGCTGCAGAAAGTCTTCATGGAGATTGAACCAAAGAGAATGACACGCAGAGTGTGCAGTCTGAGTGTCAAGCTCTAAATATGGGGTTGGTCAAAGAAAGACGGTTGGATGCATGTGCAGTTTTATTGCTTGTATTCAAAGGCATTGCAGGTTAATCCAAGGGAAAAATTAGATTTAATTCAAAATATTTAATTTGTGATTTTTTTTTTTTTTGTATTATTGGATTCATTTCTGTTGTAGAAATATTGTGGCATGTATATCACCTTTGAAATGTGAATACTAAATTCAGTAAGTCACATCAGCACTAGCTGTGTTTTTTCTTTCTTTAACTGCGTTTATTGATATTTTAACGCACAGCCCCTTTTTTTCTTAATTTTTTGGGTCTCCTAATTTTGTAATGGTTCAAAGTTCATTTTCATACTCTTAATGGGTATTTCAAATGTTAGCAATGACAGCAATGTTTATCCTGTTTTAATACTCTCACTTTGGATCTCTGAAGTTTTAAAGAGGTGAAGAAAGTATTTTTTCATGTTGATGTGTAGGTTTATGTTTTTGCAGTTTCATTAGGTCTGAAAATAGGAAAAACCCACATTTAGTTTAATTTTACATGTAATTTCTTTTCCCTAATCTTTGTGTAAAATATGCACTGGCCTTTTGAAAGATGGTATTTTCAGAATCATCAAAAATAAATGGCATTTAAAAGAGACTTTTCTGTTTTTAATTTGTATCTGCAGTGAATCATTTCAGTGAATTTTAGTTTTATATTGTTGGGAATTTGGCTTGTAATGTCATGACATTTTCACTTATAAAAGGCAAAAAAAAAAATCTCATTGACCTAAATTAACACTTTAGCTTGGGACTATATAATGTTTTTAATAAGGTACAACAGAAAATTGACTTTGTGTTGATTCAGAAATTTAAGTTGTAAAAACTTAAAAAAAATTCATGTAACAAAATTACAGCATTTCAATTGGTTTATTCCAAAGTGAATCTATACTTATTTGTAATGTAAAAAATTAGTTTTTTCCAAATTGAAAAATTACGTTTTAACGAAGTATAAAACTTGTTTATAGTCTTTGTCATAAATTAAAGTTTTACTTGGTATGAATGCAATTTCTTTCTTTGGTTTAAGGTAAAAAATCTATTTCTAGTAAATCAAAATGTATAGTTTCAACCACATCAGAAAGTTAATTTGAGATAAAGTAATAAATTTAGGTGTAACAAATTACAGTAATTTTTTTAAGTTCATCCAAAGTATCTTTTTTTTCAGTGTGGACAAACCAAGAGAGCCAACCAAGAGGTTGAAACCAAGCTCTGTCTGTTATGTGAGTCATATTCTAAGTCAAGCATGCGATCAAACCCCAGGTTTTCTAGTACCACTGGTTTCTCCTCTTCCTATGTTGTTTGTGGATTTCAGCCACCGGTTTTCACCTTAAAAGAAAAGTATGCTAAAGTTTCTTCTGTCCAATTAGCAGCCCAGAGGTGCTAACAAGTCTGGAGAAGAGAAAGAAGAACCATGTACAGGATGAAGGAGGGTCAGTCTCACTCTACCAGCTGTCAACGCCTACAGGCACCACAATACCAAGTAGGTCAGAAGGTGTGGCTCTCCACTCAGGACCTGCCATTACCTTTGGAGAGCAGAAAGATGGCACCTCGGTGGTGAACCTCAGCCATGCATCTCCCATGGCCTCGGACCATGAGGATTCATGCTGGGTTTTACATGTTCCAAGTCATAACATTTAAGACTTCAAGATTTGCGCCCTCCTTCAGACCCCCTCCACCCTACAGACTCATCGACAGCGACCCTGTCTATACTGTTCGGTGTATCCTCAAATCCATAAGGAGGGGCAGTGGTATCCAGTACCTTGTTCATTGGAAGCGTTACGAACCTGTGAAGCGATTCTCAATTCTCGCTAGATTTTTTTTGGATAAGAGTCTTATCAAGGATTTACATAAAGCTCACCCTAACCAGCCCAAGAAAGCATCTGTAATTTGCCCTTGAGAGGGGGGTTCTGTTGTGATTTTGGCACTACTGCTGGTTTGATTCATGATTAGACACACCTGCACAGCTGAGCCCTGTTCTCATCAGCCTTTATCAGATCCATCTGCACCTCTGACTATATACCCACCTCTTAGACCAGTCACTAACGATTTATTCTTAGACAACTTTTATTGTCATTTTGTATACACAGAGTATATACAAAATGAAATTACCTTAAGTACAGCTTTCATAGCATTTCCATTCCATAAAGTTAGGCAGTGCTCAAATGTAAACCATGTGGGAGAAAAGACATGGTGCAAATCGCATTGATATGGAAGTTCAGAGCAGGAAACATCTATGGTGCAAACATGCAGTATTTTGGTTTGATGTTGGTTTGATGTTATCAGTGCAGAAATGATTTAGAGTTTTCTCAACGGTTCAGCTTTCTGAGGGCAGTGGGAAGAAGCTTTTGCGGAATCTGCTGGACCTGGATCGAATGCTGCAAAGCCTCTTCCAAAAGGTGATAAGAGAGGCTATGGTGGGGGTGTGAGGGGTCATTGATGACGTTATAGGCTCAGGACATGCAGTGCTGGGATGAAATATCTTTAATGGAGGGATGAGGATACACGATGATCCTCTCTGCTGTTCTCACCACTCTTCTCACTTTCTTCCAGTCTGGTGCTTCTGTAACCCTTTTGACCAGTGAGGTGGTGTTTACTGTCCAGGTGAGGGTGTCTGTGATGTGCATCCCCAGGAGCTTCCAGGTTCTTCCTGAAGTCAAAAATGATTTCCTTTGTTTTCTCAGGATTTTCAGGATCAGGCTGTTATCTGGAGTGCCAGATGATTATGAGCCACCAGTGAGTCTAATCAACCTGAAAGTATGTCTGCCTGCCTGCCTGTTTTCAACCTGATTCTGCCCTCTGATTCTCTGAGCCTGCCTGACCCCTGTTAGACCAGTATAGTTGTGCTGTTTGGATCTCTGACCTGTTTCTGTGCCCTGACTCTGAGCTCATCATTCTCCCTGGATTTCTGATTACCAGGCTCTGACCCTGGATCTGTTCCCGGACCCCTCTGGTTATTATTCTTGATCACCCTGCCTGTCTCTGCCATCCCGGTTCTGAACCAGTGCCCCTCCTTTGAATATTGATTAATCTTCCAGTAATGAGTAAAATCCTACCAACTGCTCTAATTGGATTCCGGATCAGATTTTTCTTCACCAGTGACATCATCTACCAACAGGAGCTTGTTCCAGTATTCAGGTCACTAACCTGTAGTCTCCACTTCCAGTGGTTCTTGCCCCAGACGCTGGTGTTTCAACCTGGAGCTGCAGCATTCCAACTGTTTTACAGTATCTGATCTTTTCTGGCTAAATTCTGGGTCCTCTGTTTAATTTTTTTTTACAAAAAGAGAAACTTGAAGACATAAGATAATAAAATTACATTAAATTTAAGAAAATAAATATGACAAATAAAAAAAAATAAAAATAAAAAAACTTCTGACAAAACAGGAAAAAGTAATTTTCTAATTCATAATAGTTTTTTGAATAACACAGTTTTTCAAGGTTAGATCTCTGGATTGCATTCTTTCTTTTTTCAAATTTATATTTACAAAACAATGGAATAAATTTCAGTTCGTTGTTGCTGACATCGCTGTACTTGCTGACATGGTAAGATGTGTTCCCAAGAATCAAAAGACAAAGAAGCACCTTTAATTCGTCATGGATCCTCAGAGATATTGGATATTTATAGACCCCAATAAGCTGATTAAATAAAACATAAATATCTTACAGTTGCACAGAAAGACAGGAAATAAAAGTTAAATGATTTCAGCACTGATCTGTCCTACAAAGACAAACTGCTCAGATGGGAGCTCATATAGTTGTGCGGAGGAGGATGTAATCAGGAGAAACAATAAGTGTCTGAGGACTTTAATAAGCATTAAGCTGGAAGCGTTTTTGCATCAGTGAGTTAATGACAAACCTGCAGGCATCAGGACCATTACGGGCCGGCGTGACCAGTGGCTCAGTGTGGTGGGAACAACTGGGAACCAGGAGGAAGAGGAGGAGGAACTAATGACTAAAAGCGGATCTAACGCTTCCATTAACACACAACATTTATCACTTCAGTCAGAGATGAAGGGAGGAGGCAAAGGAGGACAGTCAGGACAGCGACAGTCAGGACAGCGACAAAAAAAAACATTTTACTGGGGAGAACCAATCAGCTCCAAAAGGCACGCAGAGACATGTCATACAACTGTTAAAGGGTTTTATCAAAAGAGGTTTAATGATGCAAATGTAATAATCTTTTCAGAAAATGAAAAAAAAAAAACCTTCTTAACTCTTCAGTCTGAACTCAGTTTGGCTAACAGGTCCAGTACTGACAGGCCCTGTTTTAACCCAGTTGGTCGTTGACTCTAGACAGTTTAAGTGAAGACTAATGGAAGACTAGGTCAATCAGAAAAAGAAAAACACCAACAGCTCTGGTTTTGAGACATGAAAGGAGTTTTAAAGTTAGTATTCAATGTTGCATTAAATGTTCTGCAACAGTTTGGCGCTATAGAAGAGAAAGTTAAACACACTGTTCACGAGTTAAGAAAACAACTGTAGTTGAATGACCATCAAGGAGACTATAATATGAAAACAACCAAAGTACATGTAAAAGTTCCCTGTTTTTATGTAACAAAAGAACTGATGTTCCAAATATTCTGGACCTTTCCTTACCTGGCAAGAAAGACGAATTGTTGAGTGACTGAAAATTCACAAAATCGTGAAACATCATCCTAGTGGCTTACAGATGTGTTTGCCTTGATACAGAAATGTGTCGGACCAATCGAATGCTGCAACATGTATGACAGAGGCAGAACATTGAATTTCTTATGAAAATTAAAAAGAGAGATCATATCTCTCCTATCCTGGCTTCTCTTCATTGGCTTCCTGTTAAATCCAGAATAGAATTTAAAATCCTCCTTCTCACATATAAAGCCTTAAATGGCCAACCTCCATCTGATATCAGAGATATTATTGTTCCTTCTGTTTCTAACAAAGCGCTTCTCTCTCAATCTGCAGGTTTACTAGTGGTTCCAAGAATTTCTAAAAGCAGAATCTGAGGCAGATCTTTTAGTTATCAGGCTCCTCTCCTGTGGAACCAACTACCAGTTTTAGTCCGTGAGGCAGACACCCTGTCTACTTTTAAGGCTAGGCTTAAAACTTTCCTTTTTGATAAAGCTTATAGTTAGAGTGGCTCAGGTTATCCTGAGCTGATTTTATAGTCATGCTGCTATAAACTTAGACTGCTGGAGGACATAGGGGCCCCTTTTTTACCATCCTGCTTCATTCTATCTCTATTCTCCCATTCTGCCGAATTAGTTAGTTCAATCTTTAACGTTTTGTTAGTTCTGCTTTTTCTCATAGTACAGTATTTTCACGACCATAAGGCGCACCGTACTCAAAGGCGCATTCTCAGTTATGTGTGCCATTTCTGTATTTAACACACATAAGGCGCACCAGACTATAGGGCACGGGTTTTATATACAGGTACATGTCCTCTACTATGTTTAAATACCTCTACTGCGTATTTAAAAACAGAGCGGGAGCAAAACTGAGTATGTTTATGCTTCATTCATGTATTTATTACAAAGTATTAATCAAACCTGGGAGCTGGCCATAAGACAGACACACGCTGATGATACAGAGCGCTGTGATCACTCCTCTGAAACTGTTTATTGACGCATAAATTAACTTAAATTGCAGAAATCTTCCGGCAGAATATGTTCGCTTTTATTATCCTGCTGCCTGCAGTTTAGATTATTTAGATGAAAAACACCTCCCAGCTGCCGCAATGAACCGCGAGGAGGCGACCCGGCCAGAGGCTGCTGTTGAAGGGGATTCCTACTGACAGTGCACCGCTGGTATGTGGGGGTCTGAGCGGCTCCGATAGAACTAATATTAGAAGGCAGGATGATAATCTGGATGAACTGACTGCAATGATTAAGTTTTCAGGTGGACTTTCTCACTTAAAAACATATTAAAACTACTTTATTCCCACTGATCACAGCAAATATAGCTGCAAGGCAAAGAAAGGATAGTGTAGCTCCGCCCAACGCGTGTCAGACACACTTTTGCACCGCGCAGCCAGAGCAGCAAAGCTGCTTCAGCCGCGCGTCAGAACTAACTGGTACAAGCAGCAAAAATGAAGCAGCAGACGCGTGAACGTAGCATTACTTTGAACGGCCGGTTCACACGGATGTCGAGCGGTTGAAGTTCCTTTGTCAGACCCCCCAGGATAACGGCCAGCACAGCGTTCATTTGTTTCACCATGTTTTTCACATCGGCTGTGAGATGGACACGCATGGAGTCACGGATTAACAATTTAAATTTTACATGGTATCAATGCCAGGTTAGATCTTTCCAACAATGAACAAAAATTCTCGGTGTCTGTTTCACAAAGCAGGTTTAACAAACTAAACAGACTCAAATCCTCAACTCTGATTTGATGTAGCCTAAGGTTGGAAACTGAGATGTCGGTTCCACAAAGGCTGCTGTGAGTTAGTTTAATCAACTCTGAGTAGGTCCACTCAGAGTTTAACATGTGCGTAAAGTATGAAAAGCCTATCATCAAGCCTATTATCAGGGGAGCCCCCATTCAACGAGCCACCATGACAACAGGCAACAGGAAGTGCCTATTTCACACCACTGGAATTAGGTATTTTAATGGAGAACTGAACAAACGATTTGGAGAATGTGTTTAAAAGAAAGAGCAACTAGCTATAGCTACAAAGGAGAGGAAGATGGCGAAGGAGAAGCTTGCTGCTTGAGCTAATGCGTAGGTTTATATGAACTGGACTATGGCGGGCTGTGTTTTTTTATGTTTGGCAAGCCATTTTAAGTTTTATTAAAATCACTCTCCTTTCTGTTGTTTCATTTGTAGATCACTAAAATAAGATTCCTAAAGGTCAAAAGTGGCTGTTTTGACTTATTCTATTCTGACTTGATGTTTATTTATGACATCTGAAATACATTTCTTCATAGTCAAAATAATACAAATGATGACCAGCAACAACAGGAATATGGAGATCTGAAATTCATTTCTAGACATCAAGAGTGTTTATTATAGATGTGAAGAATGTCATTTTGTTTGAAATAGCCATTTCATTTAAACCACTTGGTCCCAGCCATCAGTGCAGGATTATTTGAGCCGTAAGTGAGAGTTCTTTAGCTTACCTAGTGTGTTATTCTGATTGTCTGATCCTGACTAGTTTCTGCTTCCCAACCCTGGCTTGGATTTCCTCTTCGCATCTCAGATCTTCTGGCTTGGACTTATGCTTCCTTATTGACACCAGCTTTAGATTCTCCTTCCGGATACTCCAGCTCTTCCATGTCTCCTGGCTTGTGTTTGTCGGTCTGCTCTGCAGAACCTCTGGCTTCTACTCCTGGAACTCTCTGGGAAGCAACCGCTGCATGCTGTGGAAAATCCAATTCAATGATTGGCTGGAGGTAACAACTCACAGGATCAGGTTTATTTAGAATAGAATAGAATAGAATAGAATAGAATAGAATAGAATAGAATAGAATAGAATAGAATAGAATAGAAAATCCCTTTATTGTCCCACAATAGGGAAACTCTGTGTTGTGTTCACAGAGCTGCTTTGGTTTGGAGTTTTTTGTTTCTGTTTTCTCCCCTTCATTTTCAGGGTGTGCCAGGCAGGTGAGGCTCCCAGCTGTTACTCATCAGCCACAATCAAGCAAGCAGTATTTAGAGGAGTAATTTCCCCGAGGCAGACGACAGATGGTTACCTATACCAGTGGTAACTGGGTCCCTCTTCAAGACTTCAAAGTTAAGTTGAACTTGTTCTGATAGTCTTACTTACCAGTCTTATCTCTGTTTTTCTTTAGTTTTCCTCCTGCTGAAGACTGGCTCCTGTTCCTCCCTCAATGGTGCTTTCCACTCCTCCCCAAGAGCTGTCTTTCAAGATCCGCAAAAGCTGAGCTCACCTGCCTGTCCACCCTCCAACGCCTAAAGAACCTGGTAACTCCAAGGTCTTCATCCCCCCTCTCTGTGGACACTGTTGCTCCCCCTCAACCTGTTTCCAAGCCCTGAGAAGTAAGTCTGGCCTCACTGTTCATCTCAACATCAGCTGGAACTCATACTGATCACCTGACTTGTTTTGCAGTGAGACACCGCTCTGGATTTTCCTGTTTTCTCTGCTTCCAGTCTGAACAATAAAAACCCTTCAAATAAACTCAGTTCTCCTGTCGTACGTACTGCTGCTGCGCCAGAGTCTTGATCCGAAATCATGTCACTCTGATATTACATCAGCAAAAAGATTATAGAAGAATTGGTCACACAGATGTGGACTTGTATAAGAGTCCATGTATAAAAAAAACATGTATAAGAATAACATAATAGTGAAGAGTTCAAATATAAACAATAAAATACTTTACTGTAAAGTGTTTTAACAATATAAAACTTTGAATAAAGAAAGGATTTAGGGTGGCAACTAATGATTTTTTGCAAATCGATTAATCTGTCAATTATTTTTTCAATTAATTGATTAATAATCAGACAGCCAAAGGATCCTTAAAGAAGACTTTTTACGAAAGTAAACCGGATTAAACTAAAACTTTTCCCCTTAAGGAGTTCTGGATACAGCATATTAAAAAAATGTATCTTTACTGCAAAATATTTATTTTATTTTTTTTGACAATTTTTACATAATTGTTGCTTACAGTTTCTATACTCCATTTAACAATTAACAATCGGTTATTAAATTAGTTTACAATTATTTCAATAATCGATTAATCATGATTAGTCTAATTAATTGTTTCAGCCCTAAACTGATTAAGTTGGTAAAAATGACCTAGCAGGACTGCTCCAGTGGGAATGTTGGCATTACAGTACATTACTGGATAATGCACACATAGATGTATTTAAAAGTTCGTAGTGATACGGCTCCTAACAGTCCTTACTACTGTTACATAACAAAATCACTGACTGATGGACTAGAAATCTTTTTATCAAGGTAGCAGGAAAGTGTTTGATGATGGCTGGATGCTGTTCAGACCTGAAAAGAAAGAACCCTGTCAGTGCTGCGAAATAGTTAAATAGTTAAATATGATAAAGGCTGTTTTATGGCGACCGCAGAGTACACAGGACAAAAATTCAAGTAGCATAAACAATAGCTAATCAGCTATTTGACAGGCATGGGTAGTGTCCCAACCCCTATATATAAAGGTTAGGGCCTAAGGCCCATAGGGGTTAGGCCATTTTATATGAGTGTCTAGTGGTCCCCGAGTGCATTGCAAGGGGTACATGAAAATATTTTATGTCTTAGGTAGTAAAA
Source organism: Cyprinodon tularosa (assembly GCF_016077235.1). Taxonomy (NCBI): domain Eukaryota; kingdom Metazoa; phylum Chordata; class Actinopteri; order Cyprinodontiformes; family Cyprinodontidae; genus Cyprinodon; species Cyprinodon tularosa. Next base: position 140,850 of record NW_024039371.1, read on the forward strand.
TAAAATAGAGCTGGGATTGTTTTGCTTTTTGCAGACCCAATTGAAAAAATAAACATGCTTTCATCAACCAAAAACTTTGTTTTTCTTATTTGTTTGAGTTCACCAAAACCATGCTGACGAACATCCTAGAAGTAAAGAACAGCCTGGGATCAGCTTTACTGAGCTATTGGAGCTCAGCAAAGCAGCTCAGGTTTCTTGATAAAACAAAGTAAAAATAATAAAGTCAGTCTGACTATAATTTTTGTTCTGTATTTTGTTCCCAATTCATCAAGTTTAAATCTGATTATAGGGGAGTTACTCAGAGGAGCTCCAGTTTTAAAATTACAGGTTTATGATATGATTTTTTTTATTTTTTTTTTATTCCTTACTAACTTCCACATTTGTGTTGTTTTTTATGTGAGATGAAAGGAATAAAATGCCTAACAATGAAATGCTGAGATAAAAATATTTAATAAAGCAGTGTTTTATATTCCGTTATTGTACGTCCACTTTTGGATGATCATCAGTACTTTTGACAGAGAGGGGAACTCATGGTAAGTGCACACGTCTAAAAAGGGTGAGAAAAACATGTCTAGTGGATAAAAAAGTAGTGGACTCAAAATTTCCCACAATGCAACTTGAAAAGTAGTGTACATCAATGGTCACTAGATGAGCAGATATACCCAGGAAGGCTTTGCAAGAGCTCTCCTCTCAAAGCATCATGGGATTAGTTTTGGGGATGAGTGAGAACAACGATGACACAGGCACAGTGCGGCCAGAGTCTCTTAATTACTGTATAGTAATTGAGGGGTTAGGGAAAATGAGGGACATTCGGACTAGAGACTGACACGGGAGTGGATTTTCACTCCTGTCCCGTCCCACTCCCACAGAAAAAAATGGTGTCCCGTCCCGATCCCGGGCCAGGGTAGAAATCTAAATCCTGTCCCGTCCCACTCCTGGTGAAATTACTCCCACTCCCATCCCGCTCCCATTCAGAATGACTCCCGCTCCCGCACCACTCCCATTCTTGTTGTTTTTGAGCGCGGGTGAAAAACTCAGAGCGGAAGTTACTATTGGTTTGCTCCCGCTCCCGTCTGCTCCCGTTAATGTTTAATCCTGTACCGTCCCAATCCCGTGATCGTTACTAATACTGACTCCCATCCCACGGGAATCCCACGGGAATCCCGTGACCCATGGGACTCCCGAAAAAATGTCAGTCTCTAATTCGGACACAGACATAATTTCCATCTGGAATTCTTTTTTAGAGGTTCTCTTGATCAGTTTAAGCTTTAATCTTTGCATTATTGCTCCATTACTGCCTCTCTCAGCTTCAGAGGGGGACATGGCTGCCCTCCTCGTCCCAGTTCTGGTGTTCTTTCTGACGATTCTATCGCATTGATTTCACACACCCCTGCCGTCATCAACGGCTTTGTTAGGCTTTGAAAATTAAAAAAATGAATAAAACATAGGAACAGTAAGTCGCTTAGTGAATTCCCTAACCTCTATTTTATCTGTGGAATTGTCTCTGGCCGTTTCATAGCAAGTCAGCATCTAAAATCCCTCATTTTATACCCCCTACCCCTTGTAATGTCCACTACCCCTACATGCAAAGAAGGATTGGGAAAAGTGAAAATGTAGGGGTAGGGCTCCATCAACTCAGCGACCACATCTGAACGCAGTTCGATGTGGTTGCTGAACGCAGCTTTTACTTGCATTTCTTACATCTCTAGAAATCAAGTTTTTACATTTTTTTGTACATTTTTTTTTCAATTTGGATCTTGTACCATTCTTGATTATTTTTTAACTTTGCTGGAAGGTGCCATAGCTTTGTAGGCTACTTCTTGTTTACACATTTGCAGTTTGTTGTTAACATAGATATAGCTACAGAGTGTCTTCATATACAAAAAAAAGAGTATAAACAGAGGTTAAAAAACAAAAGTAAAAAATAATAAGGCAGTAGGATATGTTAGTCTTTCAGAAAAACTATTAAACAACATGACCATGCATTTTTAAGTTGCTTTAAAGTCGTAGGGAAACGGCTGTTCCAACCATTGCGTTTCAGAATTCTCCCGAGTGGTGCACGAATTTACACAAGTGCATAAACTCAATGTGATTGTTCCTTTATAAAGGGGGCGGAATTGTTGTGGCGGAAGGTTCGCAAGCAATTTTGATTGTGGCTGTTGTCTCAGAAGCATCTTGCTAACCAGTTAGCAACTTAGTGCTAGTAAGTTCCCTATGGGAAATTATATTAGGACCAATTAGCACTAAATTGGTGACTTAGAAACAACGCTGTCAAGGAACGCTATGGACAGCGGAAACATGCAAGAGGAGGAGAGTTTTGTGTCGGAGGTCGTGGATGAGTCTCCTCCGTCATATATTTTTTATTTAGAGGAGGAAAGTGGGGACAAAGACGTTGTGGAAGAGGACGCCAGGGCGGCAGAAGCTTGGTTTGGTGTAGAAGGCTTACAGCCGTACATGTTTGAGCCCTTGCCTCGCAACGCTGCCAGTTCTGTTTGTCATGTTGGGTTCTAGGCGTCTAACCCACATGCAGAAACACTTGTGAAACAGAGAAAAAGTTCAAAGGTTTATTTACAAAATTACAGTTATTGTGAACAGGTTCTTGGCTCGGCAGACAGGTCACGGGAGGAACACCACTGAGGAGGACAGAGGAGTTAGGGTTTATCCAGGTAAACTGCAGTTTTAAGGATGACGGGGTAAATGCCTGCTCAAAGGTGGAACTAAGATGCAGGGGGGAAAGGCTCAGGGGGCAGAGGCTTAACTGAGTGCAGGCAGGCAGATTCCAGTAAGAGATAAATCTCTAGGATTTCAGGTTTTCAGACAGGACTCCATCTGTGAGGCAGAGAGAAACAGGGTCAGGCAGGTTCACAAAAAGATCAGAGAATCAGATCAGGTTGGTTGGCTCAGGTCTCCTTAAATAGGGCTTCCTTGATGAGCAGATGGAAGACAGGTGTCGCAGTCAGCTCATGCCCTCAGGAGATCTTGTGCGCCCTCTGGTGGAGAAGGTGGACAAAGCCTCCAGATGCCAACACTGTTAGCTCTACGCCTGCTGAAGACACAGACGTCCATCCCTGTGAACACTGGGACGGAACTTAATGGGAAAGAATAAATGGTTCTTATTTCGTATTTCAACCGTTGCATATTATTAGCTGCGACATATGAATCAAGATGCTATGACCGAAAAAATGTGACTGACAGATGAACATTGATATATGATTGGCTGAATTTAGGCGTACAGGCTGATGTAGGCCTATATAATGATGATGATAATGGGAAAAAAACACAGACTTTAAGACAGGATTTTTTTTTTTATAGAAATTTTCTAAATTTTGGGACAATATGTATGAAGGACCAACTCTGCCATATTTAAAAATAAATACAGAAATAAATAAATCCTCAATAAATGTATAAGCATACAATTAATTGCCAACAAAAAAGTGAGACATAAATGTATATAACTCTTAATTAGCTTCTTTATTTATTTGCCTTTGTAATAATTACCTTATTTATTTTTCTGTCCTTTATAATCTTCAACTTTATTTTTTAATTACTTATATTTTTAAGTATTTATTTATGTGCATGTTATTATATTTTTGTCTGTTTTATTCTTCCTTTGTATTTTTTTACCTTAGTTATTTCTTCGCCGCTGTTTATTTCTCTCTGCCCTTTTTACATTTCTCTATGCATTTATGCCTCATTATGCAAATGAGCTCAGAGTACTAAGTTAAATGTTCTCTTTTCTGTTGCTGTTGTTCAATAAAAGTATGTTTTAAGATCATTTGAGGCGAGAACCTTATACTTTTAAGCATCACCATATGGCCCATTCACAGATTTAATGCGTAATTTAAAAGAAAATGTGACGAACTTGAGAGGACCGCGGCAACCAGCGGAGCTCCGAAGCTGACGGCAGCCAGGTCTATAGCCAGGCTATGATGGCGATTTTTTGTTGTATTTGGCAAAGTTTGGCAAAGTCCGTACTCAAGTTCTAATGACTTCAGACTCGACATCAGACTCTCCTCCTGTAGATTCGACCGATGTAGTAAAATGCTAACCAACACGCTTCACACACGGCTATGCCGAGAGAGGGCCGCTGCAGATGGGCTGTGGTCGGACCTGGCTGCCGTCAGCTTCGGAGCTCCGCTGGTAATTAAAAAATAAAGTTGAAGATTATAAAGGACAGAAAAATAAATAAGGTAAATATTACAAAGGCAAATAAATAAAGAAGCTAATTAAGAGTTATATACATTTATGTCTCACTTTTTTGTTGGCAATTAATTGTATGCTTATACATTTATTGAGCATTTATTTATTTCTGTATTTATTTTTAAATATGGCAGAGTTGGTCCTTCATAAATATGGTCTAATAAAGAGTACATTTATATACATGTTTAAGCCAGAATAATTTCCCATTTAAACATTCTGACCGTCCTCCTCTGGGTCTGCGGGCCTCAGGTTGGTAAACATTAAACCTTTTAGCAGGAAACACGAAGAGAAGCTTAAAAACGGATCATTTGACTAAACTATGGAAACATGATGATGATCATCATCATCATCAGTCACCCCCTCCGTCCATCAGGGTGACGCCAGCAGGGCTTTATAAGAACCGCTCTCTCCCGGGACAGACCCAGAAGACCCGCCGAGCTACGAGCAGACAGATGTTGAAGATGTTCTCCTCCCTGAGCCTCCGCTGCCTCCTCCTGCTCCTCCTCTCCCTCAGCGCCTCCATCAGCTGCTCCTCCGCCGCTCAAAGAGACTCCAAACTGCGCCTGCTGCTGCACCGGACCCCGCTGCTGAGCTCCAAACAGGTGGGAACCAACCGCAACACACAACTCTACTTTATATTACAGTTTAAACTCGGATAAAGGCGTGATAAAGTTATAAAATACATAAAATAAAATAAAAACACGGAAAATCAGAACTGTTTTCAATATTTCTTGTTTTTTATTGTTGTTGTTGTTTTTTAATTGCTCATTTTTTCCCCATAAAGGAGCTTATTTCATTACTAATAAAGTTTATTTTCAGCTTTTCACCTTAAGTCCGATGATACGATACACTGAGACAAAACCATCTTTAAACTTAAACAATAATAAGTATTTATTTATTTATTTATATATTTATTTGTTCTTATTCTATATTTGCACTTAGATTTTATTCATTATTTTTGTTTTAGAGACTAAAAACAGTCTACCAGAAATCATGAAACTGCTGATTTAGCTGCTGAATTATTTGGCCTGCAGACATAAAGTCAGTGATTTTTTTTTTTTTTTTTTTCTTACTGATCAACATGGTGAAAACTGCACAACAGCCAGATTCAGTCAGAGAATCTCTATTTTTGCTTCTAAGAAAAATCTTTTTGATCATTTTCAGAGGAATAAAGGAATATATCAACTTTCAATATTTTCTAGATTCAATATTCATTCTTAACATGGAGTAACCCCCCCTAAATGAATGTGCCAGAGCATTGTCTGACTCAGATAAATGTTGATCTATCTGGTTCAATCTGAGCAACCTCCTTGGTTTGTTTGGAAAACTTTAGATTTCCGTTTTCTCCAACAGGAATAACACTGTCACCTGTTTATTCTAGATCTCCTGCTCCCTCAGTCAAACAGGAGCCAAACCAGCTGTGATCCATCCATTCTGATGTTTTCTCATCTCAGAAATGTCCCAATCCGTCAGAAAACACAAACTATATTGTTTATCTGTTGTTTTTTATTCCTAGAATATTATGTTTAATTGATGTGAAAACAGGTTCGGACATTAGTACTAGAGCAAAAACTGAAGAAGTTGTGGTTTCTTTTGGACCTTTAAGGAACCTCCAAAAGAACATTAATGTTCCTGAGTTAAAACTTCATCCGCATTTAACCTGGAAACTGTAAAACTCAAGTCAGAGCATAAAATGTTTTAAAACATTTATAAAACTTAAATAAATATGAGCAAAGCTGATCTTTAAAACAGTTGTGATTCATATTGTATGGGCAGAACTACAGGTGCAAACTATTTTGCATTTATAAATATATAGATTATATTCTAATACCAAAGCTCAGAAATGTATACGTGGAAAAAAAAAGCTAATGTAAGTCCTTACAACCTGCATCAAACCAAAAAGCTGCTGTTTAAATTTACTACAATTGAAAGTCAGGTGCATACTCACACATTAATTTCTCTGGTTATAGATTGGAGAAGTAGGCACTGCTACAATGACAAATGATGGTGAGATAGTCTGCATGCACGCAATCTAATGAAAAATAGTGATGAAAAAGATATCTGGGTGGGGCAGATTAATACACTTGATTAACTGCAAACAATCTTTATGCAGTTAATCAAAAAAAGAAAAAAAATTACTGAATTTAAATATTGTAGCATGTCTGGAAAAACACCGTACAATAAACTGTAACAATAATCACCCCATAGATGCACCAGTCTCCGGAATGCGTCTCCAACTTGGCAGAAGCGATTTCTGTTTTCTCTTAATGTTGCCTTATGGCAGAGCCTCATGGGCCACTATCGTGCAACTTTTAGATATCTCCCCGGCCCAACACACCTGAATTAAATAACTCTAATACCTCCTCAGTTGAAGTCAAATACTCGTGAGTTTTGCAAAGGAGCTAATTATTTGATTCAGGTATTAAAGCAGGGATGCATCTAAAAGGTGCAGGACACTGACCCTCAGGGACTGGGTTAACAGTCCCTGAGTTCAGTCCAGCAGGTTAGAGAGGATCTCACTATATTTATAAATAATACTTTAATATTTCTTTCAGGATGATTATTTAGGCCTATTTTTGCTGGTTCCAAACCGCTATTAGAGCACCATTTAAATTGAGCCCAATTAAATAACTTTGCACGTCTTGACTTTCCTAACATGTCTACTTTAAGCATACACTATATTTTGTTTTCCCAAATAGATTTTATATCATTCTTATTTATAGTTTTTAAACATGAGATGCAAGGACAAAGAATTCTAAAATTCATCCAAATCTTTGTTTTATTATGAGATGTTTGTTCAGAACAAAAACTGCTTAAAAATAGAAAGACAAATTATAAGGCAAAAACTTTTGATTTGTTTAATTTTAATGTATGACTAAAGCAGGATCGAAGATCCTCGGTTATCTTTATATTTGGTCCATAATGATGGAGCTCTAGCCTGACTGAGTCGGCTCGGGTCTCTTCACCTGCTGAGATTTAAAGTCTTAATATCTCCTGATTTGTTTGGAATATTTTAACCTTAGATGTTATATTTTAAATAACCCTAGAAAAAATATTGTTAATAAACCTACTTAACAACATGAATAATGATGAGTTTTCTTTTTGTGTTTGTTTTTTTTTATTATTATTTCATCATATACACATTCCCGTGAGTCTGATTGGTTATGGAGTCTAGAGCTACTTCAGATCCGAAGTAACAGAATAATTGGTGATGGTGGGGGGGGGGTTCTACATATAATTTTTTTAAACTAATTTTTGTTTGAATATATTCTTTTATTTATTTTGTTCATATGTAGTATCATGTATTGCCTTCATTTTAAATTATCTTCTATAAATCACTCCTCCTCCTCACTTCAAGGAAAACCTCTGAAACACAATTTAAAAAAAAATAAAAATAAAAATTCATAAAGCTGAATCTGAAAAAACATAAACAAGAAAAAACAGAAGAAAAAAAACTTGAACACAAATCTAGGAATATTTAGAATTTGAAAAAATAAAATCTGTTATTTTTTAATAGAATTGAATAAAAATGAAATTTGAATAAGATAAAATATTTTTAAAAAAAATATGAAGCCCATGATCTGGGAAAACAAGAGAGTTACTCTCAAACCCTTCTTGTGATGAAGAAGTTCTTTAAAGTTTTCTGAATTGTATTTTTTTTAAATTTTAAATAACAACATGTTTTTGTTTGTTTTTTCAAATAGTTGGAGTGACCGATTGGTGTGGAGTTGATGCAATCAGCTGGTTTTCGTTGGAAAACTTTGAACTAATCTGACTGCATGGTCTGGTTGAATGATCCCTAAAGTACCTTGAGATGACGTGCTGTGAGTTGGCGCTATATCGATAACGTGAATTCAAATTTCCATTTATCAGACAGGTTATTTCAACAATAGTTGAACAAAATTCACTAAATGGTTTTACGGCTCTTGGATGTGGTAATTCAATTCAATTCAGTTTATTTCTATAGCGCAAATTCACAACACATGTCATCTCAAGGCACTTTACAGTTCATCAGATCATCCAGTCAAATTCATTCAAAGTTTTCTATCTAAGGAAAACCAGTTGACTGCATCGATTAATTGACTCGAAGGCAATCCCTCACACTAAGCATGCTTCTAGCGACAGTGGAGAGAAAAGACTCCCTTTTAACAGGAAGAAACCTCCAGCAGAACCAGGCTCAGTGTGAGCGGCCATCTGCCGAGGCCGACTGGGGTTCAAGGAGACAGAAGTAGAGACACAAAAAGCAGCTGTAAAAGGCGGCCCCGTCCAGGAAACACACAGCCAGGCAGATGAGCTCTGAGCTAACTACCATGTCAGAGGATGAAGAGAGCACATCCAGCCAGTCACACACAGAGAAACAGGACTACACTGAAAAACTGTAATAACAGGGAGTGTTATAATTGCTCTCCTCCTCTTAGATCACTTAATCCTTACTAGAAATGTTGTCTCCATCCAAACATCTTAACTCCAGATATCACTTTCTGATTCAAATATCCTGTCTTCTTCTGAGGTTCTTGTAAAATGCATAGGATGTCCAAACTGGCTGAAGGGGCAGAAAAAATTTTAACATTTTCCTGGATCTGATGAGCGCTGGATAAGATGTTGTCTGGAGTCTCTTCTGGTCTCAGGAGCTTCAGGAACATAAGAGTCTCATTGTTGAACCAATAACTTCCAGAAAGGACCCTGTTGCATTCTGATCCAATGCACTATGGTCTAATCTGTCTCCTTTGTGTCTCTGCAGGAAACGTCTCGCTCCTCGCTGGCAGAGCTCCTCCTCTCTGACCTCCTGCAGATGGAGAACGAAGCTCTAGAGGAGGATGGGTTTACTCTCCCCGAAGGAGAACCAGAGGACATCCGTTTGGACCTGGAGCGGGCTGCCAGCAGCGGGCCGCTGCTCGCACCCCGAGAGAGAAAGGCTGGATGCAAGAACTTCTTCTGGAAGACCTTCACGTCCTGCTGAGCCTTCATCGCCCTCCTCCACCCCTCCTCTTCTTGATGCTGTACAGAAGCTGATCTCTGGTCAGCTGAGTGAAATGTTCCGATCTTTCTGAGCTGATTCTTTCTGAATGTAAACACCATGAAACTATTTTTAATTGTTGGTTTGAATAAAATCTGTTTGAGAAAAACTTTCTGTGTCTTCTGAGAGAGACAAGGAGAGAGTTAGAGAAGATTTGAGTGGCCATCAGAGGAAAATAGAGGCGTGATATCTGGCAGTAACCAAAGCGTCCTACAGCATGTGAGGTGGAAGTCAGCAGACTCACAGGTCGATTCCTGAATCAGCATGCGGGGCCAGCAGGTGTTCCATAAACCAGCTGAGGCCTCTCACTAATGTAAAGGCTCTGGTGACCCAGTGGTCAAAAGGTTCCCCTCCATGTTAGAGAGCAGAGGTGAGGAATTGATCTACATTGAAGACTTAGACGTGTCTAAATTCAGTGACAATCTGGGTCTAAACCACAAAAGACCTAATGCTGGAATGCAGGATACAAAGGACCTGATAGGACAGACTAAGAAGTATTCAGCAAACAAACAGGCAATGTGATGCGCTGAATAATTTAGGGTTGGACATCTATGAAATATCAGGGGACATAAAGACACAACACAAAAAAAGAAAAGCAATATCACTGAAAAACCTAGAATTAAACCAGACAGTTGGACCAAATACATATTGACATTTTACCCGTGTTCATATTGGAACCCCAAATTAAAATTGGAATTTTCATTCCCTGTTATGCTCATGATATTCCTCTTTATTTGTCCATAAATCCTGGGAAAACAGAGTAGTTATATAGCCTGCAGGTATGTCTTAAAGAAATATGGTCTGCTTTTAAATTCAAATGAGACAGAATTTGTTGTTATTGGATTCTTGGTTAGCCAGACACTTCATCTGGACATAATTAAATTGGTCAGTATTAATTTGCCACCAACGCTCACAGGAGATATGCTTTTGTAAAGATGGTGTCTTTGTGAAGGAAGTCAGGAAAATGTGGGTCAATCACAAACAGTTTTATAATCGCAATAGTCAGCCTTTATATGTTTTTCTGAACTCTATGACCATATGTCATACATAAGAATTATTTCTACTAACATAAGCTCAGAAATATTGTTTATTTCTAAAAAAATCTTGGGTTATATCTTAGGGGCCAAACAATTCCAGGGGCATCTTTGGAAAGCATGCATCCTCTGTGTGGTGCAGTGGACCCTGGCCTCCGTAATGCTCCTGGTTAGAGCTTTTGTCCATTTGCAGCAGTGGTCAGTGCATCAGTATGCTCTGCTGCTGAAGATTCTCAGTCATTTAAAAAAAAGGCAAAGCACTCGACTTTGTTTCCAAGTTTGAAGATTTTTCGTTTCCCATCCAGAAAGTTTTTTCAATCCAAAATGTCAGGAATGGCAGTGAGTTCGAGGTTTTATACAGTAGCCCAACAAAACCTTGTTATTCTTTTGAAAACAAAAATGGACGAACGGGTCCACCCCTTTGGAATGGGCGTCGTTTGGCTTCTTCTGTTAGCCTGCAGTACCCCATACCCGTCTAATCAGCTCAGTATGGTCCTTCAGTTCATTCTGCTCTGGCCACTGATAGGACATTTGCTTATTTCTGCTTACCGGGAAACTGATCTTTGGAGACTCAGCTCTTTAAAAAGTGTCTATCTAACCAAATCTTAATCTTGTTTTTATTTTTTATATACTAAGCAAGAGTAGATTCTGTTAGATTAATAAACTGCTTTGAGAAGATTCTACTCCAAATAAGTGCAATAATCTTCGAGTGCATTAAGAATTACATCTTAAACTGCTGTTGAAGCGCTCTTTCATTCTGAAGGCAGTCGTAATTAAAGTTTTTCAATTAACAAATCTCCAGGGAGAAATGATGGAAATGAAACTCCTGCCTGCAGGTTAAACAAGTAAAGTTTCAAATTAATGGAGCCTTATTCAGAAAACAGGGTTTCAGCAGACAGCCAACATTAAAGGGTGGGCAAGGTCTGCAGCGAGAGAAGTCGTTTGAATGTTGAAATTGCTGTCAAGATGTACAAAAAGCAGGGTCAAAATTATGGGCAGAAGCTTGTAACGTCATAAACTGAAATCCCTTATTTCCCCCGAAAAAGTGGTTCCTTAAAGGAATAGTACACGCAAAACATGATTAGCCTTCATTTTCTACTCACCCCCATGCTGAACAACACTCTGGAGTACTTTTCTGATATCTCAAATGCATCTGGAGATCTGGGAGGCTTCTTGCTGTCTGCTGACATTCAAATAATGGAGGTCTATGGCGCCCGAGGCAGAAAGGTCCATAAAAGTCCACAAAAAACGTGTCAATATTCCTCCATACTGCTCGTCCAATGTATTCCAAGTGTCCTGAGTGGGTAGCGTCCATAATTTACTCGAAACGAAGTCATTTAGAATGTTTTTAGAGCATAAACAGTAGTGTATAGGACTTCCTAAAAGCGCGTTCACGAGTCTACGGAAACCGCAGCAGACCAAACCAGATGAAAGTGCGCATTCAGCTCGGCAAAGAGCTCATGCTCTTCCTCAACACTGAAGTCCTCAGACATTCTTTGTTCTTCTTTTATTCTTTCGTTGTTTCTTTCTTTGCACAGGTAAACAGCACATTTCTTCTTCTACGCTTGCATTATCGGCAGAGCAGACGCTGAATGCGCACTATCATCTGGTTTGGTCTGCCGCGGTTTCGGTGACCTCGCATGCGCGCGCTTTGAGGAAGTCCTATACACTACTGTTTATGCTCTAAAAACATTCTAAATGACTTCGTTTCGAGTAAATTCTGGACGCTACCCACTCAGGACACTTGGAATACATTGGACGAGCAGTATGGAGGAATATTGACTCGTTTTTTGTGGACTTTTATGGACCTTTCTGCCTCTGGCACCATACACCTCCATTATTTGAATGTCAGCAGACAGCAAGAAGCCTCCCAGATCTCCAGATGCATTTGAGATATCAAAAAAGTACTCCAGAGTGTTGTTCAGCATGGGGGTGAGTAGAAAATGAAGGCTAGTCATGTTTTGGGTGTACTATTCCTTTAACATCTCAGCCTTTGGCCCCAAAAAGTCAATATGGAGTGAGGTAATTTTATTCATTTTTATATAAATACATTTTAATTATATATATATATATATATATATATATATATATATATATATATATATATATATATATATATATATATATATATATATATATATATCATATAATTAATTCTTTAATAATGTTATATAGATTTTTAAAGAGGCATTTATGCATTTTATTGTGTATTTAATTGTTTAATTGCTTTTACAGTTTGACTCATGTATTAATTTAAGTAGGCAAATGTTATATCTACTTCATCAAACATCTCCTTCTCTCATGATCTATTTTGGCCCTCCATATACCAGAGGTGATAATAATAAAAAAACATCTTATGACCTCCCCACTTGGGGATCCCTACATTTTAGAAATCTGAAACTGTATTTAATGCTGTGAAACAAAATAAAAACCGTATTCAATTAATATAAAATTAAGTTTGACTAATTTCAGTTTTAGTTCAAGAATTCAATTTCTAAAGCTCGGATGGTTTGTGACAAACATCTTGATCCTTGAGAAAGCCCAGAACAATCAATCACAGATTCATATCATGTCATCCTGAGCTATCTCTATAGTTATGCTGCTATAGGCTTAGACTGCTGGAGGACATGGGGACCACTATTTCATAATTCTGCTTCATTCTATCTCTATTTTCCCACTCTGCAGAATGTGTCAGTTCAATCTCTAACGGCTTGTTTTCCAGTGTAGTCCTGTTTCTCTGACCGTGACTGGCTGGATGTGATCTCTTCATCCTCTGACATGGGAGTTGGCTCGGAGCTCGTCTGCCTGGCTGTGTGTTTCCTGGACGGGGTCGCCTTTTACAGCTGCTTTTTGTATCTCTGCTTCTGTCTCGTTGAACCCCAGTCAGCCTCAGCAGATGGCCGCTCACACTGAGCCTGGTTCTGCTGGAGGTTTCTTCCTGTTATAAGGGAGTTTTTCCTCTCCACTGTCGCTACAAACATGCTTTGTGTGAGGGATTGCATTCGAGACAATAAGTCGATGAAATCAACTGGTTTTCCTTAGAAAGCTTTGAATTAATTTGGCTGTATGATCTGGTGACTGTAAAGTGCCTTCAGATGACGTGTTGTGAATTGGCGCTATATAAATAAACTGAATTGAATTGAATTAACAGCATATATTGGTATTAAATGTATCACATGTACAAGAAGAGTCAAGAAAACAAATGTCCCTGCATGTCACCGTCTATACAGGCCAATAGGGTTTTTTGTTCTATCCAGTAATAATAGCTGCTTCTTTATGCATTAGGAATGAGTTTGCCACAGGCTGAAAGCTCCTGTAGCACACTATACTAATCCAGCATCTTAAGCTAACAACAACAGTTAGCTAATGGTTGTTTATAGATATGAATACTTGTGCGTCCTCATTTGCTCTTGACACGTCATCAGCCTCAGCCCCTAGATTGTTCCAATTGCCAGAAACACAAGACCGAGAACAGAAAAAAAAATCCCCAAAAATGTTTCTCGCCACGCCATCTTTACCATACATGCATCAAAGCAGACATTTGCGGTCTTCAGACTGACCCAAAAAGCCACATTCTTGGTAACCACTCCACTCCGCTTCCGACTGCCTTCACAAAGCAACACCTACAGACTCTGCAGTTCCTCCCATCTTGCTCCAATCTGAGTTCCTTATATATCCAAGTACTCGTGTGTCTGATATATTGGGCCCTGTGGTATTCTATTTACACAACTAACATGTTAAACATGATCGTCAGGGGTAGTTTATGAGCGCCCTATGAAGTAAAGCTGCTCATTGGACTACTTCTTGCCTGTGTAGACTTTTGTCAGAATAATGATGCCATAAAACTCATTTTACTTTTAATGGAATAATAAATCCAAGGTGGTGACAGAGAGTTAAATTAATGCAAGTGGTGAATGTGAATTTTTCTCCCAAATCACGTGTAGGCATGATCTAAGAGGAACTTGATCATACAAACAGTTCTTGCATGAGGCCCATTGTGATAGGATATTTTTTTAAATACGGTGGCTGATAAACTCTCCTCTGGAAAACTGATAGAAACAGAAACGGGCACTCCTCCATTTCTAACAGTTCCCATTCAGAGGTGTACCACAGGGATGTGTCATTTCTCCGTTACATTGTATACTGATGAGTGTGAGTGCATGCTTAACTTCATCTTCACATTTCCTGATGAAACAGAAACCCTCAGCCACAAACATGACAGTTCAGCCTATCCCTTAATAAAAAAGCAGCTTTGTTCACTGGGGTGGAGACCAAAGCTTTTCCATGAATGTTAGAGTAGAAATGATGCTTGTTCTGTTAGGCTGCCAGTGACCGTGCTACACTGATTGATGGAGCTCCTTCACAGATGGGATGTTTCCTGAAACAAGAATATTAACAGTCTGTGTAGAATTTTATTATCATATATTTATGTACTGAATCAAAATAAAAATGACAATTCTAGGAAAACTATATCATGTTACTGCTAGTTTAACCTGGTTCAAGGCGTGTGGAGCTACAAAAAACACCCTGACTTTATGACATTATAACCAACTTACAGTGTCAAATGAAACCTTATCTGTGAACTGGACATTCTGGGACTAAGAGCTAGAACTCTTAAATGAATCCAGTTTTAGATTTTAATGGAAATCTCTTGAACTTTTCAAGATGATCTAGTTGTTTAGATTTATAGGTCAGATTTCAGGCCTCATCTTTTTGTACATTCTTAGTTTTATTCTACTTAGTTTACTCTTACTTTATTTTATTTTATTGTTTATTGGTTTTCCACGTTGCCTGCTCCACCAGATTTAAAGAAACATAACCTTATAGATTGTCCTATGCATTAAAATGGACCCGGTTCTTTGGTTGAACTGGTTCTTAACTCCCAGTTTGATGCTGATGAAGTGTGTGAGGCAGCTGCTGCTGCAGATTAGCAGCTCCTTTCTCTCATTAACTGCTTATTAAGAAAAGCTCTCAGCTGCAAGAGCCTCCGAGGCGGTAATTACTCACCTGTTGACGAGGAGCTGACGTAATGGGACGAGCCATGGCGTCATTATGCGGTCAGAGCTGCAGCTCCAGCTGTTAATTATTTCAGCTCTGGATAAAAGAAAAAAAAATTATAATAACTTCAAAGAAATTTTAAAGAGTGTCTCTGATGGTGCAGCAGCTCCAATTTCATCCAAAACCCAATTTCATCTGAAGCAAAGCAACTCCACAGCATGATGCTTCCACCACCATGTTTCATTATGAGGGTGTTTTTTGTTTTATTTCATTTGGAGTCTCAAACCTGATCCACCATGTATGACTGGAGACAGAAAAGTATACTTAATCATCTGAGACATATCTGAATTATTTCGCAGAACTTCATGGCACATACTGTATGACTGTTTGGTGTCAAACAGATTTCTGGTGATGGTTCGTGGTTCTGATTGGTTCCACCTGAAGACCTGCTGGATGTGCTTTACCACTAATACTGTGTCCTTCCAACTGGAGAATATATTTTTTTTAATAATCCTAAGGAGCTGTGACTGTACTCCATATGTGAGGCATTCAGAGGTATTTGGAGCCCATTTAGGTGGCTATGCAGGTGTCTTCAGTCTTCAGCAGAACGTTGCCATGTCTTCACACATGAGCATTTCTTAAATTACCAGGAAGCAGCAGCTGCAGTCGCACAAAGAGCCCAGCAGCCAATCAGGTGGCTGCATTTCAAACGCTTTAATAAACTGTGATGAGCTTTAATTACAGCTGAAAGCTTTACTGGAAAACACACACAATATCTCAATGGGTGTGTGTGTGTGTGGGAGGGTCTATGTGTGTCAATGGCAGCTGATGCTGTTTTCCACCTTAAAAACTCTATTCACTAGAAAAAAAAAAATCAGGAGAAGAATCAGCTGCCGAAGAAAGCACCTTTCTCTTCCACTCAGCATGACGTCAGGGGATCTCAAGGAGGTCAAAGGTCAAGCTGCCATCAGTCAGTCCGAGCCAATCACAAAGCAGCTGATAAATGGCAGAAATAACACTGGTCACCACGGTTACGTTATCAAGAGTCTGCAGGTTTGGATCCGAGTCAGGCTGTAGAACCCTGGTGCATCTAGGCTGAATAGCCTGCCCTTGGTTCAGTCTGCAGGTCTGCGATATGGAGATGGGCGGGGCTACAGTTTGACCTAAGAAACGTAGTCTTGATATCAGAAATGGTGTCTGATTCATTAGGAAAGGTTCTGCTTTCCAAAGTTTGCCTGTAGTTTGAAAGAGGCAATCTTACCTAACAAAACCTTCCAACTTCTTTAGTAGATAAATCTGCAGGATGATCTCCTCCAAACCAAAAATCAATGCTCAGAGTTAAAGTTTAAATTCAATCATGTCCCTCCGTGGTGGTCACAGTCAGAGCACATATTTGATGTTATAGAAGTTGATAAGTAAAAAACCGTGTTATAAACCAGAACAGACATCAGCTACAAGCTTCTATCCTTGTTATTGTTGGAGGTGGAGGATATGTTTTCCTGGTGTGCATAAAGGTTTCAGAACTTAAGCTGTCACAATTTTTCACTACTAAGACAGCTGTACAATTGTTCTGTCAAACAATCCCAGAGAGACTCAAGAAGGTCTCAAATGCAAAAATTGATCCACAAACACAGAAAAATAATAAACTAAGTCAGCCAGAGATGCAAAACAAGAAAGACACCTGACAGAATCTGTGGGGGAATTTAAATGAGTGTACTTCCTCCAGCCTCTGCAGAGATGGAGCCTGAAGAGGCCTTAAGTGCCCCAACAAGCCTTTCTACTTTCACCATTATGAGGGCACAGCAGTCTGGATGAACTGAAAGGCAGGCTCAACTTTAAACTTTAAATTTTGGATTTAAATATCTCCTCAAATTGCTTTACCATTTGCCTCTGCTTCTTTTATTTTAATGCTTTTTGCAGCTCTAGTGGTCAGAATCCAAATAATCAAATGTGTAACTTAACTTTCATCACAGACCATCTAAACAAACGCAAACAATCTAAAAATTTCATGTAGCACTCTCCATAAAACTCTGATATTTCAGCATATTAAAAATGCCTATTTTATGTTCAATTATTATATTTTAAGGCACTTTGAAATAGTCAGTCCAATGGTGCAGCCAGATTCCAAATCAAATGTCAAATTATTGTAATTCAATTACATGGCCTTATTAGAATTGATCAAATGTTCTCTAATGAAACCCAGTTTAATGTTGCGGAATTTACTGTTCCTGTTAGCATGTAGCAATGGTGAACAGTCGCTTGCAGAAGTACTTCATCCCAAGCATGCATGTAGCAACAATAGAGAGGAAAACTCCCCTCCAACAGGAACAAACCAGCAGCAGAGACACAACCAGGTAGGCCCCCTACCATGATCGCCTACCATGTTTTTCCGTTGTGGCGTCAATCTAGACCCTATGGTAACAGAAAAGCATTGTTGCATTATGGGTTGCACTGATGCAAGTTTTAGTTGCCACTATCCAGGCTGCGATTGGTGTGGTCAGTTTTAGACCTGAGAGTCTGAGTCTTACCAGACAGGAAAGCTGTGTATTTAATACACATGGTGAAGCCAGTCTGGCTGGCCAGGCTATGAAAAAACTGGGGGGGGAAAATGCATAATGCAAGAAGTCAAATGTGGCAGACTAAGAGAAAGTTTTCTTCATGTCTTCCAACAGCCTAAGCCTATAGCAGCATTACTACAGAGATAGCATGGGATAACCTGAGCCACCCTGAAGACACTTTTCCACTGAAATTAGCGGGTTAACGCAGGATTTTCAAAAACAAGGGTCGATCCGCTACACTGTTAAAAGTCATACTCTCAATTAGTTATCATAACGTTTTTCTATAAATTACTTCCAATTAACATAATGAGTTTTGTAATTTCAACTTAATTTTCTGAGTTACTGGCATTTCAACTCGAGGATGTGAGTCAGTTCAGTGAAACATAAATTTAAATGTCTGAACATAACTTGACAATCTGAGTTTGAAAAAAGGTAACCGGATCTTATAAAAACTGATCACTGCTGGCAATATTAATGCGAGATCCAAATAGTGCCGGAAATTCGCTCTTTATCTGATAAGGGACTAAATATAATGTAAGATTTTGTCAGACTTTATAAAGTTATCCATCCCAATTAGAACTGCATATTAAATGAAGAAGGGGAACACCACCTGACCACATTAAGGACGTTGAAAGCGAAGTCGTGGATGAATACCATTTTTCAAAGACCTCAGTACAAAAGGCGTTCAAATTCTGCGGGACATTTTTTGGAAATACGAAGCGAGCTGGAGTCATAGAAATAAGGTAAGATTCATTTGTCTTTTTTTTTTAATAATGCCACCCATTTTTAAAATATGTTAAGAGCTAAAGGTTCTCTGTTACATGTTTAAACACAGTACATAAAACAACAGCTTGCTAATTGTCGAGGGCAGGAGTTAGTTAATGCAGTTGAGCCTAGCTAAACGCAGTATGCTACTCGGTTGTGCTTATGAACTTTTCTTAAGAGAAAATGCAAGCAGCTACCACGATTTTGGTATTGTACACTTCCTCAGAAACACATATGTGGCGCTTGGTCAAAGTTTTGCATTGACGTGCTGACTGCAGGTGAGTTAGCGGCTTCGGGAAAGGCTGTGCGTCTGTATTTAGTCGTGTTTCTTGTCAGTAACCCGTGTCCTTTGTTTAATGTGTTGGCGGGCACCTGTGTCCCGTTTCTGGTTGCCGGTCTTGTGCGAAATTCTGTTTCCCCATGAAAATCTGTTCCCGCTTTGTCGGGAGCGCGCATTGCAGCCAGAGGGGCGGATCTGTCCATTCTCAAGGCGCTCCTGATTATTTTTCGGTAAAAACAGCTCATATAATCATCTCAACTTTGTATCATCCATTTTAATCGGTTGCTCTTTTTAAAAAATTTTAAAATAATTACATTAACGAGGTCCTCTTACGCTGTTTTGTGTTGTTTTTTAAACGCCAAGAGAATCGGTATTTCTCCAACTTTTGTCCCTTCAGCCTGACAGAAATAAACGTCAGTCACCGAACACAACAACACGTAGTGTATTTTTAATTTTTCATTGCTGATATAAGAGGATGGAAACTGGCTGATAGCAGGGCACACAAATTAAGACGTCCTGTGAAGATGAGAGAAGAATTTCTGGTTAATCACCTTCTAATGTAAAATATGACAGATTACTGGATTAAGGACATTTATAGTATACCACATCACACATATCAATTTTAGAGAAATTGGAAACAGTTGCTCTTTATTTCCCAAAGATATGGGAGGAGGAGAGGAGAGAATGGATGTTTCAGCTTATTGAAATATTCTGTTCCCCCTCCATAACAGGGGAAGAAATTGATTTACCTGCAAGTCTAACTGTGCTTATTCCCCTCACCACCAAGAACAAATCCTGTGGATTTGGTCATATTTACTGGTTATTTGCAAAAATTAAAGGGGGGGAACCATATATTTCAGCTACCTGAAATAATCTGTTCCCCCTCCATAACAGGGGAAAAAATTTATTTACATTCAAGTCTTTAACTGTGCTTATTCCTCTCACCACCAAGAACAAATCCTGTGGATTTGGTCATATTTACTGGTTATTTGCAAAAATTAAAGGGGGGGAACCATATATTTCAGCTGCCTGAAATAATCTGTTCCCCCTCCATAACAGGGGAAGAAATTAATTTACCTGCAAGTCTTTAACTGTGCTTATTCCTCTCACCACCAAGAACAAATCCTGTGGATTTGGTCATATTTACTGGTTATTTGCAAAAATTAAAGGGGGGGAACAGATTATTTCAGCTGCCTGAAATAATCCGCAGGATTTGTTCTTGGTGGTGAGAGGAATAAGCACAGTTAAAGACTTGCAGGTAAATTAATTTCTTCCCCTGTTATGGAGGGGGAACAGATTATTTCAGGCAGCTGAAATATATGGTTCCCCCCCCTTTATTTTTTGCAAATAAAGAGTAAATATGACCATATCCACAGGATTTGTTCTTGGATGTGAGGGGAATAAGCACAGTTAAAGACTTGCAGGTAAATTAATTTCTTCCCCTGTTATGGAGGGGGAACAGATTATTTCAGGCAGCTGAAATATATGGTTCACCCCCTTTAATTTTTGCAAATAACCAGTAAATATGACCAAATCCACAGGATTTGTTCTTGGTGGTGAGAGGAATAAGCACAGTTAAAGACTTGCAGGTAAATCAATTTCTTCCCCTGTTGTGGAGGGGGAACAGAATATTTCAGTAAGCTGAAACATCCATTCTCTGCTCTCCTCCTCCCATATCTTTGGGAAATAAAGAGCAACTGTTTCCAATTTCTCTAAAATTGATATGTGTGATGTGGTATACTATAAATGTCCTTAATCCAGTAATCTGTCATATTTTACATTAGAAGGTGATTAACCAGAAATTCTTCTCTCATCTTCACAGGACGTCTTAATTTGTGTGCCCTGCTATCAGCCAGTTTCCATCCTCTTATATCAGCAATGAAAAATTAAAAATACACTACGTTTTGTTGTGTTCGGTGACTGACGTTTATTTCTGTCAGGCTGAAGGGACAAAAGTTGGAGAAATACCGATTCTCTTGGCGTTTAAAAAACACAAAACAGCGTAAGAGGACCTCATTAATGTATTTATTTTACAATTTTTTTAAAAAGAGCAACCGATTAAAATGGATGATACAAAGTTGAGATGATTATATGAGCTGTTTTTACCGAAAAATAATCAGGAGCGCCTTGAGAATGGACAGATCCGCCCCTCTGGCTGCAATGCGCGGTCCCGACATAGGGGGAACAGATTTTCACGGGGAAACAGAATTTCGCACAAGACCGGTGACA
Organism: Cyprinodon tularosa; assembly: GCF_016077235.1. Lineage (NCBI taxonomy): Eukaryota > Metazoa > Chordata > Actinopteri > Cyprinodontiformes > Cyprinodontidae > Cyprinodon > Cyprinodon tularosa. The sequence continues at coordinate 161,931 of NW_024039371.1, forward strand.
AATGCAGTTTCACTATTAAAGAGAGGAAACTACCTCCAGCGGCAATTGCAGATTAAACTGTATTATGAATTTTACAGCAATTATTTATCAAGCGTTTGTCTTTGCTCAGTCTGGGCACGTGCCCAAGAGTATCGGTCTCCGCCAGTAACGTGACATTTGTTGCTAAGACAACATTTTTGGTGGAAAAGGCGTAGTGTAAACAACTGCAGCATAGCTAAACGAAGGACTACAGGATTGAGTTTGTTTCTCTGACTATATGGAAAAAAGTAAGCAGAATGCGAAATTACCGGACAGGTGTCGTGCCAAGGTAGTTATCCCTGCGAAAATTTGTATCCCCTCGTCGGGAGCGCGCACGGAGTAGGAAGAACAACCCGAGTTAACTCCGCCTCAATTCCAACGTGCAGAACTTGAAATTTGAAAGGTTTTATGTGTATGAAAGTTGAGCTTTACTGTTTTATTCTTTACTTCACATGTTATAGCAGAATATCGCCAGTGATATTGATCTAAAACTAATAATAAAACACAAACGTTTGCTTGAAAGCTGGTCGCTGACAGCAGTGTCTACTCCTCCCTCTGAAAGCAAACAGATCCTTGTTCTTTTCCACACATTCCTTAAAAAAATCTTTCATTGTTTCACAGTGTCCCAATGTTCTCATCCCATTGAAAACTGTTGTAAACCATGTACTTGTAATAAAAATGAAATAGAAAATGGAGTGCACGTGTAATCATTAAAGACTATATGCAGAAGGAAATAATTTTTTCCTGGTTGAAATTTAGTACTTAAATCTATATTTGTGTTTATAGTAACATACAATTTATCTATGTTGTACTATCCTTAATAAACAGTTTGTCTTCTAACATCAGCTGTTTTATTTCATCCCATATTGCCAGAAATGGCAGTATGGGATGAAATAAAACCTGCTGTAATCTGTTCCCCCTGTCTAAATCAGACAAAAAATGCCCCACCTTTTTCATTTTTGGCTTATAAGCATCTTTTATGATAATTTATTCCTGAAACTTTGGATGTGATGGACCTTTATTTCTTAAAGTTATAAGGGGGGAACAAATTATAGCAGACCACCTGCTAAAATCTGTTCCCCCCTGTCTAAATCAGGCAAAAAAGGCCCCAGCTTTTTCATTTTTGGCATAATAAAAGATGCTTATAAGCCAAAAATGAAAAAGCTGGGACATTTTTTGCCTGATTTAGACAGGGGGAACAGATTATAGCAGGTGGCCTGCTATAATTTTTTTCCCCCTTATAACTTTAAGAAATAAAGCTCAATCACATCCAAAGTTTCAGGAGTTAGTTGTCATCATAAAAGATACTTATAAGCCAAAAATGAAAAAGCTGTGGCCTTTTTTGCCTGATTTAGACAGGGGGGAACAGATTACAGCAGGTTTTATTTCATCCCAGATATAGATTTAAGTACTAAATTTCAACCAGGAAAAAATTATGTCCTTCTGCATATAGTCTTTAATGATTACACGTGCACTCCATTTTCTATTTCATTTTTATTACAAGTATATGGTTTATAACAGTTTTCAATGGGATGAGAACATTTGGATACTGTGAAACAATGAAAGATTTTTTTTAATGAACGTGTGGAAAAGAACAAGGATCTGTTTGCTTTCAGAGGGAGGAGTAGACACTGCTGTTAGCGACCAGCTTTCAAGCAAACGTTTGTGTTTTATTATTAGTTGTAGATCAATATCACTGGCGATATTCTGCTATAACATGTGAAGTAAAGAATAAAACAGTAAAGCTCAACTTTCATACACGTAAAACCTTTCAAATTTCAAGTTCTGCACGTTGGAATTGAAGCGGAGTTAACTCGGGTTGTTCTTCCTACTCCGTGCGCGCTCCCGACGAGGGAATACAAATTTTCGCAGGGATAACTACCTTGGCACGACACCGGGACTGAGCTGCATTTACCCAAACTGTCTGGCTGTTCTCAAATCCCACGTGGATTTTGCAAAACATATCAAGGAACATAAAACATCAAATCCAGTTGCTAAACTACGCTGTGAACTCTGTACTTTTTCAGAACCAACCAAAATTAAACAGTATTTTCTTCATTTAAAGAGACATTTGACAAGTCTAGAGACTGTCAGTTGTCCATTTGCGGGTTGTTCTTTTAAGTCAAGGGTAAACTCAACTTTCACTGCCCATAAGAGTCGATATCATCATGCTGCTACATTGGTTGATTTCAAACCTGATCTTGTTGTAAAATGTCACAGTGAAGCCTTTGTAAATGATTATGAAGAAGACTTTGATGACTTAGAGTCATTAGATTCATTGTTGCCTGAATCTGAAGTTCAACCTGAACAAAATGTCATTCAGCGAAGGATAGCGTCCCTTTTACTTCGTCTACAAGCGGTCCTTCATGTGTCACAATCAGCAATTCAAGAAATTGTTGATGACTTATTTGATGTTGGTCAATGTGCTGTACAATTAACTCAGCACAAAATTGAAAATATTTTGAAAGAGCATAATTGCTCATCAGAGGAATTAACAGCATCTTTCACTGAAGCGTTACAGAGTGCAAACCCACTCACTTTATTTTCTAGAGAGGGGCCTTTAGGCACAGAATTTAAAAGACAGTCATTTTATAGACAGAACTTTACTGTCATTGAGCCTGTTGAATATGTTTTGAATAGACAAAAAAAAATCACATACTGTTGTTTATATCCCCATTCTCAAATTACTTTCTGAAATTCTAAAGCGAGATGAGGTACTGCATGAATTGAGGGTAAACGGATCATCTGAAAAATCTGGGACGTACAAGTCATGTCTGGATGGTGACTACTTTAAAACAAATGAAATTCTGTCACATGAACATGTTAGTTTGTGCATAACTTTGTACATTGACGATTTTGAAGTTTGTAATCCCATTGGCACCTCCAGAAAAAAACACAAAGTATGTGGTGTTTATTGGATTCTTGCCAATTTGCCAAGAAGATATAAGTCGTCACTGCCATCAATCTACCTAGCTTTATTGTGCAAGACTGAACATATTAAGACTTATGGATATAATAATGTTTTAGAGCCACTGATAAAAGATATTCAATGTCTAGAAACAGTTGGTGTGTTTGTAGAAAAGCTTAATTGTAATGTGAAAGGGACCATTTTGTATGTTTCTGCAGACAACTTGGCAGCACACTCTCTTGGAGGATTCCAAGAGTCTTTTAATGTGGAAAAATTTTGTAGGTTTTGTTTGTGTAATCGTGAAGAAATACAGACTTGTGATGTCAGAAGTGGAAAGTTTGTTTTACGAACATCAGAATTGTATGATGAAGCTGTAAATGTATTGAACCAGAGTGAACTTGCATCTGTTGATGGTGTGAAACGGGAATGTCCACTTAACAGATTGACTGGTTTTCATGCATGCCAAGGTTTTCCACCTGATTTTTTACATGATGTGCTGGAAGGCATTGTACCAATTGAGCTAAGTCTGTGCCTTGCAGATTTGATTTTGAAGAACTATTTCACATTGGATGAGCTCAATGACAAAATACAAGGCTTTCCTTTTAAGTTCTCTGACAAAACAAACCGGCCTCAGAAGATTCCATCAACTTTTAAGCGGAATCGTACTCTAGGTGGTAACGGACATGAAAACTGGAGTCTAGTGCGCTTCCTTCCGCTCATCATTGGTCACCTTGTTCCAGAAGGCGATCAAACATGGGAATTAGTTCTTGAGCTCAAAGACTTGGTGGAGCTACTGTCAACCTCATATTTCACTTCAGACTCACTTTGTTATTTACAGGCAAAAATATCCGATCACAGACAGTTGCTGCAGACAGTTTTCCCAGAAAAAAAGTTGTGTCCCAAACATCACTTTATTGAACATTATCCATATCTTATTTCAAAGTTTGGACCTCCAACTGAGTGTTGGACTATCAGGTTTGAGGCAAAACATTCTTTCTTTAAGAAGACAGTGCGAGATGCCAACAACTTTAAAAACATTCTGCTTACACTTGCTACAAGACATCAACTTATGTTGGCACATTACTTTGCAATGCCAAGGCTTTTTAAGCCAGAGACTGAGACAGCAAAGGTGTCTGATATGTGTCTTGAAGTTTTAGATGCTGCCATCAGACAAGCCATCTTGAATAGGTTCAGCAGTGTTGACAGAGTAGGACTGACCCCTCACGTCTTTCTGAATGGGACCAAGTACTCAAAGGGAATGATTGTCTCTAGTGGGAGCACAAGTGGATTGCCAAACTTTGGACAAATTTTAGAAGTATGCATTGTGTTGGAGAGGAATGTTTGCTTCATTATAGAACCTTTTACAGCATACTATGTGGAGCATCTACGGAGTTACCATCTTGTGAAAAAAAACCCTGCTGAGTGTCTGTTGGTGAAACCGGAGGACCTCAACGACTACGTGCCACTGGTGTCATACTTCATTCAGGGCTGTCTTCTGGTCACTCCCAAGACTTTCTTGTTAAAATAAACTTGCTGTAAGTAATTAAACACTCAAATGAGGAATGAAAAAATCTGAAGATTTTGACTTATGTTACAATTGAGATGTTTTGATGTCAGTAATTCACTTCAGTTTGGTTTATATAGCACCAAGTCTCAACAAACTTTGTCTCAAAGCACTTTACAAAAAACTAAGGAAGACAGCAGATTGTGTTGAATCACTTCATCAGTCTCTGATTCTAAGCAGAAGATTGGCAACAGTGAAATGTCATATACTTACCCATATACATTTACTCTCTTGCTCTTGGTTTAAAAAATGGCTGGTCAGCCCTTATCTGTCATCATAGCCAATATAATACAAATTGGTTGAGTAAGAGGCACTTCCACACAGTTTTAGACAACTTATGAAAAGTTTAAAGATATCTATGTTGATGATGGAATCTAAAAAGATATCTCTCTTAGGTGGGTATATACTGTAATGTTAACAAATTTATCAAATACATAACTTTTAGTAGTAATTTAGGCATAAAACACTCATAAAACAGTATGATAGTGCTGTAAGATTTGTTTACTACAGTCAGATCTTTGAATTTCAAAGATTTGCCTTGCCCCACAATGCTGTTACTGATTATCTTAAATGTTAAAATACTTTTTTGTTTTGTTTTTTCATAGATTTATTTTAAGCTTATTGTTATATTGAGTAACAAGTTAAGTTAATTGATAAAGTAAACTTTTTTTTTTACTGTCAAAGTGCAGCCCCCATTTAGTCAGTGATGATTCCTTTAAATTGTAAAACCTTGTGTTATCATTAATCCAATATTTTGTCTCGTCTCCTCATGAATGTAGTGTCTTGTCACTGTACCAGAGGCTCTTATTCTTAACGTGCAAATTTTTCTATTTTTCAGGTCTAAGTTGTCTACAATGCTGCTGCGTGTCATAGTTTCAGAAAGTGAAATCAGGCGTCTTTCAATTGAAGACATCCCCTCAAGTGTTGAGGAACTGTACCAGGTGTTACGAACCAACCTTGCCTTAAGAGGAGGATTCATTTTGCAGTTTGAGGATCCTGATTTCAATAATCAGTTGTGCAACCTAACGGACATCAAAGACCTTCCTGTTGACCGTGCAACTTTGAAAGTATTGTTCACAGCTGATGACTCCACGGATTCTACACTGGACACTGGAAGCCTCTCTTCTCCAAGTAGTGCAGATTTTGTTAAATGGCCTGACTCCTTCCCGATTCCAAAGTTTTCCCATGATGTGGAGCTGCAACTGAAAGAAGCTAATTGTAGATATGCTAAGGATGGATCTGTGATGGTGATTTCTAAAACTTTGAAGACTAATATCCTTGACACACTTGCAGACTGTATGTCAAAGATTACTGCTTATCCTGACAGGCAACACTATGAAAATGTGGCCAAAACACTGGTGGAAAGGCATCCCTGTCTGCGAGACCCAGGGTCAGAAAAGGGATGGTACTCATGGTTTCACAGTCTGAAATTCAAAATGGGAAACTACATGCATAAATTAAGCTCAGCAGGATGCCCTGAGGTGGTCATAAACAAACGAAAATCTGGAAGTTCAAAAGGGGAAACTGTCAAAAAGTCAAAGAAGGGGGAGGTGAACTACTGTCCTGATCCACCTGAAGGACAGAGTCCTGAAAACATGGAGGTGAAGCGCAAGATAATGGAGGCTGAAATGCAGAAGAAAGACCCAAATCATCAGCTGATTGAGGATTTGATGGTTTCTACATTTTCTCAGCGTAGGAAAGACGTTGTAGGAGATCAACCACACATCACAGAGCTCATGTCCCGATGGCCTGCTCTGTTCCATGAGAGACAGGTAATCGCACATCTGAAATAGTTTCACCAAGAGATTTAGTGATTTAATACTGAGTTAACTGTGTCCTGATGAGTTTTATATTCTATCACCTCAGATTAGGGCAGAATTTACAAGAATCGTCACCACAGACCTTCTGAAATCTTTTGTTGACGGACTTGATGGCCTGGTTCTGAGACTGCTGGAGGTCTACAAGGCAGCAACCAAATCTGGGAAGAAGCAGCCACTCAAAGACATTTTGGACTGCCTTGCAAAAGATGTAAGCAGAACTGAAGATGGCTAGAAAACTAGGCATAACTTGTTATTTTTGTTAAAATATATTCATCTTACTGCATGTCTTATCTCTTACAGGACACAAATGAAAGGAGAAGGGCTGCTGCTTTGCTTGGTTTGCCACGCTACATATCTGGGGAAGATCCATCAACTGTCATCAGGATGTGTGATGTAAGACTAACAAATGTTATTACAAAAACTGTTTACATATTTAATTATTCCTCTTTCTTGATATCATTTATTAAAAGTCTTTTTGTAGCATTTGTGTTTGCAAAAACTTATTTTTAGTCCTTAAAGGAATAGTACACCCAAAACATGATTAGCCTTCATTTTCTACTCACCCCCATGCTGAACAACACCCTGGAATACTTTTTTGATATCTCAAATGCATCTGGAGATCTGGGAGGCTTCTTGCTGTCTGCTGACATTCAAATAATGGAGGTCTATGGCGCCCGAGACAGAAAGGTCCATAAAAGTCCACAAAAACGTGTCAATATTCCTCCATACTGCTCGTCCAATGTAATCCAAGTGTCCTGAGTGGGTAGCATCCAGAATTTACTCGAAACGAAGTGATTTAGAACGTTTTAGAGCCTAAACAGTAGTGTATAGGATTTCCTAATAGCGCCCCCATGCGCGCTCACGACGCTACGGAAGCCGGCAGACCAAACCAGCGCATTCAGCTCGGCAAAGAACTCATGCTCTTCCTCAACACTGAAGTCCTCAGACATTTTTCTTTTGTTGTTTCTTTCTTTGCACAGGTAAACAGCACATTTCTTCTTCTACGCTTGCATTATCGGCAGAGCAGACGCTGAATGCGCACTTCCTTCCGGTTTGGTCTGCCGGCTTCCGTAGAATCGTGAGCGCGCATGGGGGCGCTATTAGGAAATCCTATACACTACTGTTTAGGCTCTAAAACGTTCTAAATGACTTCGTTTCGAGTAAATTCTGGATGCTACCCACTCAGGACACTTGGATTACATTGGACGAGCAGTATGGAGGAATATTGACACGTTTTTGTGGACTTTTATGGACCTTTCTGTCTCGGTCAACATAGACCTCCATTATTTGAATGTCAGCAGACAGCAAGAAGCCTCCCAGATCTCCAGATGCATTTGAGATATCAAAAAAAGTACTCCAGAGTTTTGTTCAGCATGGGGGGGAGTAGAAAATGAAGGCTAATCATGTTTTGGGTGTACTATTCCTTTAAGAGACATTACTTCCTGTTTACTACAGCCATGCATAACATCAAATTCTGATGTAATTACTAGGGGTGTAAATCACATCCATCATGGCGATTCGATTCAGTATCGATTTCCTGACCCAACGATTCGATTATTTTCGATACTTAAGAATACACCACGATTCGATTCGATTAATCGGTTAATTTTTTTTTTATTATTATTTTTTTTTTACACCTTACAGGCTAAACAAAGTTTCAAGTTTGAAATAAATCAATGAAAGCTGTAATATCGTTATGCATTTTCTGTAGAAACAACAGCAAATAACAGAAGTAGAAAAGCTGCATAAAAAAATACTGTAAAAATACTGCACAATATCAGTGTAATGAGTTCAATGCAATACCTCGGCTCCAAAGAAACTGTCCAACATATTTTTTTAGAATTTAATAAATATACTCAGGAAAGAGAGATGTTGTGTAGAGAGTTAGACAGGAATAAAAGTAAACTAGATATAAGGGAATTGTTTCAAAGGTCATCTGGGGATGTAGTTTTTGGTAGTATTTTTAATTTTCTAAGAAGAACGGGTATTTTAGGGAGAGAATATAATAGTTTGTCTGGTCCATACTCCATTCTGGAAGGTGGCGGTAATGCACCTATAAGTTGTTTGCCAACCGCCATAAAAAAAAAGAAGAAGAAGGCTCCAGAGTGTTGACGTCACCGACCCCTTGAGAGACGCTCCGCTGCTCCTCTCCCAGATTGTAGCTGACCGCAAACAGTGCACCAGACAGGAGGGCGGCTTGTTTTGTTTTTATGACCGAAATTGCGGAAAACAACTCGTGAAGTTTGACCCGCTAGAAGAGCGAGGGGCGCGAGAACGCTGGGAGCCTTTTTCCAGCTGAATCTCCGCTCTTTTTGCCCCATTGTCCCTCCGTCGTCGGACTAAACTCGCCCCCACTTCCTCGCCGCCTCGGCCGTATCTAGACCCACAGCGTGTAGCTCAGACCACGCTGCAATATTGAGCATAATTTAAAAATGTCTGTGTGAAGCTTGCTGCAACAAACTGCTGTAAGAGTATAACCAGGAAGCGCGGTAGGAGGGCAAAATAAGTTTAGCGGCACCGCAGGGAGGGAGGAGAGTTACGCCCAGGAGAAAATTGATAAAAATAGACCGGAGGGAAAAAAAAAAAACATTAATCGATTATCTTGCGGACGTGTCGATGCATCGGATCGTCGGCTTTTGGATCGATGCATCGATACAAAACGATTATTATTTACACCCCTAGTAATTACTTTGTCTATCATGATTGATTTTGCTCAAAGCCACTTGATGGAAACATGCCTGATTTGCATTTTCTTTAATTTCTTTTGACATTTTAAGAATTTGATGATTAAAAAAAATACATTAGAATGGAAACATTTCTAGTGTCCTACATTTTTAGAATAATTTCAGCGCTTCACAATTGGGGTTTTTAATCTGCCATACACTGTGCTCATGTGCATGAAAATACAAGTTCTGTGGATGAAAAAAGTTTGTCAAAAAGGAGGACTACCTGATGACAAAGTAAAGTGCTGAAAATATGTTGAATATGTACACATAAACAGGCTTTTTTTTCAGGTTGGACTTATTTTCAATGTCTAATTCTTCTGGATGTTTGCCTCATTCACAACAGTGGCCTGTTTCATTGCCATTATGCTCTATGCTTTGTCAAACTGGGAGTGTGTCAGGTTATTCTCTGACTGAACAGAAGTGCATCATACAACCCCACAAGTGTCAAAACATGCAGATTGTTAAACCTCACATGCATAAAAACTTGCAGTTTAAAAATAACTGAGTATTTACATTCTTTACTTACACACAAATGTCATTATTTCTTTTCTATTTTTAAGGCTCATGCTGATATTCTGGATGATGCCATGAAGGGGATGCAGGTCGGTCTTCTGATTGCCTGTGAAGGTAGTGAACAGGGGGCCATCCCACACGAGGTCTTCGACGTGGCAGTTGTGGTGGAGGAGACCATTGTGCTTCACAATATTAAAGATGTGACAGTTGGCTTTGCTATGCTTATGGGTGTCATCTACTGTATCAATCTCAAGTATCCAAATGACATGAAGTATTCGTTCGAGTTTCTTCAGAGAGTGGTGATGAAGATCAGTCCAGACCAGGCCTCAGCTCGAGTACATGGTTTGAGAAACAAACTCCTGAGGTACAAACTGTAACATCTGGTATGTTTACAGTTTTGTTTTCTTAAATAAGAGTTCCTGTAAGAATTTGTTCAGTTTGTTCTATGCACTAAATGTTAATACTAATGGTTATGCACTAAAACATTTAGCATTGTGCTGAATCTGTGGAAAAACCTCTCAGGATTTTTGTGAGTTTGTTAAAACACTGAGCATTTTGCACTTTTTGGACTGTTTTTGAGAGATGGTAGCTAGTTGTATTGACTTTGGACTGCTACTGTTCAACGTGGTTAAAATGTTTTGTAAAATAATGGTCTATATGGAGGACTAAAACTCGCCAATAAAATGCACTTAAAATGCACCATACCTCACAAATTTTTTACAATAAAACTTTAGGTAGAGTTCATAATTGGTGCCTTTTAAGTGCATTTATTGAGATTTATATAAAAAAATATTTGTTTGTCAAAAAATGTATTTCTGCTTTGGTCCTTCAATAAATGTTAAAACTTCTGCTTGTCTCGAACAAATGTTTTCTTTTTACACTTGATTTAAGGCTTGTCTCATATTTGATAGAGAAAGAATGTATAATCTGAAATGGAAGCGTATTGGTGTAATTATTTTTAGAAAACTGGTAAACTTGGCATTGTTAGTGGAGAAAGTGAGCAATATTTGGAAATGTTAGTTTACTTAAATTGCAATTTGAAGTTCAGTAGCTGCCTTAAACTCTTGAGTTAAATTAACTCAAAAAGGGAATTGGTATGAATACAGTTAGTCAGTTTAACTTTAAAATGAGAGTTGAAAGTATATATAATTGTTTGCTACTTCAACAAAATAAAACAAGTTTTTTTGAATGGATAACTTAACTTTGCAAGGCCTTTAAACTTGGAGTATGAAGTTCATACAACTAGTAGTCATTAGTTAGACAAGTGGTATAACTTAATTATTTGAGTTCAAATAGAATATGATTGTAATTTTACTTGACAAGAGTACTCAATTTATAAAGAATGAATAATGTTCTATAGTTAGTCATTTCAACTTATGGTATCATATTTAATCAATGAATTATCAGCAATTGAGCTACTTTTCTAGCTTGCCATCCTAAGTTGGAAAAAAACATTATTTCAAGTTGTGTTAACTTGTGCTTTTAAGGCAGCTGCTTAACTCAAGTTTTTAAGTTTAACCACCCTAATTATTTTTACAGTGTATGAACTGGCATTTGGCTCCCTACATACCAAAAAAATCTGGGTCTGACCCTCCGCTGCCAAACTACATGCTCTGTTTCCCCTCTGCTGCGTGTCTGGTGAGGCTATCACGTTGGGTTAGCGATGAAGTCAGCAGTACGACATAAAACAGGAAAGTAAATCATGTAGTGCAACATGGAAGGGAGCCAGGGTCTAGTAAGTGTGCTTTATTATTATTCACCGCCCAAATCTCTCTTATCAGTTCTGCGCCATGTTTATCAGATGCAAGGGAAGATGTTTAGGCCTGTTAGATCAGAAGCGACTGCAGCTATGTTGTGATGTACGTACTTTGCGCTCAATGCTAAATTAGAGGATTGACCAGCGTCTGATGTTCACACTGTATGCTAAGCAGAGCCGAACCCTTTTAAAGGAGATTTTAAATGCCGAATCAATCGACACTGTCATAAACCGAGGACAGATGGACCCAGCATTCAAGGAGAGACAGTCAGTAGGAAAGTTCAAAACGTTTATTAAATAACAAAACAATAACTAAAGTGGAGCTAAGGCTCGCGGACACTGCAGGAGGGGGGCGGGGCACCGCCAAATCTTAGACACTCTGTGGGAGAAACACAGGTAAGTGACCACAATCATCTGACAGAAGATGACTGAGTTGGTCACTTACCTGGTTTAACAGTCCAGTTCAAGAATGTCCCCAGAGCTGCAGTTCCAGAGGTCTTGCAGGAAGCGTATCCTGGTCAGGAATTCAGAATAGACAGGAACAGACAGAACAGGATCCAGATCATGCTGGAACAGACAGGTGGCAGGATCCAGGCTTCCAGACATCATAGAGCTCTCAGGCGGGTTCAGAGTCTGACTGGTACCAGAAGCATGACCAGGCGGTCACGCACAGGAGCAGACAGGATCAGGTGCAGACAGGCAGGCTCAGTGGCAGAGGGTAGCAGAGACAGGACAGGAACCAGAACTTGATGCAGGAACTTTAAACTGGTCTCCTCCCTGGAGCCAGGCCGACTGGAATAAAAACTGAACCTCCCCACATATAGAGCCAAAAACCCAGAGGACTCCTCGGGGGAGGAACAGTGGACGATCAGGAGACGAGACAAACACAAAAATCCTCTTTCCACTGGCTGCCAGGATCCAGGACATGAACCAAGGAATAAAGCTAACAGAAAGACAAATAATGATCTGGCACTGAATGCTCAGGCTGAACTGAATATAACCCAGAGGAAACAGGTGAGAGGAATAAATTATAATTGAAGCAGTGAGGGAAAACGGCAGGTGAAAGAGATTATCAAACAGGCCAGATCATGACAGACACAGGTAGATAAGGGTCAGTTAATTGCTCCCACTGCCACCAAAAGCCCATTATTTACGGGTTTAAATTAATTTTTGGCCCAATGGGAAATGGGTATAACCAGCGGCGTAGGAAGCGGGGGGGACTGGGGGGGACATGTCCCCCCCAATATAAAAGCCAGGTGGATATGTCCCCCCCAAAAATTGTACCGCAAAATATTAGATTTTGACAATTTTTTAACTGTCGTGCTTTTATTTTGAAGGCGCAGCATAGCGTTACGTCACTGTACTCCCCCTCCCCTCTGTGAACTGTTGAGTGTTTGAGCACTCAGAGGGAAACAGCGATACAGAAAGTCAGAAACTTGTCAATGAGGTAAAATGGTCTGTCGGGAATGCTGCTATGAATATTGCTTATTTATAACGTCTTGTTGTCAGTTCACTTTCATATATAGAAACTGAATCTTTTTGGTTTAGGCATCTTAGTCTTGTAGGAAGAGGATTAGGGCCACTGAAAAAAGTTAACTGATTTTTAATTTTTTTTAGTTTAACATGGGGGAAAAAGTCAGAATTCTGACTTTTCTCAGAATTCTGACTTTTTTCTCAGATTTCTGACTTTAATCTCAGAATTCTGACTTTTTTCTCAGAAATCTGACAGATGATTAATGTTTCTAATCAATTTACAGTTTTTTTTTTGGTGGTGGTGGGGGGTACTATACAGATATATAAAAACAAGAAGGTCTCACTAAAAAATAACCAGAATATATGTTTAGAGTAAAGATTGACTAGTGTTTACACAAGCACACAATTTTAAATCTGCTGAGCTTGCTGTGCAAGAAAATGTAAAATATACGTATAAAGAAATATAACAGGAAGTACTGCTAAAACAAACTAAATGTTAAATAATGTAGATATTGGTTTAAAAAATTCTTCAGATTTGGAAATTTGGAAGGAATACATAATTCTGAAATTAATCAACAAATCTGGTAAAAAAATAAAAATAAATAAAAAATAAAAGTTGCACTTTTTTACTTGAGGAATTTGTTGAATAACTTCATAATTATGAGTTTAACTAGTTGGAGGTAATGCTACACTTCTCTGCTTCCTGTCCTGCTCATAAAAGGTAAACATTATAAACCCACCATTAATTTTCTACACTATTTGGAAAACACAACACAAATGTAATATAACAAAAGTATGTTTAACAACAAACATGTTAGCATCAAGCCATAGCCATGTCTGTTTTAGAGCCTAGCTCTCTTGTTTAATGACCTTCTGCTCCTCCATTAAAGGAATAGTACACCCAAAACATGATTAGCCTTCATTTTCTACTCACCCCCATGCTGAACAACACTCTGGAGTACTTTTTTGATATCTCAAATGCATCTGGAGATCTGGGAGGCTTCTTGCTGTCTGCTGACATTCAAATAATGGAGGTCTATGGTGCCCGAGGCAGAAAGGTCCATAAAAGTCCACAAAAAACGTGTCAATATTTCTCCATACTGCTCGTCCAATGTAATCCAAGTGTCCTGAGTGGGTAGCATCCAGAATTTACTCGAAACGAAGTCATTTAGAACGTTTTAGAGCCTAAACAGTAGTGTATAGGATTTCCTAATAGCGCCCCCATGCGCGCTCACGATTCTACGGAAGCCGGCAGACCAAACCAGCGCATTCAGCTCGGCAAAGAACTCATGCTCTTCCTCATCACTGAAGTCCTCAGACATTTTTCTTTCGTTGTTTCTTTCTTTGCACAGGTAAACAGCACATTTCTTCTTCTACGCTTGCATTATCGGCAGAGCAGACGCTGAATGCGCACTTTCTTCCGGTTTGGTCTGCCGGCTTCCGTAGAATCGTGAGCGCGCATGGGGGCGCTATTAGGAAATCCTATACACTACTGTTTAGAATCTAAAACGTTCTAAATGACTTCGTTTCGAGTAAATTCTGGATGCTACCCACTCAGGACACTTGGATTACATTGGACGAGCAGTATGGAGGAATATTGACACGTTTTTGTGGACTTTTATGGACCTTTCTGTCTCGGGCGCCATGGACCTCCATTATTTGAATGTCAGCAGACAGCAAGAAGCCTCCCAGACCTCCAGATGCATTTGAGATATCAAAAAAGTACTCCAGAGTGTTGTTCAGCATGGGGGTGAGTAGAAAATGAAGGCTAATCATGTTTTGGGTGTACTATTCCTTTAATGAGGGGACCCCACGGGCACGTAAAAAGTTGCCTAATTCTGTCATTTTCCACCAATGTGTCACTGGCTCTCTCAAACAACTCACATCTTTGTCAGTGAAGCTGAGTGCTCCACATCTCTGCCTTCGTGGTGCCCATCTACATTAAGATCCAAAATTCTGAGAAAAAAAGTCAGAATTCTGAGAAAAAAAAGTCTTAATTCTGAGAAAAAAAGTCAGAATTCTGAGAAAAAAAAGTCTTAATTCTGAAAATAAAAGTCAGGATTCTGACTTTTTTCCCGTATTAAACTGAAACAAAATGTAAAAATCACTTAACTTTTTTTTTTTCCAGTGGCCCTAATCCTCTTCCGTAGTCTTGGGATGATCACTCATCCAATATTTAACTGCTAACTTTCTCTAGACGTTTGCCACGCTAGCCAAAATGTTTTTTTTATATATTTTTTTTTATATCTCATTTCAGTACAATGCCACCACCAACTAAAAGGCTGAAACAGCAGTAGGACTTACTCAGATTTTTTTAAAAGAGAAACGTCAGTGTGAGTAACAGTCACCTAACACAACTTGTGTTGAAATTAGCCCGGTCTGGGCGTGCGTTTTACGAGGATTTTTTATTTTTTGCATGGTTTTGATTCGCCGAAATGGACAGATGTTATACCTGCCGCGCTCCTGATCGTTAGTTAACCACAGGGAGAATTAATTCTAATTCTTAGCAGCGGCGGCCGCATTGGTCGTGCAGCGGACTGCTGCACAACCACTAATTAACCAACTAATTAACTTCTGCATCTTTATTTCCTCAGATAAACTGCTGGCTCCTCTTTTTACACTATAAACAGATTAACACAACATTGACAACTCTGTAGTTTTCTCTGTTCTGTACTGCAAATTGGAATTAAAGACGCCATTTCTACCAAAGGTCTGGACAGACTGGCCACCTGTCTAGGGTGGACCCCGCACCAGCACCTCCCGACCCCACTAAGGGACAGGGTGTACAGAAAATGGAAGGATGGATGGATTTCTACCAAAGGTTGATAATGCGTTTTTGAACCAGATGCTTCAAAGCGCCCTGTCCATAATTCTTCAACACACTGTCAGCTCCCTCTGTCAGTCAACCTATATAAATTCATTTTTGACCATTATTGCAAGTTTGACAAAATAAAACATATCAAACTTTGCACTTGTGTGGCCTACTGAATTGTTTTGATTTTCTAGTGCGTATGCGGACACTAAATATGCCAAGGGCTGAAGCCCTTGAAAGACATCTCCCTTTGCTTAATAAAAGACTCCAGTTATTTTGTTTGGTGATATGCTCACATCTTATGAACAAATGCATTATGTTAATTTTAAATGCATTATTTTTACAAACACATTTATAAAGGAATAAAGTAAAAGATTAAATAGCCTTTTTTTTTAAGTAGCGTACTTAAGATATGTTTCTGTTGAATATTTACGAATCTCAGATTTCCGACATGTGTCCCCCCCAATTGTAAACATATTCCTACGCCCTTGGGTATAACTGTAAGCTTTCTCAAATAGAAAGCTGTCTGGAAAGAACAAAGGACATCTGCCTCACGGATTAAAACTGGTTGTTGTTTCCTGTTTTGATTAGTATTATTTCCTTATGAATATTTATCTACAAATTATTTGTTAAGTTATTTAAAATGATAAATTACTTATTCATTTTTCTAACAAAAATAATCTGCAAGAAATATATATTCTATATAAACATAATCATTTTGATTAAGAGCTGCTATACTAGATAGATAGATAGATAGATAGATAGATAGATAGATAGATAGATAGATAGATAGATAGATAGATAGATAGATAGATAGATAGATAGATAGAAAGTAAGAGGAACAGGACTACCCTGGGATTTAAGTTAGGTTTTTTACTCTGTTCAAAAGACTATAACTTCTGTTTTGTTTGCATTCAGGAGGATAAAGTTAGGTCATCCAGGTTTTTATTTCTTCAAGACATGCCTTTAATCTATGTATTGGGTTAGTTTCAGCTGGATTTATAGACAGATATAGCTGGGAATAATCAGTATAACAGTGGAAATGAATGCTGTATAATTCTATCAATTGGGGGCATATTGTAAAGAGAACTGGCCATAGCACTGATCATTGTGGTACTGCACAGGTAATGCTGGAGCATAAGGAAGATTTATCCTGGGTCAGATAAATAAGACTTATACCAGTCTAACGCAGTTCCCTTTTTTCCTAAAAAATGTCCAAGCCTTTCTAAAAGATTATCAATGAACAACTTTATTAAATGCAGTACTGCTCGTGAAATGCTGCGTTTCGGTGTTGAAGGACACTGGTAACCAGTAGTCAATGCTTGGGCCAGGAACAAACCAGAGTACTCTTTCTCACTTTCGTCTACAGTGACAGCCACTCAAAATGGCCCCTCTTCAGTCCAAAGCCAGCCAAATGACAGCAAAATCCCCTCCAACTTCAGCCACTGGCCTTCTCCTGGGCATGCATATTTGTTTACTCTGACTCCACCCTTTCATTGAATTACAGGGTCTGACCAGGAGATAACCTGGTCAATGTCCATAAATCATGACAGAAAGAATCTTTTAGATGTTTAAAAATTAATTGTAGGGGACTAGCCAAAGATCAGCCAAGGACCCATCAAGGAAAGTAGCGAAATTTTGAATGGCTACTACTGTAAACCCTCAGCTCTCCACCCTGGGTCGAAGAATGGCTGCTTCAGCCAGGACTCTTCATTAAGAAGTAGAGTCAGTCTATTCACACACTAGAAAAAAATCGAAATCTACATAAGTAATTTTTTCTTAAAATAAGTGCATTGAATTGAGGAGGTTATTGAGAAACCCTGCCAATGGAACAAGACAATTTGCACGTAAAATAAGAAAACACAATTGTATTGTTGTATTTCAAGTGCATATTATCTACCGGTAATTATCTTATCTTATTTTAAGAGTAAAAATACTCATTCCATTTGCAAAACATCTAATTTACCTACTCAAATTGAGGGTAAATGCACTTAATTTAAGAAATATTTACTTATTTTTAGATCGTTTTTCCAGTGCAAAGATTTGATAAGCTCTTCTTTTAAGGAAAGATAAAAATGTAAACTCACTCCAGGGTTCTTGCCACATGTTTAAGAACACAGACCCTCAGCTGAGGAAGAGGTATCTTTGAGGCAGGGGTTGGCTGCCTAAGAGCCACGGACCTGCAGCCTGAGAGTGCAGTGCTCTGTTCTGAACCTGATGGCAGCTGTGGGGGGGGTGTGATGCTGGGGGCCTGTGAGGTCCCATGTCACAGCACACAACATTATGAACTGAAGCTGCCAAGGATGATGGTTAGCATGTCGAAACAACCTTCAGTCATGAGAAGCTCTCAGCAGTCAAAGGATCCACATTTTAAACTCAAAAAGTTTGAAATGATCACAAATACTTAAACACTTAAATAAAACTTCCTAAATACACATTTTTGCAGAGAAATCTCTAAGCAATGATAAGAGTTTTGAAAGGTTCGCCTAACTGATAACTAACAGAGACAGAACTTTGTGTTTTTCTGTTTTCTGTCGGAGAACAGAAAAACGTCCTTCAGATGTCAGCAGGTTGTCCATGTCTCTGTTTTTTTTCTGTGTCATACTGTAGTGGAGGAGGAGCGCCTGTTGACAGGTGAGGATGATTCAGCTTCTCATTGCCTCCTGCAGGAATTGAAAAGTCGCCTCCATCTTTCTGAGAACAAAAACGATGAGAGTGAGACACCGCCACGCCGAAAGCTCAGCTTCGTCTCTTTCATAGATACAGCTGCAGCTTTTCTTTTGCTGAATGACAAGGTGACGATGAAGAGCTGCTCTTTTACATCAATTCTTCCTGATGCCGCCTGCAGGAAGTCGGAGGATGAGAGGATGGAAATGTAGGGAAATGAAAAGGGTTAAGAAGGAGCTGAAGAGCAGTTGATGTTCCACAGATTTCAAGATGTGTAACTTGAGCTTGAAATTTTCACTGAACAGATCTGTGTGTCTATAGTCATCAGCTTAGTTCTAACTCAGACTGAACCCCAGCTGGTGCTCGTCATGGCCGAACCGCCAGGTGTCCCTCAGAGCTGCAACCCATCAGGTTCAGCTTGTGTCATGATCTATTGTCCAGAACAAAATGCAAACAGACTCTGGGAGCAAACAGGGTTTTACAATTTGATGACCTAATCATGGCTGGGTAACAAGGAAATGGACAAAAATAAAGCAAAAACAGATCAATACTGACAAATAACTGGAGGCTTAAGTAAAGCAAACAAAAGGCAAAATGAGGAGGCACAGGTTCCTCCTGTAAACAGATCACAAGAAGGCCAAGAATGTGATCTAAGAAGGCTCAAGCTGAGGGAGAAATAATTAAACAAGGATAAACAGGGAAAAAAATCACCGGAAAGAATCCAAGAGAACTGATCAAACAAAATACAGAAAAGATGAAGACAAAAAGTAAAAACAAAATTAAATAAAAATGCTGACAAGCATATAGGAGAAATAAATAAGAGAATTTTCCAAACATTAACACTGCAAAAATATTTAAATCTTAGTAAGCTTATTTAAAAATAAGAGCATAATTTCTTTAATTAAGCAGTTAAGTGATACACTTTGACAATGAATAAGGCAATTTACACAATGTTCTTTTCAAATTAATCAAATTAAGGTTAAATACACCTAATTTAAGACATTTTACTCATTTTTAGGTCATTTATGCAGTGTAAGCCAGTGACCCCTTAGAAATAAATAATTTAGTGATTACTTGATTTACATTTATTTACACTTGTAAAATAAAGTATTTATATACATTTTTAAATTGGTGGATTTGATTCTATAATTCATCACTATCTGTTTTTAATCACTATAGTGGGACATTTAATTATTCATTCTTATTCATTAATTATTTATACCATTTATTGTAATTTTGAACATTTAAATGGTGTTGTAGATGGCTAAAGAACACATTCCACTTCAGGCCAAATGCAAACATCCATGTGGACCAACAGAAATTCGTCATTACTCCTCACTCCATAAAAAAAGCCCTCACAAAGAACTGAAGAGAATGTGATCTGTGAAACGCTATTTGAATGGAATGCAATTTGTAAAACTCAAACCGAAACAAAAAGATGAAAACACAACATCTGTAATATACATATTTGGAAGAAAAAAAAAGCGGTTGACTATCTCCAGGTGTGGTCCACCCTGGACAGGTTGCCAGTCCATTGCAGGGAAACACAGAGAAAAAACAGCCATTCAGTCACACACTCACAGCTAAGGAGAGTTTAGAGAAACCAATTAATCTAACAGTCATGTTTTTGGACTGTGGGAGGAAGCCGGAGTACCCGGAGAGAAGCCACACATGCTCAGGGAGAACATGCAAACTCCATGCACAAAGACTGGGAATTGAACCTGGAACCCTCTGGCTGCAAGGTGGCATTGCTACCCATTGTCCCACTAAGCACCCCCTTTTAGGAAATCTTGATTTACATAAACTTGTGTTTTTGCTTGCAATAAAAATGTAACAAATTCAGTAGATGCTCCCCATTTTAAATAAGCCTTAAACAACCAAGCTTGTTCTTGTACCAGAGATCTGATTGTTCCTTTTATCCCTAATAGATCACATTACTCTCAATCTGCAGGTTTACTAGTGGTTCCTAGAATTTCTAAAAGTAGAATGGGAGGCAGATCTTTTAGTTATCAGGCTCCTCTCCTGTGGAACCAACTAACAGTTTTAGTCCATGAGGCAGACACCCTGTCTACTTTTAAGGCTAGGCTTAAAACTTTCCTTTGTGATAAAGCTTATAGTTAGAGTGGTTTAGGTTATCCTGAGCTATCTCTATAGTTATGCTGCTATAGGCTTAGACTGCTGGAGGACATAGGCACCCCCATTTCATCATTCTGCTTCATTCTACCTCTATTATCCCATAATGCAGTATTTGTTAGTTCAATCTCTAACTTTATGTTCTATCTGCTTTTTCTCATCATATGCCCCATTTACACTACCCCTCTGAAACCGATCTGTGCCCGACTTCGGACCGAGCTTGGATTAGTTAACCTTGCCAAGTTTGGTTTTTACTACTACTGTATTAACACATCACACTACCACGATTGCTCGCCTACTATCGGTGATCCACAATACTACAGCTCTCAAGGCAGGAATTATGCAAACAATAGTTAGGACCCCATAATATTCAGGAACTGGATTGCATCGTCTGCCCAAATTTCAATGACAGCGTAGGCCTCAGCATCATCTCTTTTGATACCATTTATTGTTAATAGGCTGAGAAGAAGTTTGTGTTTGGAACAGGTAAAGAGATCTATGAATTGCCAAGCCGGACACGCTGGTAAACCCATGAAATTAGTCAGCTGACTGTAAACGGCAGATGGTGTGTTCTGCTCATGCAACTCCTACTGTTGAACTAGTACTATTTTTAGCATGGTTCAGTTGTGTCTGGCAATGCCCGGTTTTATTTGGCTGTGTCAAAATCCTGGACAGAAATATCAGCTGTGCTGCTGCCATCAATACCTTTTGTTAAAAGATGTTAAAGCTTGGCGTGTTTTTCAGTGTTTTTACTTTCCACTGTCGCTACAAGCATGCTTGATGTGAGGTAGTCAGTGCAATAAGCTTGTTTTACTTAGATAGAAAACTTTTAATCAATCTGACTTTATGATGTAGTCAAATTGTCTTGGTAAAGTGCTTTGAGATGACGCGTTATAAATTGGCTCTATATAAATAAACTGAATTGAATTGAGTTAGAATGATGAACTGAATTTGAATGCATTATTTGATTATTAGAATCAATTGGAATATATGAGCTTGGAATCTGTCTATATGACTCCAAGGATTTTACTTTTTTTTTTATCTAAAGTCTCTTGACACAACAAGTGTAGTAAAACTGAGCCATAAAAATAAACTAAAAGAAATTAAAAACAGATGTTTCATTTCTATTTAATTCACAATAAAAACCAAAGCATTTGTCACTTCCTCTGTTTGTGGCAGTCACTAATCTTCACTTCCACTAATAATGTGTGTCACATGCGTCAGCGGCAGTTCCACCTTCATTCCACGTGCTTTTCCACAGAATGCATCTAGACTGTACAAAATACGAAAAACATAAGTGACCTTTGAGCCTTCGCCTAATTTCTCAGACTGTTTGACATCTAAACTGTCTTCTTTTTACCTCCAAGAAGAGCCTGTAACATTCTGCCCTCTGCATGTGACATCCTGCAGGTCATGAGGAGGGCTGCACTGGACCAGTCCGACCTTCTTGGTCAGCAGCTGGAACCCTCATGGTATTTTTCTTCTAGCTGTGGTCATCCACAGGATGAAGCAGATAGCTGTCTTGAGGGGAGGCAGGAATAAACTTATGATGGAGCTGCAGGGTGATGAGTTTTCAGTTTACATGTTTTCAGAGGTTTCTGGCCTATCTGAAGAGCCAGGGAGACTGGTCTTCTGACTGTGCTGTGTATCTGAAACCAGCAGAGGGAGCAGTAGGACAAAACATCATGCAATAACTTTTTTTTTAACCTGCAGGAGAATACCTGTGATCTGCTGACAGGTTCTAACTTATGTTGCATTAAACCATGGAGGGGCTGCTCAGTGGTGCAGTGGGTAGCACTGCTGCCTTGCATCAAGAAGGTTCTGGGTTTCATTCCTGGCCTGGGGTCTTTCTGCATGGAGTTTGCATGTTCTCTCCGGGTACTCCGGCTTCCTTCCATAGTCCAAAAACATGACTGTTAGTTTAATTGGCTTCTCTAAATTCTCCTTAGGTGTGATTGTGTGTGTGTGTGTGTGTGAATGGTTGTATGTCCTGTTTGTCTCTGTGTTGCCCTGCGATGGACTCGCATTGACTGCTGGAGATAGGCACCAGCACCCCTTGGGACAAGTGTGTCAGATAATGGATGGATAAACCATGGAGGAATTTATCATAATCAGTCAATATTCAACACAGTATGACTTTTTGGAAACAGAAAGATCAGGTAAGTTTAATCCTACAGCCCAGGGGTCTGCATTCAGTGGCTCTTTGGGCCCCCAGCATTGGCTCCTGATAGTGGCTAAAGGTGATAAATAATGAACAAATGGTTTTGAAAGAAGTACAACAAATACCAGTTTAGAAGCTTCGGGTTGGAAGAATAAGGAAAATGTTTCCTCATTTTAAACCCTCAAATTACAAATAAGCTGTTGGTTTTTTAAAATCGCACCAGAGTTCCTTTAGCTGCTATCTGACAAAAATAAGTTGTAAATGATTAAAAGTGTTTGTATTGGATATTTGTGGCTCTAAATGATTGTATTTAGCTGGACTCAGGGTAATTGTTTTTTTACTATTATTATTAGTACCTTTTTTCCATTTTTATTTTGCATCCCAAACTCTGGCATATTTTTATGAAGCAGATTTTCTTTACTAGAATCTTCTCAGGACTTAAACAATCTATCTCTATTCTCCCACTCTGCAGAATCTGTTAGTTCAATCTCTAATGTTTTACTCTCTCTGCATTTTCTCATTGTAGCTTCATCTGGTCTGTTCCTGTTTGGCTGTGACTCCATCCTGGAGAGAAATATCAGCTGTGCTGCTGCCGTCAACACCTTTGTTTCTAGATGTTGGAGATTGACCTGTTTTTCCAGTATAGTCCTGTTTCTCTGACTGTGACTGGCTGGATGTGATCTCTTCATCCTCTGACATGGGAGTTGGCTCAGAGCTCGTCTGCCTGGCTGTGTGTTTCCTGGACAGTGCCGCCTTTTACAGCTGCTTTTGTATCTCTGCTTCTGTCTCCTCGAACCCCAGTCGGCCTCAGCAGATGGCCGCTCACACTGAGCCTGGTTCTGCTGGAGGTTTCTTCCTGTTAAAAGGGAGTTTTTCCTCTCTACTGTCACTACAAGCATGCTTAGTGTGAGGGATTGTATTTGAGTCAATGAGTCGATGCAATCAACTGGTTTTCCTTTGATAGAAAACTTTGAATCAATTTGACTGGATGATCTGGTTGAACCGTAAAGTGCCTTGAGATGACATGTGTTGTGATTGGTGCTATAGAAATAAACTGAATTAAATTGAATTGAAAAAAATATATATTTTGGGATAAAAACATGTCCACCTTATAAGAAAATTATATTTTAATTTATGTGAAAACATATGTGAAACTGTTTTATGATCCAATCTCATATTCAGGTTTAATTTGATTTAAAGTCATGTTATCTAAGATCTTTTACAGGCGCAGTTAGAGTTTATCGCCTGCAGGGGGCAGGACTTGCAAGCAGAAACCTTTACTGATTTAGCTGCACTTCTCAGCCTCCTGGAGGAACCCCCCCTGGTGCCTTCAGGTGTCATCGGGATTTTTATTTTAACACTTCCTGCTGGCCCACATTCCTCCCCTGTTGCTGAACCAGTTTGCAGAGCTGCACCTGGTCCATTTTCCAGGAAGCCTACAGCTCCGACACGTGTGCAGATAATTACAGGAAACAATTCTACAAGGTTTAAAAGAGAAACATAGTAAAAGCCATCCTGTTAGGAATAAATAAATAAATAAATAAATAAATAAATAAATAAATAAATAAAATGCAAAGCTTTGAGCAGAACTTAGCAGAATTCTGAGGAGCAACCAGTCCTGAACATTTTTACCACTGATAACCAGCTGCAGGAGACTTTCAAAAGTATGATCCTGGGTTTAGAAGCAGACTCTCAAGAACTATTCTGCTTAAAGCTCAGTTCTACACAAACACTTGGCTACATGCTGTGGCCTTGCATCAAAAAGGATGCAAGTTCAAATCCATCTGCAGGAAGAACCACCTTCAGCTCATGACCTCTCTGGTTTTGTCAAGTTGCTGCTGAACACCTTGGACCACCTGCCTCCCTCATGTTTCTCCCATCATCCTTCACATCACTGAAGTTTGCAGACATTTCTTTCTGATGATCACAGCATAGATGCAGACTAGATCTGAGATATAACAAGAATAGATGAGGATAAAATAAACTAAAGAAAAAATAACTGAATTATCAGTAGAAAGGAGAAAGACAGAATAAAACCAGAATGAAATCAGGATAGAATCCAGATTACTGTGGAGAAAAAGCAGACAAACACATGTGGGCTTCAGGACATCCAAGAGAACATTCTGGTTCTGATGATGATTGTGACAGAAATGGATCATCATGAACCAGACAGACAGACAGACAGACAGACAGACAGACAGACAGACAGATAGATAGATAGATAGATAGATAGATAGATAGATAGATAGATAGATAGATAGATAGATAGATAGATAGATAGATAGATAGATAGATAGATAGATATGGGAGCTGGAGGAGGTGACGTACGCCGTGTGATGACGTCAGTCTCCGTGTGTCTCGGGGTGTGTTTGTTTGTGAGAGGAAGCGGCTGGTTGGATGTGGGGCGGGGTCTGAGGAGTCACGGAGAGGCAGAGGGAGAGGAGAGAGCAGAAACACGTCCTGATCCCGATCCTGGTCCCGGTCCAGCTGCAGCGCGGATCCCGGAGCAGGTCAGAGCGAGGCAGAGGACAGGCGGGAGGATGGGCCGGCCGTAGCGCTGCTGCTTTCGGGCTCGCAGCTCCAGGATGAGCGTAGCGCTGCAGGACCTTCGGAACACCGTGAGAACACGCACCGACACTGAAACACGCACCGACACTGAAACACGCACCCACACTGAAACACGCACCGACACTGAAACACGCACCGACACTGAAACACGCACCGACACTGAAACACGCACCCACACTGAAACACGCACCGACACTGAAACACGCACCCACACTGAAACACGCACCGACACTGAAACACGCACCGACACTGAAACACGCACACATGTCCGCAGCATGCAGGCAGATGGTCGCGCCCGCGCGCCGATGATGCTGATCAGCTGTCAGTCACCGTGATTGATTCGCGCGGAGCTTCTTCCGGCCTCTTTATTTGCTGACGTCACTGATCAGATCGATGACGTCTGATCGGGTCAGATCAGTTTGACCTTTCTGTGATCCGCTTCCAGCCGCTGGTCCTCAGATGATGCTGAGATGAACGTCCTGATCGGAGCTGAGACAGACCGGATCCCAAGCAGAGGGTCTGATTCAGGTCCGGATCTGGAGGAGATTCCTCCTGAAGTCCACCTTTTCCCAAAGCGTTCCAGTGGAATGTGTGAACACACTCAAAAACTGGTTTGACTGCTTTCAAATCTGGATGATCTGCATCTCCTGGCAGGAAACCAAACCCTTTTTTACAGGAATTCATGCAGATCATCAGCATGTCAGAGTTTAAAAAGATGAGTTCCTAACATTGAGCCTTGTGGTGCTTCTCAGATTAGAAGAAAAATCAAACAGTTCATATCTTTATCAGCCGAAGGAGCAGAAAATGGGTTTTAGTTCCTCCCTTCATCCAAGAGCCTGGGCTACGGAAGAGGATTAGGGCCACTGGGGGGAAAAAAAATAACTGATTTTTAAATTTTATTTCAGTTTAGTATGGGAAAAAAGTCAGAATTCTGACTTTAATCTCAAAATTCTGAGTTTAATCTCAGAATTCAGACTTTTTTCTCAGAATTCTGACTTTAATCTCAGAATTCAGACTTTTTTCTCAGAATTCTGACTTTTTTTATTGTCAGAATACAGTCAGAATTCTGAAAAGAAAAGTCAGAATTCTGACTTTTTCCCATACTAAACTTAAATAAAATGTAAAAATCAGTTAACTATTTTTTTTTCAGTGGACCTAATCCTCTTCCGTACTGGGCTCTGTCAGAGGGGGATGAATAAAACTTTATGAGCTCTAAACTTAAACAAATGTATTAATATGTCACTTCTCAGGGATTTCTAGGAAAAGTTTGAATCAGTAAAACCAGTTAATCAATAAATCGCTCTGCTGGAACTAATCAAAGATTAGAAAACCAGAAAGGTTCTGTTGCTCCTAATGCATCTATATTTGTGTCATTAAAGCAAAATAGAAACGATGTTAAATATTTCATCTCAATTGTTTTAAGCAAATGTTTATATAACAGAAAGTTGAGGCTTCTATCCTGCTGCCGCTTTGTTTGTGTCTGTTTAACATCAGAGCTGCAGACGAGCAACGGTTCAGTTTGTCTTCAGTTCTGATCATCTGCGCCAGAACTGAAGCTTCGGCTCTTCTGTGCGTCTGTTTTTTTCTGGTCTGAGGAACCGAAAAGTGACAATTTAACTCTTCAGCTATCGGCTCGGATCCTCATCCACACGGCTGGATGAAGGCTGAGGCAGACTCAACAGTTAGGGAATGTTCTACGCTGTAGCCTGGGGCCCCAACCAGCAGGGGCCAAATAAAAAGCCCAGTGAACTCCCAGCCTTGATTTATTTACTAAATAGTTATTAAGGATATAAATAATTTTTTCAAAGAGATAGATGATGGTTAACCTGTTGCTATTGGCAACAAGTGTTGTGTTTCACCATAAAAAGCTGGATATAAGGCAAGATGGTTTATCATATAGTTCTAAGATTTTTCCTAAATCCTTTTGATTGCAGAGATGTCTGATATAAACAGAGTTATTCTGGAACCATTAAGATAAAAGTCACTTGTTGCTAATTTATACTTAAATCTAAAATTAAAAAGCAATTTTCTGACATGGAGCAGGGAAGATAAGGATGTTTAAAAATAGAGATAGGAGGATGGTCTAGTTATTTTTACAGCTATTAAATGAAGAGAGCATTAAAAACACAGCTTTCTGTCTCAGTTCAAGTTTTCAGAACCTTCCAGATCAGTTATTTACTTATATGTTTAAATAAACCATTTAAATAAGATTAAAATGGACTCGCTGGAAACAAGTGCACAGATAGGACTTAGATCAGTAGGAAACTGGAGGGTACCCTGCTTTAGTTTGGTCCCAGTTCCACAGGGTCTGGGGACTCTCAGCTCCTGCTGGAAGGAGTTTAGTGGCTCTGATTTGATCTGAGGGTCAACTCTCATTAAAGCCCAATTAGGTGGGTTCCTATCAGGAAGTTCTTTCTTGAGGAGAGGTCCTGAGCTGTAACAGGGGTTAGGAAAGCTTCTGCTTTAAATATATCCCTGTACGGACAAAGAAACAATTGGATCATTCATCTTTTATTCTCACTGCGGTCTCTTCTGGCCCTAATCTCTCCCAGAACAGCAGATGCTGAAGCTTAGAGTCTTATCATGACCCAAGATGATGTGGAGAAGTAAATATTAATTCATCACTTCATCTGATCGTCAAATGCTGGCAGCTCTGTGTGTGTTTGGGCTGGGCAGGGTTTGCCATTTCCTGTCTGTAGCTCTGTGACTTCCTGTCTTAAGACGCCCAGTTTCCCCCCCCCCCCCCCCCCCCCCCCCCCCCCTTATCCTCCGTCACCGTTGCCAACATCAGACCATCATCGCCTTCATCCTCAACTGGAACATCTCAGTGTTTGGTCGGCGACGGGTCTGTTCCCTCTCAGGCCGAGGATGCAGAGCAGAGATGGTGCTGATCTGGTCCAGTGGTGGGACCATTTGGGCTGGATTACCTTTGAGAATTAAATTTTACAGAAACCTCAAAAAGTTTTCACTTCTCTAGAACCTTTTTAGTGATCCGTTGCCTTGGAAATGTAAACGTTTGGATGTTAGTACTGGACGGACAGGGAATGACGTAGAGCTGTGACGTGGAAGGAAGGTGATGTGTGTATTTCAGCATTGGGTACAGGTGAAAAATATCATGTAGCTTCTGTAAAATTTTCTCAGGCTGCAAGTCTTCAGCTGGTTTATCTCCAGCAGCTTTTTACATCTACAGACTAAACATTTCTTTACAAACGAGCTATCCTCAGCTGTGTTTATGTACTGGACATTGACTAGGCCATCCAAATTGATGAATCTCCTCTATCTAAACCATCTTCAGGCTGATTTATGCTCAGAAACCAGGTCGTCTGCGTGTGTCGTAGATAACGCATATTTGCCCCGCCCCTTCTGCAGACACTCTGCTGAACCTCTCCAAAATTGTAGGTTACCGCAGACAGTGCCGCAGAAAGGAGGAAATCTGCATCAGCTCTACGCTTCCTGTTCCTATTTGGTACCTTACCGACTTGTTTTGTTTGTATGACCGCCATTGTGGAAAACGACTCGTGAAGATGGACCAGCTAAAAGAGCGAGGTGCGCGAGAACGCTGGGACCCCTTTTTCCACCTGGATCCCCGCTCTGTTTCACCCTCATGCCCTACGTTGTCGGACAAACTTGCCCCAACTTCCTCACCGCCTCGGCCGTATTCTAGACCCACAGCTAGTTGGTGATTGTCCTTGCGTGGAATAACAGCGCAGACCACGCTTTAATAAATCAAATGGGCATAAATGAAAAATATCTGCGTCATACCTGCGACAAGCTCACTGCGACACACTCCTGCGGGAATATAACCAGTAGTGATGGTGAGATGAAGCCTCATGAGGCATTGAACCGTTTGGCCAAATTGCTTCAACGATCCCCACAGTTCATGAGGCTTCATGTGAACATGTCACCACCTACTGGTGGAAAACAGAACTAAAGTTTGAATAAAATCTGTGTTTTTTTTGCAACTGTTTTTCTTTTTTTCCCCTTTCAAGTTCCCTTGAAATTGTTAATGGTTGGTGTATATAATAAAAACTTTTGTTATTTAAAATTTCTTAGATCAATCATTTAAGGTTCACAGTTTTTCTGCCATTTTAGTGAAATAAACTCAAGCAGACAGTGAAAGTGTTTGTGCAAATTGGGCAAACTGGGCAATCAGAATCAGAAATACTTTAATAATCCAAGAGAGAAATTACTTTGATGAGCAATGATGAGCAAAATGAAAGGTGTTAGTAATTTTTATTCAAACATGATAGTTTTTCCACGTTTTTTTGGTTTTAATCAGGTTGGAAGTTGCGTTCAACCAATCTTTTGACTAAACCGACCTAATTTACCCAATCTATATTTTCACTCGGGCAAAAACAATGCTAATTAGTCTCATCAACCAGTTTAATCGCAACTTTCAAAAGTCAAAGACTGGTCTTGAACCATCAACTTCAAGAGTGAGAGACTGTCTCTTACAGTTGACGCCACCTATGTAGATGAAATTTTGATCATTACATTGTTTATTCAAACCAAATTAGTTTTAACCAACTAGATTGGTAAAAGAAAAACAACCAATCTGTTCTTAGAATCTATCCTAACTTTATCCAGCTGACAGCAGCTCTCCTCCAAACTCCCACATCTTGACTGAACACTGAGGCTGTTTAGATGTCGGTCAAAATTCTTGCGCTTCCCGAACCACTTTGCGAAGCGGTCACATGGTATCACGGTAGCGAGGCCTCGGACGTCATCAATTTTGGCCCCTCCTCTAAATGAATGACGCCTCGGCACGCGCTTCGGGAAACGCCCCCTCCATTACTCGACACACGCCTCGAAGCCTCGGCTCATCTCATAACATCACTAATAACCAGCCCTTAAGGGTTTCTGTGGCTGCAGTCTCAGGTGTTCTGCAGCCTCTAACTAGCTTGGTTCTAGGATTTATTCATTCTTCCATTTTCCCATCGCCTCGACTAGCTTCCGTGCCCCACAGCATGATGCTGCCACCACCATGTTTCACTGTGGAGATGCTGTGTCAGACGTTCTGCTTCCATGTTTGCTGTTTCCCCCACATGGCTGTTGGGAATCTTTAAATTGGGCTTCTTTTTTTTTTCTTGTTGTTGTTTTTCCATAAAGACCAGAACAACGAAGGACAAATTAATCTCTGCAGCTCCTACAGAGTCACTCTGGTCCCATTGGCTGCTTCTCTGATTAATGCTGTACTTGTCAGGATTTTAGGTCCAGGTGGATATCCATGTCTTGGTAGGTCTGCAGTTGGTCCATCCGTCATTCAGATGATGGAGTGACCAGAGCTCAGGGGGGATGTCAAAGCTTTGGAGAGTGTTTTAGAACCCAATACTTCTTTAAACTAAACATGATGTTAGTTCCTGACCCTTCATGATGCTGTTTGTTCTTAAAGAAACCTCTGAGGTCGACCAGAACAGTAAGACTGGGTTTAGAAATGAGCTGCTGCTTTGAGACACTTTTATAAAATGTTTAAAACCACTCACCCTTTCCAAGTTCTGCACCACATTGTCTTGTTCTGTCATATAAAATCTAAACTATTTCTGGACCAAACGTGGGAAGAAAACTTAAGGGAGTAAAAACTTTAGAAGATTTTGGAACAAATGTTCTATGTCATGTGTCTGCTGAAGGAAGCTCATCATTAAACATATCAGGATGGAACCTGGATCTAAATGGAGGCATCAAACCCATACAGGGTTGGAGAACTTTCTACCTCTAAGACAAGCAGCATTTTCAGTCTTTTTTCTGTGCTTGGTTCCCCTCAGGACAAGCTTTAATACCTTCATAATGCCCCCATCAGGTCAGGAGGTTAATGTGTTCCTCACTGTGGGAGCTGCAGATGGAGCCTTCCCTAGAGTTCCTGCTAATTAAGGTCTTTGTTCCCAGCAGGAAATGAAACTTCCTGAGATGATGCTTGGTGACACGTTAAGAAGCAGAAAAAGCTCCAGCTTGCTTGGATGTTGTTTGGCCTCTGTGGCTGTTAGTGAAACCTTTCAGAGAAAAACCTGACGGCTCTTGTTAAACAAGCTTCCCTACAGTCGGATCGTCGGCTGGAGAGACGGAAACGGCTCTCAGGGGGGATCTTCTGAATCAGCGCTCAGGCTCTGCCTGAAGGTTCCAGGAAATTAACCAAGCATTTAATGACCAGCATGGTTCTGGGAGCAGTTTAATCAAAATCCCAGAAGCAGGAAGGACACATTAACCCATGATTGTCTCTAATAAAATCAGGTGGATCTAATCAAACAGTGGCTTTTCCTTGGGATGATATTAAAACTCATCTTTTCAAGGATTAAAAAGATTTTACATCCCAGATCTGATATCCAACTGAGTGTGTTCTATGATCATAGCTTCTCCTTACAGACGGATTCTCCAGTTACCGCTTCAAAGCATCTGGCTACCCAGACCCAATGCATGTTCATTTGTTTTTAGTGCAACCAGAGTAAAAACATCAGACTTTGTAGAACTCCACGGATGAAGCCCCTTAGCCTGTGTTCGGCTATGAGATGCACACTCTATCACCACAACCTTTCACTCCTCTACCTTTACACTTGATTTCAGGCCATCATTTTCTTCTTTTTTGTTTGTTTTGTTTTGTATGACTTTAATAATTTACTTATATTTGCTTTTTATTAAGTGTTAGAAATAAATGATCAAATAAATAAAGAAATAAAAATAAATCATTTCCGTAGATCAGAGGTCACGGATTAGCGGACCGGGGTCCGGTTCCGGATCCACCTGCTGGCTAATCCGGACCCAACCTGATTTAAAACATTTAAAAATTTTGTCCGACTATAGTGTCTAATTTCACTTGCGCTGCTTCTCCTATTAATACGGTAAAGCCCTCCAGAGCGAACTGGACCAGGCTGCACGTGATCCAAATGATCCAATGAGCTGCTGTCAGTCTGGGTTGCTGCTGCTGCTACTTTTAGACACAGCAGGCAAACCTGTAGCAAGCCGGGCGATGGGAAAGAAGGAGAAGATGATGAGAAAAAGAAAGAGAAAGTGTGGACTGCTGGAAGAACTGTGGTGAACTGGTGACAGAAAAGTGAAATGGCGCTCAAAGATGACCCTGAACATTTAGAGTATGTTTGGCTCAACCTGCTGCTGTGAAGCAGGATTCTCCACCATGAACAGAATCCAAAATAAATCTGGATCCAGGCTCAAAATGAGCTCCTTGATATGTGCTTTAGAATGGCTTTGTCTCCATTCAAACCCAGGTTTAAAGCCTCGCAGGGCAGCATAAAGCCCACTGCGAACATTAAGACAGAAAATAAGGAGAGAAAAAAACAACAAGTGTTTTATAAAATATGTGAATCAGGAAATTGTTTATATACCAAACTGAATGATTGTTTTTATCTACCTCAAAAAACACCTCAGGTTTTAAAATGGAAACATTTTCTATTTTCTGGGGTGTTTTTTTTATATTTTTCTTATTTAAAAAATCAAAGTATAACATGGATGCATAAACACCTTATTTTATTTCAGTTTTAAATTCTGTTTAAAGTAACAGATTATAATTAAAAATGTCTGCGGACATTTACTGGTTGTTGATTTTCTGTATTCGGACCCCGCTGATCTTTGGTGACCCCTGGCGCACATGATAGCTTCAGCCCTTCCCAGCAGACTTTCTCCAAGGTTTAGGCATCCGTTTAAAGGAATTTATAACCCTCTTTTCTGAGGACAGACACTGATGTGGGGACATCAACATCTGCAATATCCAAAAGCTAAGTTCTTCAACACCAAATTTAATCATTAATGAAAAGAAACTGTCCACTTTGCTGAAGCATTAAGAGTTCATCTCACTGGAATAAAGAGAAAAGTCCAAAAGCCAAGATCATAATTCTCCCTCCTCAGAACCCTAACCTATCTTTACTGCTGTAGAATCTAGTTCTTCACACCACTGTACCCAGTGCTAGACATTGCACTGGATGACTTAAGTCTTTAATGCATTTTCTTGGCCAATGAAACTAGTTGCATTGATCTCTGATTTGAAGGCTACATGAGGTTTGGTGAATTGCAGCTATTGACCCGTTAGAAAGGTTGTGACCAAGTCTGTCCCTTCCCGTTGACCCCCCTCTATTTTTTTTACGTGCTCCGCCACTTTCTGGCTGATCTGCTGTATACACAGAGTTTATACAAACAAAGTTTTGATACATGCGGCTTTCCGAAAGTGAATGAGCTGCAGTTTAGCAGTGAAATTTCCATTTATAAAGTGCAGCAGTGATCAAAATGTAAACAGTGTAAGAGAGACATGGTGCAAAATGTAAAAGGAGTTTGATGTGAAGGGTTCAGAGCGGTGCAAATTTAAATAAATAGATATGGTGCAAAATGCAGTAGAAACACTGGGGAGAGTTCTATTTTAAAGATTCACCCTGAGGTTCAGGTATGATGTTATCAGTGTGATGCAGAGTCTCAATTTGTGACTTGATTAGAGTCTCAGGACAGCGGTGAAAAAGCTGTTACAGAACCTGCTGGTCATGTATTGAATGCTGCGAAGCCTCTTCCCAGAGGGCAGCAGGGAGAACAGTCCATGGGGCCTATGGGACAGGCTCGGGACACGCAGCACTGGGATTAATGGAAGGGAGAGGAGCCCCGATTTTCCTTTGCTCTGTTTTCTCCACTCTTGTTACGTTCCTCCAGTCTGAGGCGCTGCAGCCTCCACACCACACAGTGAGACAGTTGGTCAGAACGCTCTCTATGGTGCTTCTGTAGAAGGTGGGGAGGATGGGTGGGGGCAGGTGGGCTCTCCTCATCCTCCATAGAACATACAAATGCTTTTGTGCCCTTTTGATCAGTGAGGTGGTGTTTACATTCCAGGTGAGGGTGTCTGTGATGTTAACCTCCAGGAATTTGGTGCTGCTGACCACCTCTACAGCTGAGCTGTTGATGACCAGTGGAGCGTGGTTAGGACGGTTCTTCCTGAAGTCCAAGATGATCTCCTTCGTCTTCTCCACGTTCCTGATTAGGCTGTTATCTTTGCACCAGTCCACCAGCTGCTCCACCTCCTCTCCGTAGTTCTGGTCGTTTATCTTCTCTAATGAGGCCCACCACTGTGGTGTTGTCTGCAAACTTCACGATGTGATTGGTGGTGAACCTGGGGACGCAGTCATGTGTCATCAGAGTGAACAGCAGGGGGCTCAGGACGCAGCCCTGAGGGGAGCCTGTGCTTAGACTGATGACATCAGAGGTGTTCTGTCTGACCCGGACTGACTGAGTTCTGTTGGTGAGGAAGTCTAACAGCCAATAGCAGAGGGATGTGTTGAAGCCCAGATGTTCCAGTTTGCCCATGAGATGAATTATTAATTATTATTAATTAAGATGCATAAGTTGATGCAATCAACTGGTTTTCCCTAGATAGAAAACTTTGAATCAATTTGACTGTACAATCTGTGAATTGGCGCTATGTATATAAACTGAACTGAAATTCTGACTTTAGTTCCTCACCTTAGTCTCCGTCTGTGTGGCTAGCTTTCCCCTCCTCCAAATTGTGCATATTTGTATGTTTAATAAAGACCCCAGGAGAGCAGCCAGCTATAGACAAACCCTCAGATATCCTGATCCAATGTCTCCTTCACAGTTTCTTCCTTCTTGCAGATAGACCTACTGTAAATGGAACTGCTTTGCGTCCTGTCTGTAGATTCGTGTCCAGACATTGTTCTGTTTTCATGCAGACAAGGTGTAGAAATGAAACTCCATGGCTCAGACAGAACTGGATCTGAAAGTAATCCCCTAATGTTGCTTCATAGTAGCTCTGGTTTCTGCAGATGTTTTGAATCAGGGCGTGATGGACCCTCCACGCTGTGTCTGTTAGTGACTCAGAGCAGCGGGGTTCTGCTGAACGGTTTTGGGGGATTTTCCTGCTCAGACTGGATGGTTGGATTTTTTCTCCGCTCAGACATGAAGCTTGTCCTCATGCTGCCGTCTTGTTCTTAGTGTTTCTGTCTCAGGTCAGAGTACGGAGGCTGGCAGGGGACAAAAGAGCAGACAGACAGATGTTATATAAGCTGCAGTGAACTCTATTAGAGCTGAATGGAGATGATTCACACACATTATCTAATTACACACACACACACACAATGACATCAGGCTCTACAGGGAGAGACAACACACACTCCTGTCTCCTGGCAACCTGATCGCTGACCCCCGCCCACCCCACTCTGCGTGCGTCATCAATTAAAGAGAACAGAGCGGGGAGAGAGACACCGAGGGAGACGCAGAGAGAGGGAGACAGGTTTCAGTGCGGGTCCTGAGGAAGGAAACAGTTGGAAACCTTTTGTTTCCTGCAGGACACCGACGCTCCGCGGGCGGACAGGAAGCTAGGAGACAGCAGCTCGCTCTGCAAACAGCTGCTAAGGCCTCCTGAGCTCAGGAGACTAACTTCTGCACAGCTTCAGGAGATCAAACAGTATCAGGATGTTGGTTTATGGAGCAGTTGCAGCTCGGCAAGGCCATGAAAATTCATTTGATACTAAAAACAAAAAATAAACTGCTGTTTACTCAACCAGAACTCAGGATGAGACTGATTTTACTTACTTTGAGCTTAAAGGACTGGTAATAGTGTTATCGTGGGCAGTTCCAGCCCTATATGCACTGATCCAGATATCGGACTCATCTCCTTTTAGCTCCTATCGTGTTCTGCAGGAGTCTGGGGAACCTATCATTAACAGGTGGTGAGTTTAAACCATAAAACATCTAAAACAAAGAGGACCTTCGGCTGGTGGGGGCTGGACAGGCCTACCTCTGTCCAAATCATTACCCAGAGACTGGCTCATGAGGGGAGGCCCTCCCAAGGACTGGAACTGGGTCAGAACAGTTGAGGTATTGGGGATTAAACAATTACAGTTTCTTTGAAAGCAGAATGCTGTGCTCTTGGGTGGTGAACTGAATAGACAAACTCTACCATCTAACTCAAAGCCATGGCAACGAGATGCAGATCAGAGCCAGGATGAAAGCTGCTTCTGGGGGGCCGTCTTTTGGAGCTGTTCCTACCAGGAGGCAAACCCCTGTTGCTCTTCGTCTCGTCTTCTTCATCAAATAAGAAACCATCATGCCAGTCAGTCGCCTGTTGGAGAAAAGGCTGATGCATCAAGATGGTGAAAACCGCTTTTTGCTTGAAGGTTTCATGGCATCAACAAACTGCAAGTGTTCATCCTTTTTACTCCCTGAAACCTGATTGCGTGTAGAAGATGATAAACGACAGATCTTATGATCGGAACCTGCTGCCACTGAGAGGACAGCGGGATCGGACAGTTGGATGCTTCAGTCCAACAGCCGATAGACAGGAAGTTAGGGGTGTTAGTTGTCTCATGGTTAAAAGAACAAACTTGGGTGAGAATGAGAGAGAGAGGTGTGGAAGAATTTTTCCAGAAACCACTTGGTATCTGTGGCACCGTTTGTCTTCGACTGTGATCAGCCATGGAACTGAGATCAGAAGATTTCTAGGGAGGCTTTTACAGTGAAATATCTGGTGTAAGATGCTGAATATCAGTCAGTGACAGCCAGAATATACAGCATCAACTCAATTCAATTCAGTTTATTTATATAGGGCCAACTCCCATACAGTCAGATTGATTTAAAGTTTTCTATCTAAGGAAAACCAGTGGATTGCATCGACTCATTGACTCAAGGGCAGAGGTGGAAAGAGTACTAAAAAATTGTAATTGAGTAAAAGTATCTTTACTTTGCCTGAATTCTACTCAGAGTAAAAGTAAAATTACCCATCTCAAAATTTACTCAAGTAAAAGTACAAAATTACTTCATTTAAAATGTAATTTGAGTAAAAGTTACTTAGTTACTTTGAGTTATTTAATGCAAAAAAAGGATGAGTCATGAATCGAATTGAGCACAAGGTGTTTTAATCAATTTCAAGGCGTATTTCAGTGACATCCACACTTGCAAAAGATCACCTGGGCTAAAGAACATACTTCCTCACAGCACAAGGACAGTCACAACCTGTACCATAAAGTGCAAAAAACAAAAAACAAATAATCCTTCCAAATATGGCAAAGGGTTTTTCCAGCTTTTGTCTCCAGAATATGTTTCCTCTTCAGGCTCCATACTCCCTAAGTTGTGATTAACAACTGCCATCTTCCAAAGCGCAGCACTGGATTATGAGGCAATACAAAGAGTAATTGTAAGGCAGGGCCACGCATTAAGTTTTGGTTCCAAGACACAGGGGTTTACATTTCTGGCGGCATTTAATTTTCTCACCATCAGTATTTTTATTTTTATTTTTTTAACTCAGCAACGTGAGGGGGTTTTAAATGTAGCAAAGTAAAACTACTTAGGTTAAAATTTACTCGAGTAAAAGTAAAAATTACACATTTCAAAAACTACTCAGAAAATTACAAATTACTCATAAAAAGTACTCGATTACAGTAACTTGAGTAAATGTAATTCATTACTTTCCACCCCTGTTCAAGGGCAATCTTTCACACTAAGCATGCTTTTAGCGACAGTGGAGAGAAAAAACTCCCTTTTAACAGGAAGAAACCTCCAGCAGAACCAGGCTCAGTGTGAGCGGCCATCTGCCGAGGCCGACTGGGGTTCAAGGAGACAGAAGCAGAGATTAAAAAAGAAGTAGGGATACAAAAGGCAACTGTCAACCAGCTCCATAGGCGACCCCGTCCAGGAAATACACATCCAGGCAGACGAGCTCCCATGTCAGAGGATGAAGGGAGCACATCCAGCCTGTCACACTTAGAGAAACAGGACTACACTGAAAAGCAGCCTGATCTCGAACATCTATAAACAAAGGTGTGAGCAGCAAACAACCAGTTGTTAACTTGGAGGGAAAATATCTTGACTTTGTTAATTTGGAATCAGAAGGCTGCTTAATTTGCCCCCAGCAAGGCTCACTCAGTTAGACCTCCACTGGTAAGAAAAACAGCTTCATCAAGTGAATGATGTCTGAGATTTGGATGAAAAAATTAAAAAACAATAAAAGTTTTCAGATATTCCATCTTGTTTATGTGCAGCTGTGTGAATAAATGAAGCTAAACTTCAATCACATTTTATTTTAGGCTCCATAAAGGTTGCATTTTGTTTTTATTTTCACTTCTTCAGAAATGATAATGGTTATTCTCTTAGCTTGATTCCCCTGGAGTTTGGGTTTTTAAGCAGCTCTGATTGGAACTAAATACACTATAAATAAAATAAAATGTTACCAAAGCGCCCAGCTTTAGCAGTGGGAGGCTTATTGTCCTTCTGCCTTTAACACACAACTCAAATCCAAATGTGAGTTTAAAGGTTTAGGTGGTGATGATGAAATGTCTGATCTGCTGTGAATCCTCATGGATCCTCCCTGCAGCGGGGAGAATAAACCTGTTTCACATCGAGTGGCGGTGTCAGATGTAGCTTCCTGTCCCAGAGGAGCGCTCCACCTTTCAGCCTGACCCAGACAGACACAGCAGATCGATGCAGGGAGAAACGCAACTCATTGATGTCCGAATCTTTGTTTAAGTTAAATATGATGCACTACGATGGAGTCAATGTTGTTCCATTAATGTTGCAAACAGAATATTTTTATAACAACATTATTTGTAAATTGAATTTTTGAAAAAACTTTAGAAAATCTTTTCTTTCAAATGTGTTTTTCGTATTTTATAATTTTATTTTTCTGAATTTTATCTTTAACATATTTTATATTTTCATTTTTTTCCCCTACTTTTTAAGATTGAATTTTATGATCACATGATCTTCACTTCTGGGGCTGGCGTTCCCCAGGAGTTTCTATTGGTCTGCATGGAAATTATGGAAATAAATTTTTAAAGAATGTAATTTATAAAACTCAGTCTGAAAAACAGAAATAGAAAAGGACGTATAATATCTGTAAAGAAAATGTTTAAAAAATATGGTTTTTAGAATTATATTTCTGGATTGCATATTATTTCCATTTAAAAACATATTCTTTGCAACAATAATGTAACAGAATTTATTTTACAATGTACATCTACTGACCCAAGATCTATTTTTCACTCTGCAGATGTCCAGCTACAAGCGAGCTACGCTGGAGGAGGAGGAGGGCTCGGACACGCCAGCTGAGGCGGCCTCATCTCCTGACAGAATGGAGGTCAGTGAACGCAACACAAGCACAGACCACGAGCCAAACTTCAGGGGATCCTGTAAGTGCTGCCTGGTGAAGTCCTGACCTGAGACGGATAAATGCTCTGGGACAGAGAAAGCCTTGAAGCACAGCAGGGGGCCCCTTTAGTGTGGGGCCAATGCCACCAACAGAGGAGCAGCAGGAGGTCTGGAGCTCTGCCAGCTCTGGGAAACAAATGGGATTTCTGTGCAGGAGAGCAGGGAGTTGTTCAGCTTAAAAACAAAAAAGAAAAATCTTAATGTTTTGAAATACTAACAATATTAATTAAGAATTTAATTCAAAAGCTGAATTTATGGCATACTTTAATACATGTCACCATAATGCTATTTAACATAAAAGGCTGTAAAATCAAAAAAGTGTAGTTTGGGTTTTAAATTTTCCTCCAGTCAACCTTTTTTGAAGTTTTAACCTAAAACTTACCTCTAATCTAAACCTCGTGGTCCAAACTCAGTTTTTTCTTTCTGAAGATTTTCTGCGATCTTTCAAATATCTCCATCACAATACTTTTTTTAATCTTATCTTTAGGCTTTGGTTGCCTTTTAGCTGACTCTTAGCCCTGTCCCTGTACCCAGGGATGCCAACAGTCCCTAAAAAACAAGACTGTACCATATTTCGATCAAAAACATGTCTATTTCATTTCAGGTCTGAGTCAAAAGTTTGAAAAATAATTTCACTCGCAGAAGAAAAGTCAAAAACTTGAATTATGCCAGTAGGAGGGAAGACTACTTTTGGCCAAGAAGTATCCTTTCCGTTGGCATCTCTACCTGAGTAAATATGTTACCGGATTAGTGGTGGATCAGAAAGAGACTTCAGTAATATCTCTAAAATATCTATTTTTCTTATGTCAGCAAAGACCTAAAAGACACCACTGATGTCAAAGAATGTGAAAAGGTGAAACGCCTTTTATTCAAAGCTAAAGATTGCACCTTTGAATCAAAAATGCAAAAGACACTTAGATATAACTAATAAAAGATTAAAGGTTGAAATCTCTTAAGTGAAAAAAGTTTGAGATATTTGTGGTTGGATTCTGTCATTTTTCTAGTGAAATTTTACATATTCACAGTTTAAAGGGTTGGTGCTTAATTATGCTAAC
Source organism: Cyprinodon tularosa (assembly GCF_016077235.1). Lineage (NCBI taxonomy): Eukaryota > Metazoa > Chordata > Actinopteri > Cyprinodontiformes > Cyprinodontidae > Cyprinodon > Cyprinodon tularosa. The sequence goes on from NW_024039371.1 coordinate 202,244, forward strand.
ACAAGATAAACTAACATAATTTAAGCAAATATAAATAGGTGTAGATATGATCAGAAATCCCAGGAGGAGAGATAAAGCCAGACTTCATCCAATCCCCAAACACACAGCCTGGCTCCACAGGTGCTGCTGCCTCCAGCCAGGTGCGAGTAATCAAGCTAAACGCAGTTTTCTTCAAGACACATGAGGTTGATCCCAGATTTATTGATTTAGCAAATAGTGGATCGACTGAAAGCCAAGCCTGAAATACACATTTCCCACACACTTAACTAAAAAAGATATCGTAATTTAGGAAATTAACAATGAAAGCCAATATAGTAACATACAGATCTTACAGTTTCTCATTCAGTCCCCTTATATCAAAGGGGTTTAAATTCTTAATGTAGGATACTGGGGATCAAACCCTGAGTAATTCTAACATTAAAGCTTACTTTAGTATTACTTTCTGGCTGGGGAGTGTCCTAGTGGTTAGGGCATAGACCTTTGAATCAAGAGGGTCTGAATTCAAGCCCGACTCCCACTCTGGCTCTCTGAGCAAGACCATTAACCCCACACTGGTCCCTGGGCGCCCCTCAATGGCAGCCCACTGCTCTGCATGGGGATGGGTTAAATGCAGAGGTAAATTTCTCTAATGTGAGATCACCCATCTATCCATCCATTTTTTGTCACCCTTATCCCAAGGTGCCCACTTTCAGCTGTCTAAGGGTGAGAGATGGGGTCCACCCTGGACAGCTCTCCAGTCTATCGCAGGGCAACACAGAGACAAACAGGACAAACAACCATTCACACACACAGTCACACCTAAGGAAAATTTAGAGAAGCCAATTAACCTAACAGTCATGTTTTTCTGGGAGGAAGCCAGAGTAGCGAGAGAGAACCCACACATGCTCAGGGAGAACATGCAAACTCCATGCAGAATGTGAGATCAATAAAGTTCCATTATAGCAGCAGATATGTTATTTTTTCACTTTCTCTGTTATTCCAGGCATTATAATCTTCCCAATAGCATGAGGGAGCTCGTGTGACGTTGTCCACCTCTAAACTATCTAAAAGCTAAGCTAAATGAAGCCACCAACCTACCTTATATAAACTTTACCAAGATAAAATGTAAAAAGATATTTTATACTAAGATAAACTCATCTTTTATAATTACAGTTCTGAGATTTTGAGCTAATTTAGGAATCAGCTAAAACAACCATGAATAATCAAAATTAACCTCAAATTAAGATTATGTCAAACTATTGTGATAAACAGAATTTTAATATACAATAATGTACTGGAAAAAAAAGACTTCAATATGTGAAGATTAATGAAAATAAAAATTAAAACAGACTTTTTTTTCTCTGTCAGAGAACTTTTTTCAGCATTTCTCTAAATTAGGGAACTAATTTTCTCATTGGGAATCACTTCATCACAGGTAGAATCCTCTTTTTTCTGCATGTCAAGACCATTTTGAGAAGCAATCAGCACATGTCTGCATATCTGATTGGTCAGAATTCAAATAATCGTATAAAACATTTCAGGTATTTGGATAAAACGTACGCAGAGCACATAAAAAAAATAAAAAACAAAGAGAAACTACTGGAAAGTCTGACTGCTTGGAGGTAAACCACTGAAGAAAAAAAGGAGATTAATGGAGATTTTTAACATGCTGGACTAGTGGGAGGAAATGAGCCGGTCGAGGATAATTAGCCTCATTACAGCAGCAAATGTTTTCTGTGTACGCGTCCCTGAGGACTCGGAGCCATTTTAATTTCATCATCTGCTGAAGTCGGGAAGCAGCATGGTGTCCGCCCTCTCTAAGCTTCACCGTGGCTTCAGATGAATTCAGAAATCAGCCTCAGAAGAGAAAACCGAATGAGCTCCACCTGGGTGCTGGTGTGATGTCATAATCTGTGGGCGTGTCTCATTTAAAATGTTTGAATACAGAGACTCGCCTTCTTTTGCATCCTTCAGATCACTTTTGGACTTAAAGCAGAATTATAGGTAAGCTGATAAAGAAGCTTTGATGGAGAACATACTGGAGCTTATCGCAGGTGTGAAGTGAGAAAAAGATCTGAAGAAACTAGAAAAATAAAATTAGATCTTGAAATAATTTATGCTGAATCTGCAAAAAGAATCCCATCCGAGTCAGAAAGACTCAGTCAGGCAACAGTTAAGGAAATGAAAAGTTAAAAACCTCTGCAGCAAAATTTCAGAGGATTCATTGATTATAAAAAAGAAAGATTTTGTTCTTTTCATGGTAGAAGTGATCATTTTTATTGCTCAGACGACAAAGAAAACCAAAAAAAATGAAAGCTGCAGAAAAGTATCTTGAAGTTAGAGATTTAAACTGGGAAACGGTTGAAAGCATGATGGGAAAACCAGTAGGACCATAAGAACCTGGCAGAGTGACGATAACAGAAATATAAATGAGTATTATGTTGGGTTAAGTTTTTTATTTAATTCTTTTATTTTCTCGGGGTGAGTCCTGTTTCCTTTTTTAACTCCCTATAAGTTGGTGGCGGTAATGCAATTTTAATTAGTTTGCCAAATGCCATAAAACCTTACAAGAAGAAGAAAAAAGCTGCTAAAGAAAAGCTTAAAAAACATGTATTTAACTGGTTTAGTAAACTGGAGCAGAAAACCAAGCACACAAACCAAACCTGAGGCTGGAGGCAGCGATCCAACATAAATCCTGATAAAGAACAGAGAGCAGAACGTGGGCCGGGTCGAAGCTAAACACATAAAGAAAGAGGAAAAGACAGGCTTACATACACAAACAGAAAGTGATGAGACACAGGGGGAAACAACGAGCACATTCTCAGAAACGGATAAAAACAAGTCATAACATTGGAGATAGATCAGCTCCGCAGGATAAACTGGTTCTACATCACAGAAGCATGCAGTGAAGCCTCAGCAATGAAATTACCCCGACTCAAAGATCCAAACAAAGAGACGATGATCCCTCATTCAACTACGTTCAAACAGAACCAGAAAGCAGCAGAATGAGTCAGCCTTATACCTGCTCTGCATCCTGTTCAGCAGAATCTGCAGTGTCTGAATCCAGAGATATGGACAGATGGATAAAAGAGGACGTGTTCAGGATAAGTTAGATAATGTTGGATAACTGTCCCCTAGATGTTTGGAGAGTTTAGATTTTTTTCCCGGATGTTCATATTTCTGTTATTCTGAGGAGATGGACTCCAGATGTTTAGTACTTGTGTCATGGGAATGTAGACATCAGAAGTCCAGTTGGACGCATGGATCCATGAGCTTCAGGTAACCTCCTCTTTCTGTCCCAGGTTGGCTTCAGGAAGGGTGGTGTGGACATCCTGGGTAGGAGGACTCAGTTGGAGGTCCTCCTCTCAGTCATGCTTCTCGCTGCTCTGCTGGCTCTGCTCGCCTGTCTGGTGGTTCTGGGGCTGGGATTCAGCTCAGGTAACCGGATCGCATCTCCATGTTGGTTTTTCCTCTCACCCACTTGTCTTTATTTCCACCTCCTCCTTTCCTTATCCTCTCCTCCTAAAGCTTCCTTGTTTTCCGGTCCCCACCTTTCCTCCCTGACTGATCTCCCCAATTTCCCACATCTAATTCTTTTCCTTTTCCTTCTCTTGCTTTTGTTTCAGTCTTGTCACCTTTCCTTTTTTATGTTCCATCTCCTTTCTTTAATCCTTTTATTAAACCCAGTAGGTTTCGATCCATTTTTTTCATCATTAACTTTGGTTCTTTTCATCCTCTGAATCCTCTTCCTGTCGAGCCTCTTGGCTTCTTTCCTGTGGTACCAGTCTGTATCTTGATGTTATCCTCCGATTGTTCTCCATCTCTCCCGTGGGTTCGGTGATGCGTGCGGTACGGTTAATGCCCTAGCATTTTTTTCCCCTCCGTGTTGTCTTGCAGACAGTGGGCGGGGCCTTTGCCTGTCAGAGGCATGCGTCACTGTGGCGAGTCAGATTGTTGAGGCGATGGACCGCAGCGCCGACCCCTGCCAGGATTTCTACCAGTTCGCCTGCGGCGGATGGATGAGAAAGAACCCACTGCCTGACGGACGCTCGCGCTGGTCCACGTTCAACAGCATATGGGAGCAGAACCAGGCGCTCCTCAAACACTTACTGGGTATGCTGACATGTGCAGCTCTGCTGGACCGCTCCAGAACCGGACAACTAGCCGTGCTCCTCCTGATCATGGATGCGTCTTCTTGTTGTTCTTCCTCACAGAGAATGGGACGTTTAACGGAACCAGCGAAGCAGAGAGGAAGACTCAGTCCTACTACCTGTCCTGCCTCAACACACAGAGGATCGAAGAGCTCGGATCTCAGCCTCTCATGGACCTAATAACCAAGGTAAACTGGCGCTTTCGTCATAGCAACTGCCTCAATAAAACCACCAACATCCCCAGGATGGTTTCCAGCCTTTACATGATGAACCGAAGACCCGTCAGTTATCTTGCTGCTGCAGCTACTAGAAGAGCCCAAATCATCATTCCTCCTCCGCAGAACTTTACACCATGGATGATCTGTTTATGATGATATGTCTGAATTCTTCCAAACAAACTTGTGTAGGCTTTCAATCGCTCACACCGGATCAGGGTCACGACCTTTGACCCGTAGAGACTTTAGTGTAGCATCCCTTCTCAGATTGATGGCTGTTCTGGTGTCTTCAGGTAAAGTCTGGCTTAAACATGCATATAAATGTACTCTTTATCAGACCATATTGTCCCAAAAGTTAGAAAATTTCTATTTAAAAAATGATCCTGTTTTAAAATCTGTGTTTTTTTTATCTTCTGCAGGCCAGTTAGTTATATGTCAGCCTGTACACCTAAATTCAGCCAATCATATATCAATGTTCATCTGTCAATCAATTTTTTTTTGGTCGGACCATCTTTTCATATGTCACAGCGAATACACGCAACGGTTGAAATCAGAATAATTTCCTTTCCCATTGAGTTCGGTCCCAGTGTTCACAGGGATGGACGTCTGTGTCGTGAGCAGGCGTAGAGCTAACAGAACTGGCAGCGTTGCGAGGCAAGGGCTCAAACATGTACGGCTGGAAGCCTTCTACACCAAACCAAGCTTCTGCCGCCTTGGCGTCCTCTTCCACAACATCTTCATCCCGCTTTCCTCCTCTAATTAAAAAATGTATGACGGAGGAGACTCATCCACGACCTCCGACACTAAACTCTCCTCCTCTTGCATGTTTCCGCTGTCCATAGCGTTCCTTCACAGAGTCGCTTCTAAGTCACCAATTTAGTGCTACTTGGTCCCAATGGAATTTCCCATTGGGAACCTGCTAGCACTAAGTTGCTAACTGGTTAGCAAGATGCTTCTGACAAACCGGCCACAACCAAACTTGCTTGCGAACCTTCCACCACAACAATCCCGCCCCCTTGATAAACGACCAATCACATTCACTTTATTCACTCGTCTAGTCGGTAGAATTTGGAAATAAAACAGTTAGAACAGCCGTTTCCCCACGACATTAATCAACGCATCTGATGAGAAGTAATGGCTCAATTTAACTCCTACAGCTGTAGGGATGAGGGATTACTGCTGAACCTAATCTGCTTTTAGTCAAATTTATTTTGAAGCTGTAATCTGTGCTCAGATCGGCGGCTGGAACATGACCGGTCCGTGGGAAAAAGACAACTTCATGGAGGTTCTGAAGATGGTCTCTGGTCCGTACAGAGCTCAGCCGTTTTTCAGTGTGGGAGTCAGCACCGATCCCAAAAACTCCAACAGCAACGTTATCCAGGTATTCCAGAAAAGTCTACGTTCTGTTTTCGTCTTCCTCTTTGTTTCCATCCAACTGTTGGTGTGTTAGTGGCTTCAGGTAGCTGCTGTGTTTGTGTGAAACATCTGGTCCCCACTTAAGCTGAAGATCGGATCCATGAACCTCAAGTTTTGCCAGATCACCTGTTAATCTCCTCCTCAGGTGGACCAATCAGGGCTCTTCCTACCGTCCAGGGACTATTACCTCAACAAGACGGCCAATGAGAAGGTGCTGGCAGCATACCTGGATTACATGGTGGAGCTGGGCACGCTGCTGGGGGGCGAGAAGAGCTCCACCCAGCTTCAAATGCAGCAGATTCTGGAGTTTGAGACGGCGCTAGCTAACATCACCGTCCCCCAGGACCAGCGGCGAGACGAAGAGAAGATCTACCACAAGGTCACCATTGCAGAGCTGCAGGTGAGAACAGGCTCCCTCTGGATGGATGGATCCCAGATTCTCTGTCGGGCTTCAAACCAGCAGACCACCTGTTGGACTAAAGCTAGCTGCAGTTTGAGAACAGGAGCTTCTTCTGTTGGACTTTAAGGCTGATTTATACTCAGAAACCAGGTCGTCTGCATGTCGCAAATGTACCTCCGCCCCTGTCCCAGACACTCTTGTGCACCTCTCCAAAATTATAGGTGACCACAGACAGGAGGCCTCTGATTGGTCAATTCTAGATCCGCCCTACACTATGTGCATTTCCTGTTTGGTACGTTACCGGCTTGTTTTGTTTGTGTGACCGACATTGTGGAAAACGACTCGTGAAGATGAACCAGGTAGAAGAGCGAGGTGCGCACCTAGATCCCCGCTCTTTTTCGCTCTCATGTCCCTCCGTTGTCGCACAAACTTGTCCCCACTTCCTCACCGCCTCGGCCGTATCTAGACCCACAGCTAGTTCCGGTTTGTCCCTCTTGCGTTGTGGCATGGAATAACAGCGCAGACCACGCTTCAATATTGGGCATAAATCAACAATATCTGTGACAAGCTCGCTACGACACACTGCTGCGACAGGATAACCAGGACTTTAGAGGGAACTCGTGGAAGGAAGCATGAAAACATGAATATTGAAAATATACTTAGGTTGGAAACACTCATTCCTCTTCATTCTGATTATCCTAAAATCACAAAACCTAGGCTACGTTCACACTGCAGGCCTTGATGCTCAATGCCGATTTTTTTGTGAAATCCGATTTTTTTTTTTTTTTTTTTTTTGCGTTTCCATTCATATTTCCAAATATATGCTACCTGTATATGATCTCCTGTGTGAACTGCAGTCATACAACGCAAGTGTCCCGCATGCGCAGCAGAAGATGCGATGACGTCACAGGCCAGCTTGCTGCATGTTTATGGAAGTAAACATGGATGGTAGTACCGGCGCGCATCTAGCGGTCTTTTGCAACCATAAAAACTAAATTTTTTCAATATGGTTAAACATAAATACTGCTCCTCGCATCATCATCTGCCATGGTGGTTGTTTTTCTTGCAGCTTCTGCGTAGCAAGACGCAAAATAGTGACCTTTGTTGGGTATTAATGGCGTTCAGTTCGGATGAATGCGACCTGGCCGTTCACACACAGGTCGCATTTGAAAAGATCAGATTCGTATCGGATTCAGGACCACAAAGCCAAGTGGCCTGTGTCGGATTGGAAAAAAACGGATCTGTGTTGTTCAGACAGCCATGAAAAGATCAGATCCAGGTTGCATATGGGCAAAAAAAATCAGATTTGGGTCCCTTCAGGCTGCAGTGTGAACGTAGCCTTATTCTCTCAGAGATGTTGAACCATGAGAGGGATTCTGATGCGGACTAGTATGCAATCCTGGTCCGGGTTCCAAGTGACATGGCGTGGCGACAATCATCTTTGAATGTGTTGAATGTGTGAGTGTAGTCTACTTCCGGAACATATCTGGTCTTGTGAGATCAACAGCTGAGGTCCTGAATAAGCTGCTGCTTTTCCCACCAAACTTTTTCCTTCCACCCAACTTTCCAAGTCTCTACATCCACTCTTTAAACAGCCTGCCTGTTTAACCATGCCCTCACTGACGTACCCCGTCAGACCAAGTTGGCAGTCTTCTTTATGACTTTGTGGGACAAAATCGCACAAAAATATGAATAAAATATTTCAAACTTGCGTAATCCACATTTTCTTTTAAAACATTTTTGTTTACAGCCATTTTCAAGCCTAAATTCATATTTTTTGAAGACATAATAAAATGCCATTTTTATTGCAAACTCATTGGAACAGAATCTTTCATGGTCCCACCAGTCAACCCGAGTCCTGGATAGACCCTCATCACCATGAACAACACAGACTAACCCCTGAATCATCAGTTAAAGTGATGAGTCAGAATCTGCTGCTCATTTTAGGTAAAGGTCATGTTTTTCTAGAGCGGGAAGGCCAGCAGCTTAACGTCATTGTCGTCTCTCAGCGGGGTTTTAATCTCTAATCTGATCTGACGGAAACATTTCAGGCACTAAAACTCTCTGAGGCCAACATGAGTTTCCTTTGTCCTTCGTCCTCGCACCACGCCTGTGTGTTGCTCACTGCGTACATACTCTTTGTCCTATGGGGCTGCGGATGCTTCAGGGTTCACCATGGTGACTGTTGCCATGAGCCCGTTGCTAAGTTACTGTATCTCTTAGGATGGGGTTCTGTTAGATAACAGGTTGTTACATAAACTCAAAGCTAGAGACTCTGATTTGGTCAGTGTTGCTGTTTTTTTTTTTTTGTCTGGAAAAGCTTCACCTGCAGAGAAGCACATCATCATCAGTGTAACTACCTGGATTCCATGAAGAAATGTCACAGTTTTATCACCTTTGATTCATCTATTTGTTGTTCACAAACAGCGCTCTGAAAAGGCTGTCATCAATTATCTTTGTTTTTTTCTCAAACAAAAAATGCAATGTGACCTTCAGTGCCCCCTGCTGTCAGAGAACTGCATTAATATTTCTAAATTCACATCTTTTGAGTGAAAATCTTCTAAAGAAGCTCATTGTTGAATTCCAGAATAATTTTCTCCCCTCTCTGGAGTCTAAGATTAGTGTCCAAACACTGACCAATCTGGAGGCAAGAATCCTGTTTGGAAGGAGTAAAGATGGAGAACAATGAAGCCGAATGTTTTGAACTGTTTTCTGGTTATTAATTCAATACAGTTTATTTCTATAGCGCCAATTCACAACAGGTCATCCCAGTTCACCAGATCATCCAGTCAAATTGATTCAAAGTTTTCTATCTAAGGAAAACCAGTTGATTGCATTGACTTAAATGCAATCCCTCACACTAAGCATGCTTGTAGCGACAGTGGAGAGGAAAAACTACATTTTAACAGGAAGAAACCTCCAGTAGAACCAGGCTCAGTGTGAGCGGCCATCTGCTGAGGCCGACTGGGGTTCAAGGAGACAGAAGCAGAGACACAAAAAGCAGATATTAAAGGCGACCCCCGTCCAGGAAACACTCAGCCAGGCAGACGAGCTCCGAGGCAGCTCCATGTCAAAGGATGAAGAGAGAACATCCAGCCAGTCACAGTTAGAGAAACAGGACTACACTGGAAAAAATCCCGATCATCCCAACATCTATAAACAAAGGTGCTGATGGCAGCAGCACAGCTGATATTTCTTTTCAGGATGGTGTCACAGCCAAACAGGAACAGACGAGACGAAGCTGCTATGAGAAAAAGGGAGAGAGGGCATAACGTTAGAGATTGACCAAATAGATTCTGCAGAACTATTATTAATAAATCCTTACAATATATAAAACAGCGAAGGCTACTGGGAGGTGTACTATTTATTAACTTCCTGATTACCTTTCCAGCTGCTGGCTCCAGCCGTGGACTGGCTAGACTTCTTGACTTTTTCTCTGGCTCCTCTGGACCTAAACGACACAGAACCAGTGGTTCTGTATGCCAGAGAGTACCTGCAGCAGGTGTCCGAGCTCATCAACAAGACCGACCGCAGGTAACCGTCTGATCAGATCACACAATATATCACAGCTTCAGATGGAAAATGTTAGCAGGACATTTAGTCCGTTCCTTTGTGTTTTGGACAACAAGACAAACGGAACAAATCTTCACCTTTGATGTCTGGAGAGGTGTTTACTTGTCTAATCTCAGTGCTTCAGTTGGCCCTCAGGTGATAAGATCAGCTTTTTCTGCCCCCAGTCTGCTGAACAACTACATGATGTGGACGTTGGTTCAGAAGGGAGTCGCCACTCTGGATCAGCGCTTCGAGAATGCTCAGGACAAACTTCTGGAGAGTCTCTACGGCACCAAGAAGGTACGTCCACTCTGGCTAAAACACCAACAGCATGCTTACCTGAGCATAGTTCAGCTGCTGATGATGGTGTCTCTTCCAGATGGAGGTAGGAATTCTCCCACGGTCGGTAATCCTTATCCCTGACCTTTTAGCTGCTCTAATTGAACCGCTGTGAAGCAGTCCCTCTGGGCTGTAATGGCTTCTTGTATGTGTTGAATTTCCAACTGGTTCTGTTCTCCTTTGCTTCTACTGATATTGCTGGGGACGCTTGATCCCGCCTGTTGTAACTGGTTCTCACTGGTTCAGCGCCGCAAGCCATTAGTCTGTATCTAGTTCCTGATCAAAGTACTTCTTCTTCCTCTTATGTAGTTCCAGAACGTGTTTAAAGAGAACCAGTTTACCAGCTCTAGAGTCAATAGCAACATCAACCACTGGTACAAAGTTAGCACCGGTTTTTCACCTGAACCATTTTGGTAGAAAATTCAGTTTATTTCTATAGCGCCAATTCACAACACATGTCATCTCAAGGCACTTTACAGTTCATCAAATCATCCAGTTTTCTATCTAAAGAAAAACCAGTTGATTGCATCTTCTCATTGACTTGAAGGCAATCCTCCACACCAAGCATGCTTGTAGTGACAGTGGAGAGGAAAAACTCCCTTTTAACAGGAAGAAACCTCCAGCAGAACCAGGCTCAGTGTGAGCGGCCATCTGCTGAGGCTGACTGGGTTCAAAGAGACAGAAGCAGAGATACAAAAGGTAACTGTAAACCTAGCCAGCTCCTATGTCAGAGGACGAAGAGAGGCCATCCAGCCAGTCACAGTCAGAAACAGGAATACACTGAAAAACAGTCCAAGCTCCAACATCTATAAACAAAGATGTTGATGGCAGCAGCACAGCTGATATTTCTCTCCAGGATGGAGTCAAAGCCACACAGGAACAGATTCAGAAAATGCTTTTATTTAATGATATCTAGGTTGGCACCTGTTTTAAAGTAATTTCAGTTCACTTCAAAAACTTTATTAATGCCAAAGGAAAGGAAGTGTAATAAGTCATATCTCAATGAAGTAAGTTATAGGGTTTTTTCTTCCGTTGTTTATTTTTTCATGGAGTTGTTGTGGATGTTGAGCTGCAGGCAGGAAGGATCTTCTATATTGGTGTTTTTTGCAGTGGGTCTATAGAAGCCTCTCACTGGAGAGCCCGTTTTAAAAGATGATGCTGACTGTGGTCCATGATCATCTTCACTTTATGGAAAATCGCTTTTTGTGAATTCATCTCCAGAGATTCTAGAGGAGTTCCTGGAGCAGACTGGCCTTCTTTATTAGCTTGTTCAGCTTCTTTAAGGACTTTCCTCTGATGCTGGTACCCCAGAAAAGATCAAAATCTCTACAACAGACCAATAGACTATATGTAGCTTCTTCACTGGAAAAACAATCTAGAAATAAGTAAGAAATTCTTAAATTAAGTGTATTTACCCTTAATTTGAGTAGGTAAATTAGATGATGAGTATTTTAACTCTTAAAATAGGATATTTAGATAAAATGTACTTGAAATAAGACAATGCAATTGTGTTTTCTTATTTTAAATGTAAATTGTCTTGTTCCATTGGCAAAATGTCTCTTTTACTTTCTCAAATCGAGAACAAATGCACTTATTTTTTCCAGTGTTGCAAATGCAGAAGGACTCAAGCTTCATTAGAAAGTACAATCTGCTCTGTCCCTTCTTGTTCACAGTTGTCTCCAGCTCAGTTTGTTGTCTGTATGAACACCAAGGTATTTATAACCTTATACCTCCACTTCTTCTCCCAGGTTGCTAACAGGATTCAATTTGTTCCTTTTGCTTGAAATCTACAACCATCTCTTGTTGGGTTTTTTTGTTATTTTTTTTTTCTAGTTAAACAGTTCCTTCAGATCACTTGTGATCCATGTTTTATGATTCAGGAAGGATTTCGCTGTTCTGGTAGGGAAGGTGTTATCAATACAGAAATGTATGTATTCAGCCACACACTCAGTTGTTGCATTGATGTCCTCTCTGTGTGGCTGACACAGTGCATCCCAGTCTAAAGCCTCATGTTGGGAATGTTTAATATCTTCTCCTGACTGCTGGACCCATATTTAGTGAGTTAATGTTAAGTGTTGTGCTGCTGACGCTGTGGCCGATCTGATATTGGTTTAAACTGGTTCTGTTTTAGAATTTAGTACCACTGCAGGTGAAAATTAATGGATTGATGCTAAATGGGTCTCACTGTCACATGGAAAAAGACCCAGTGCTGTGTTTGTTTCTTTAAACTGATTTCCTAATCTAAACATATTAAGGTTTAGCCTTCTGACAATTGCAGCCGATCTGACTTCAAAAATTTTCTAATTCTGAATCACTTAATCTGAGGTCGCTGGTATTAATGGGTAAAACTGCAAGCTGGTCCTTGGTCTATTATCTTTTTCAGCAGGGGGGGCAGGCTAATCAGAGTTTTGTCTAGTTTAAACTGGCTCTGTTTGGTTTCAGTTAGTCAGAAAAATTTCATTCATTTTGAAGCAGTCTATTAGCCTCGTGAGACCATCCTGATCTCGCGAGCTTTCAAGATTTCACTCGCTAATCAGTCTGGAGACTCTCCGTTGAAGAAAATTTGGAGCCGTTCACCAAACTAACGTCCAATCAGCGTTGGCTTTGAGGCGGGTTGAGGTGTGACGCAACGAGAAGCGCGACAGTTCAGTCTAAAGAACATGGCGGCTTGAGCCGATGAAACAAATGTTAGCGTGGCTATCGAGCAAGTTTTATCGGAATTACAGAGTATTTCTTCACTGAAAGAAGAGCAAAACACTGCTCTGGAGGCTTTTCTCAGAGGAAAAGATGTTTTTGCTCTTCTCCCGACTGGTTTCGGCAAGAGTAGCCTGGCTGTTGGTACGTCATATGCTTCGTTGATCTGATTGGTTTATTTGGCCCGTCTATCACCAACATAGGCCAATCAGCTAACCAGTATTTTCGCCCCTTCCCAAAATTACTTCAACGGAAGGTTTCCAGATGGATATGCGGAGCAAATCCATCTGGCTGAGTCAGGTCAGCAGTCTATCCTAGTATGTCTAAATCATTGTGTACTTTTAACAGCCTGATATACCTGAAGTTTTATGTCTTGAAAAATGCTGACATTTCTTTCTTACCTTTTGAATAAGTTTTTAATCAAAACAGCTTAAAAGTGTTGCTAAATAACACGTTGTCACTTTTACTACTTTGACCAGCAAGAACCAGTGCGAACCAGTCCAAACAGCCTCTTCCTCTTACTTCCGTCTGCTGCCAGTTCTGAATGGCTTCGATGGTCACTGTCCAGTACATTTCTGCTGTACTTGGACCCTGTGAAGTTAATCTTCCCCCTGGTCGTTGGGAATCACTGAGCATGCCACCCAGGAAGGCACCTGGTTCTTGCTTGAAGATGATTCATCTCTCATCATCAAACCTTGAGTTTTGGCCAAGGGAGGTTCCAGCAATGGAAATGTGTTTGTTCTGCCCAGCCATTGAACCAAGCAAGTCCAATCTGCAGAGTGAATTAACCTGTGCAGATTGGACTCACCTGGTTCAGTGGCTGGGCAGAACAAACACATGACTTGTTGTCTCCAGATCCCCCATGAATGGGAGGTTCAGACCTTTACACTGAGAGGGGGAGACATGACTGACCTGCTTTAGGATGCTCCCTCCTCCCGGTCTGAACAACCCTTTTAAATGAAGGTGAAACATCCTCAAGGAGCAGACCAAGACCAGCTTCCCTCAGCTAGAGGATTGTGCTTCGTCATCACCTGCATCACTGATATCACTAACTAATCAAAGCTCTTGGTGGATGTTTTGACCACGTGAAACATTTGGGTTGGTTTTGACGGTCAGACTCTCTGGTAATTAAGCCTGTGGTAACTAACTGTTGATTTCCATGTCTGATTTAGGTTTCACATTTTTTATTCAAAAAGAATGTTCCCTTCAAAACTGCTTTTGACACTTTCAGTGCCGGATTTCTCTTTTCTCATAGCATGCTAGAAGTTATTAAAGGCTGAAGGTCTGGTCTCACCTCTGGTTTCGATCAACATCCCTCAGCTGGCTGCAGGCTCGGACTGGGAACGATTTTTAGCCCTGGCGTTTTTCCATCTACACCGGCCCACTTACACCCAAAGCACCCCCGAGAAAGACAAAATAGAAGCACAGTCAAATGCATGCGTCTCAAATGTGAAACACAAATACACATTGGATTAACCAATCTATCAAATGAAGACCATCACCAAGACTTCTATAATGGAGTTTTACTGGTTATTAACACAGATGCGACGGTGACTGCTGATGTGTAACGTCCAACACTTGCACAAAGCCAGCCAGACACCCACTCACACGATACAGCGCCGTCACTGACAACGTTTTAACAGATTACCAGTCCGAGCCTCGCCGGCACTGACTTTCTCTTCTACTGCCAGCAGGTTGTTCCAGCTGCTTCCAACAGTTGTAACTTGTTTCAATTAGTTCTGACTACTTCTAGTCGGCTAAAGCTGGTAGTAGCTGGTTCAACTTGGTTTAAGCTGCTTCAAACTAATTATAACTGGTTCCAGTGTGGTTCTAGTTGGCTGAAGCTGGCTGTAACTGGTTTAAGCTGCTTCTAACCAACTTGTTCCAGTTAGCTGTAACTGGTTCTAACCAGTTGTGGCTTGCTCAACCTGGTTCCATGGTTGTAACTAGTTTTCCTTTTGCAGTCATGCACGCCGCGTTGGCAGACCTGCATCGGGAACACAGACGACACTCTGGGCTTTGCTCTTGGAGCTCTCTTTGTCAAGGCAACATTTGACAAACACAGCAAAGAGATTGTAAGTCCCTGCATGTATCCGGAGACATTATCCCTGTAGGTTCAGGAGTCCTAATGCAGGTCCGACCTCGGTAACTTCAGCTCAACTTTCATTTTTCCATTAGGCAGAGGACATGATCAATGAGATCCGCTCTGCATTCAAATACGCTTTGGACAGACTCAGTTGGATGGATGATGAGACAAGACAGGCTGCTAAGGACAAGGTACCTGGACCGAGTCTTAAAGTCACCTACAGCATCCTCCTGCATGAAGTGGTGTCCTTAAAGAGACATGATACCCTAAAGATGTTGGTGTCTCTTCACAGGCAGATGCAATCTATGACATGATTGGTTTCCCAGAATTCATCCTGGACCCCAAAGAACTGGATGATGTTTACGATGGGGTAAGTCACAGCTTTGATGACAGAACAGAACCACATTTATTGTCCTGTTTAATTTGAAAGAATAGAATTCAACTTTATTGTCTTGAAATTACAAAGCAACGAAATTCCCCTTCTGCATTTGACACATCCCCTTGGGGAGCAGTGGGCTGCCATTGTGCGGCAGCAGCCATAGCAAATAGATTTTTTTATTTTTTATTTTAGACAACCAGAAGAAGCTAGTTAAAGTTTTGAAACCTGAGATAAGTTGAACAGGAGGCGCCAGGGAGAGCAGGAGCAAGGAATAGAATAGAATTCAACTTCATCTCTGTACTTGTCACAAGTACAGAGCAACAAAATGAACTGTCCACATTTAACCCCCTTGGGGTTTAGCAGGCTGCCATTGTGCGGTGCCCGGGGAGCAATCTGGAGTTAAGGGTCTTGCTCAGGGAGCCAGGGTGTCAGTCGTGGGAGTGGGGCTTGAACTCAGAATCTCTGGATTCCAAGTGCAATGCCCCAACCACTAGGCTGCCACACTCCCCCTAATTTGTGCTCAGTTTCAGATGGTTAGGTGGGATTCTTCTGCCCCCTGCTGTTGTATTTGTGTCATCACATCCTCTTTCTGTGTTTTAGTACGAGGTGTCGGATGACAGCTTCTTCCAAAACATGTTGAACTTCTACAACTTCTCAGCCCGAGTGATGGCCGACCAGCTGAGGAAGACTCCAAACAAAGACCAGTAACTCAGAAACACCCCTCACGTCTCAGACCATCATCCAGTTTGTTAGAAACATGCAGGTTCATTAAACATACTCGGGAAGAGACTCCGGGAAGATTAACTACACTATGTTTGTACTTGGCTGTATGATTTTAATCTAATCAAGAAAAGATTCAGAATGTTTCTGACTTTACATCCTAAAGTTAAGCCTTACTGTTTATTTTCATATTTAATATTAGGTTAGGTCTTCAGATGGTTTACAATTGTTTTCCTCCAGAGTCTAGCCTCTATAGGCTAATGGATCGTTTTTGTTTTGCTGCTGAAGAATTTTGAATTGAAATCTGGCTTAAATATGTTACCAAGAGAGAAACCAGTCCCCTTTTACATTTACAGCACGTTATCCTGCGTGTGTCGCAATGAGATTAAGTACAATTCTATGGCAAAGAAAAACAACATAACAAGCCCTTTTATGCAAAGCCTGCAAATGAAGACAAGTTTTTGTTTATTGCAGGTGTTATATTTGACCAGGAGAAAACAAATCTTTTGATTTGCATAATTTGGATGACAAACAACCACGCACCAAACCAGCCGCGCATGGCTGAAGCTGGACAGAGAAACTCTGCTAGATCTGCTTCGTGTCCCTTTTCCTGTTTTTTCTTCCTGTTTTCACTGGTCCGCACAATCCTGGTCTTGAGCTTTAGGTTAGCTCGTTTTGGACCAGCACAGTTTTGTGCTTATGGGGAATCCTCCTTCTTGCAGAGAACTTCGTTCAGTTATATCAGGGTGTGACTTTAGTTGAGCCAAGAACATCTAAAAGACCTGGCTTTGTGTCTTATATGTGAAAATATCTTCCTGTTTTGTTCTATGGGTGGATATATATATATATACACAACTCTACAGACACAACAATAACTCCTGTCTGCCCTCCCTCTCTCCTTCTCCTTCCCTCCTCTCTTCCTGCAGGTGGAGCATGACTCCTCCTACAGTTAATGCCTACTACATGCCCACTAAGAACGGCATCGTATTCCCTGCTGGGATCCTGCAAGCTCCTTTCTACGCCCACGACCACCCTAAGTCCGTTTACCTCCACATCCACCACTCTTTGTGTCTGTCTGTCTGTCCACCTGTAGAGACATTGACTTCAGAACATATTTGATCTCCTCTGCTTGATTAGAAATGTTTTAAAACTGCATTAAAATGTTGTTTTTCAGAGCATTGAACTTTGGTGGCATTGGGGTGGTGATGGGTCATGAGCTTACCCATGCCTTTGATGATCAGGGTAAGGAACAGATTCAACTGTTTATTCAGTGATAAAGGTTTTACAAAGTCTGGTATGTTTTAGAAATATTCCTTTCCTTTTTTTCACCCCGTTAGTGCTATAGAAAGTAAAAAAATAGATTCAAACCACCATGAGTAACTTGATCTATTTGGAGATCAGGGGAATAAACTGTAAATGTTGTACCTGGACAACTGTCTACTTTCACTTGAGTAAAAATATAAAAGTAGTGCTAAATTAACAAATACTTTATGAAATGGAATTAAAGTTTAACGTTTAGGAAAAAATATATGGCTCTTTCTAGTAGCTAAGAGTGAGACAGAAACAGAGAATAAACATAACAGAATAAATAAAACTTAAAAAACAATTTAAATCCACAGTCAAGCAGTTTTTTTTTTAACTGTATGTTTGAATCTGATAAAATACCTCTATATTAATCTGTGTTTTTTAAATTGTTGTATTAGAAATTAGCGGGTTTAGTTGACAATTGTATTGGTTACTGGCTGTCACTGCATTGACCGGAATTAATGATTCAGGACTAATGGTTTGGTCCTAAAGCAACCATTTACGTCTAATCGGTAAAGATCTCCAGTCTGATACCAACTGCGGGAGAAAACATTGGACAGATTAACATCACTCAGATGGGTGGAGATCTTCAAATGTTTCTCTATGCACAGCAGAAATACATTTTGTAAATGGAAATTAAAAAAGAAAAAATTCAATTTTAAAAGAATATTTTGGTAAAACAAAATCTAAAAAAAACTGAAATTTGTACTAGGAGAAAAAAAGGAAAATATCAACTCTTTTCCATAAAAATTGAAAGACCTGAATTACTAAATATGTAAAGATAAATTTGAGAGAAGGTTCAATACAAAATATTTTTAAAAACTATTTCTAAGAAATCAGCAAAGTTAATATTAAAACCTTTTTTTTAACTTTTCAAATCTGGATAGCTTTTGTTTTTTATTCTAGTTTCAAAACTGTGTTAATGGAAAAAAATAAAATCACTCCACATTCCTCCCGATGAAGCTATAATTACTTTTGGAAACCTGCAACTTTTCCTACAACACAGTTTCCTTTACAAGCTTCAGTTTGCAGTTCAGAGGCTGGATATCCAGAGGTAGAATCCACTGCTCTGGGCTTGAGGCATCTGCTGTCTAAACAGGGTCTTACCTGCAGTCAGTGCCCATCAGCCAGGGTCTGTGAAGGTAGGGATACATTTGGCAAAACTCTTTGCAGCAGGCAGCCATAAAGATCTATTGCACAGATATGTTTCCATTTTCTTATCAAGATAACGGAAGACCACATCCTAAACCTTTATAGACCAGAGGTCAACTAGTCTATAGAGATCTGGACCCACCTGCTGGCTAATCCGGACCAACCTGATTTAAAACATTTATAAATTACTGCATGTTGTCTGACGACGGTGTCTAACTTCACTTGCACTGCTTCTCCTGTTAATACGGTAAAGCCTTCTGGAGCATCTGGACCTGATACAAATTAGCCAATGAGCCAATGAGCTGCTGTCAGTCTGGGTTGTTGCTGCTGCTACTTTTAGACACAGCAGGCAAACCTGTGGCAAGCCGGGCGATGGGAAAGAAGGAGAAGACGATGAGAAAAAGAGCAGAGAAGGTGTGGACTGCTGGAAGAACTGTGGTGAACTGGTGAAAGAAAAGTGAAATGTTGTGCTCAAAGATAACCCTGCACATTTTGAGTATGTTTGGCTCAACCTGCTGCTGTGAAGCAGGATTCTCCAACATAAAAATAATCGAAAATAAATATTGATCAGGCTCAAAGTGAGCTCCTTTATATGAGCTTTAGAAGGGCTTTGTTTTAAGCCAGAAAAAAACAACAACAAAAAAACGGTCAGTTCATGTGTTTATCAAAGATGTGAATCAGGAAATTGTCAATATACCAAACTGAACAATTGTTGTTCTCTTCTACAAAATAATTTAGATTTTAAAATCGAAAAAGAATTTCCATTTTTTCAATATTTTTTATTTAAATATTCAATGTATAACATGGATACATAAACACCTGCATTTTATTTCAGTGTTAAATTCTGTCTAAAGTAACGGATTATAATTAAAAATATCTCCGGACCTTTACTGGTTAATTTTCTTTATTCGGACCCTGCTGATTTCTAATTGGTTACTACTGGTCTATAGCATGACACCACTGGTCTATAGCATGACACCACTGGTCTATAACATGAGGAAGAAGGGAATCGCTTTGGCTCCGCTCCTAATCTGGAGAATCTAAAAGCCAAAGATGTGAGGGAAATCACACCCTGAGACCCGTTTGCAGGAAGAATCGGACAATATAGGACTGAGAACTCTTCATGGCTTGGTTTCTCAATGCTAGGGTTTGGAACATGTTTCAGTCTGAATTGGAAGAATGGAGGAATGTTACATAAAATGAATCAGATTCAGACTGTGTGAATCCAGGTCAGAGGAACTTGACAACCATGAGTTCCCCAACTGGTTAGGTTTTTAGGTCTGTGGTGTAAGATCTGATGGCCTTGTCTTGTCCTCCAGGTCGTGAGTACGATAAAGAGGGTAACCTGAGGCCGTGGTGGCAGAACTCCTCAGTGGAGGCGTTCCGTCGTAGAACAGAGTGCATGGTGGACCAGTACAACCACTACACCGTAAACGGGGAACCAATCAACGGAAAACAGACACTTGGAGAAAACATTGCTGACAATGGGGGACTGAAAGCAGCTTACCATGTTAGTAACAACACAGACCTAAACCTGCTGCTGCTTTGTTCATCTAAATATTTTGTTACATTGTCTCTGTTCATCTCAGGCGTACAGATCGTGGATCAGGAAAAATGGAGAGGAGAAGAGGCTTCCAGCCGTGAACCTAACAAATGATCAGCTCTTCTTTCTAGGATTTGCTCAGGTGAGTTTCTTCTCATCAGGTATGGTGTTGAGACCATCCTTGACCTGTTTTGTTAGTTGTTTTTTTTCCCAGCCTTGGCTCAGGCTTTGTCTCAGCTCATTGGTCTCAGTTTTTGTTTTCTTATTTGGATTATTAACCTTTGTACATTTAGTTTTGCATTTTTTTTTTGGTGTACAAAACAATAATGTCCAGAAATATTAGTTTATATGCTAAACATTTGGCCTCCGTCTTCATATCGGTCTCAGAAGGTCTGTCTTGGAGGGTGCAGTCTTGGTTTCAATCCTGACTCCATTCTTGGTTCCGATAACAGCTAACCATCATTCCAATAAAATGGAGTTCCACAGGGATTAATACACGGCACCAGATGGCAGACTTGGAAAAGAATATATTAAAAAGAAGAGTCAGATTGTTTGCTGTCCAGTCAAAGTTTATTCATCGGCTTTAGAGAGGTGTGAAAGGATCTTTTCTGCAAAACCAAAAAGGAAAAGTCCAGTTAAACAAGAATAACCAATAGATGGTTATATATACCTAAAAATAATAGGTTTGCGGTGATTTAATGAATTTCACGTTGATCAGTACAAAAAATAACAATAGCTTTTATTGCGATCTATGGGTCTGGGAGCAGCCATTTTTTCCCAAATATAGTAACACCTCACTCCTTCCGGCAGTGACGTCACGGTGCGGTAAGCCTAGCGCCATTCTTCCCGCTTTACAAGCAAAATCAATGGGAACTACTAGACACATCTGTAATCAGCAACAATTATTGAAGATTTCCAGAGGACTTTACCATTGAAATTCACAAGAGCTATAGTGAAACTGACAATACCCACATGCATGGCAGTTTGGTGATGTAATACTTTGGGTAAAAGTGAAAAAAATTAGTTATTTCACCTTTCTGATTCATGATCCTTCACGGACGGGTTCGTCGTTGGATTGCCAACTTGAGGAGGAAGGATCTGCCATTGAACTTCTGGCCAGAGAAAAAACATGTAATATGTAGCCAACATTTGGAAGAAGAATGTTTTCAAGATGACTTTGATAAAAGCGCGTTGTGACAAACACCAGATACAGCACTGGGACTTGATCAACAGCCGATACCGCACCGTGACGCAGTAGTGTTCTTTGACAAACATGGATGCCTCGAGTAAAGCACATTCAAATGAAAATTACTCTTAATTAAAAACACTTAGTGAACAGTATGCAATAATTTCAGTTTAAAGTAGTTTCAGGAGTTTGAATTCTGTATATGACCAGACTTTTCCTTTAATGAAAGCTGAAGCCTTTGGTGCCTGTTTTTTTATAATTGGTGCCCTGTAGTGCCACTCTGAAGGTACATTTCTAAAAGGTTTGTGTCCAGGATGCGTGGGGTCTGCAGAGATATTGGATAGCTTTTCCCTGACCCCTGAGTTAAGGAAAGACCTGTTTGGTGGAAGATCCGTTCGTTGTTCCCTAGATTAGATGTTGTCTTGGATTAGAGCAGCGAGAGTGATGTCATCTGCAAATCTGAGGAGTCTGCTTAGTGGTGCAGGTGGTATCGTCTAACTAATGTAATGATAAAAAGTTATTCAGCTATACAGTGCAGTTAGGTCTACGGAGATCAATGGATTTCACTCAGTTGGCATTTTATTTTCTTTGCAAGAAAAGAGAATGTTGTCCAGCCCTGCTTTGGATAGACAGTTTGTCTCACTAATTTAAACCCTGCAAAACGCTGTGAAGATCTCCACATATCGTTACCCAAACAATTACAGACAGGTGGAAACAACACATAATGTTATAAAATAATCCCTTAGAAACAGTCTAGCTTGTTATTGCATTATTCATTATATCCCAAACACTCCCTAATAGGAAAAACAACCCCTCTCCCTTAGACACCTTGTAGCGTTGCAGCTCTGAGGCCTGAATGAGTGAAACTCAGCTAGTTAGTGATATATTGATTTATGTGTACTATCTTCTAACAGTAAGGAAATATGAAACGGAAATGAAGAGAAGGCTGGGTAAAAAAAAAAAATCTAGTTTACAATGTGAGATACTGAGAATTCTGACTGCAGTTAGGCATCTATGGTTGGATCAACCTTTGAGATTTTATGTTTCAACCCATGAACCATCTCTGTTGCATTTTTGTGTTTTTCAGGTATGGTGCTCAGTTCGCACACCAGAGAGCGCTCACGAGGGCCTGGTGACCGACCCTCACAGCCCCCCCAAATACAGAGTCATCGGCACTCTGGCCAACTCTCCGGAATTCAGTCAACATTTCCAATGTCCAGAAGGGACGCCCATGAACACCGGGAAGCGCTGTGAGGTCTGGTAGAGGACCGGCAGTGGCGATGGGGTTGGTTAATCGGTTCAATCCACAGGTTGACCGTTATTATAGTGTCTTAGGTTCTGCACGACCCGTTGCGTTCACAGCCCATGTGTAATCTTTAGTTCATCAGTTACTTGGCGACGATCAGACTATCTTCCTGTCTGGAAACCGAACAGCTTCAACAGACTTCAGAAACGTGACGATCCGATGATGATGGTGATGAGGCCACATGGGACAGTGTTGCTGATGTTTGCTTTATCCCCATTAATGGGCTTTTAAGTGTATGTTTTTTTATGAGGGGTTTCTGTATCTTCGTCTGTGACATCACTGTGATAACCTCACACCATACTGACCCATTACTTCACCCATGTGTAAGGAAGCTGTCGTTTGATTGGCTGGATGCTGGAAAATGAAGATATCCAAGGATTTAAATACTCTATCTGTACATTTAGAGGTTTTATTTAACACCAAATGGCTTTAATGTTCAAATATACATGTAATGTTCCTTTAATCCCGCTGACAGCCAATTAAATGTAAAGTATCTGACAGTCTTCTGGCCAGAATCATAAATTGATGAATTTTGTCTGTTTTTCCACAAAAAAAAGTCTATTATCATCAATCGAACATTTTCAGACAATCATCTTTGTTTCATCTGCTGCCTTGAATTCAAGTGGAATTATTCACTATTTTATTGGTGCCAATTTTAAGGTCAAATCTCCACAGTTGATTCCTTTAGTCTACTTTATGTAGTTTCCCTGTTAAACCCAGAAACAATGTGCCATGATCCAGAATGTTGCCTTCAAAGTCTAAAATAAAGTGTTTAAATATAAAATGAGGCCCAGAGAGTGTGGTTCAGACCGACAGCTGCAGTAACGGAGCGATGAAGGCTAAAGGAAGTAACCCTGAGAAGAGGTTAGGCATTACTTGAGGATATTAAGAGCTTAAAGGTACATCATTACATTGTATGCCGATACTAAAAAGACCCAAATCCAGTTAATGATGATAAATTAAGGCTTTTTACTCCAAGCTTCTGACCTGTGAGTGTGTAAATCGTCCTTTTTGGACTAAATAGAACTCCAGCCATAGTGCTGTCATAAGATTTGGCGCCATCAGCTGGAAGTACAGCAAAACTACCTTAAAGCCAGAAGGTGTCTGTTGAAACACCGGCTAAGGCCACATCTCAGAAAGATAGGGCATGACTGCTTGCTAACACCAGTAGCACTATTAACAAGGTCAGGTACTCCAGGGTCTAGTACCTTCACAGTGACATCAGAATACTTCTTGAGCTTTAGCAACTTCCCAACTGTCAGATTGTTTTCTCAGCCAAACTCCAGTTGTATTTCTCTTGGACTTTCACAGCTTTTTGCACCTTTATACACTTGATCTTGGACAATTTTTTTGTTTGTTTTTTTGGATATACACTGAAAGCTCCTCACGCACTCGCCTACAATGTTTTCGGCATATTGACCAATTGTACGCATAAGTAGTGCTGTAATCCAGTTCTTGATGTTTACTAACAAACGGAGCAAAGACAAAGCTTAAAAAGGAAAAAACAATACTATGCTATCAGGAATTCCTAATTTGCCATAAAAACTTGATATTTGCGAGAATGAGGGCGTTTCTCAATTCACGAGAATGCGAGTACGTACTCGCGTTCTCGTGAAGTCCGTTCTTGCCGAGAACGCAGGAAGATCGGACTTGACGAGAACGCAAGCACGTATGTGTATTGGAACAGAAGCGTACTCGTGACGTCATCACAGGCAACGTTGTTTAGCATTTCTTTAACAGTCAAAACTATTTATTCCCTACACAAAACATTTTGAAAACAATATTTTTAATTTCTAAAGCTTAAAAAACATTTAAAAAAATTACTGAACCGCAAAAAACTGCCATCAGAACGAGCGGTAGTTCACACATAACTAGACCGAGAGAAGTGCACTACAGACGGGGTAAATTTAGCCCTGGCTGCGGTGACCCTCGGAGGTCTGCTGGTCACTCTGGTCCGCTCAACGTCGGACTTTTTTTTTTAATTTCGCACTAACGCTGTAAACAGGCCACACAGGGAGGCTTCAATGTATAATGTTATCGCCTCAAACGATTTCAAAACGTACTTTTGAAGAACAACAGCAGCAGAAAAGGGAATGTTTAACTTAACACTGTGAGCGCTGTCTCGAATCAAGCTGCGGCCGTGGGGCATTCTGGGGAAGCGGTCAGTATTAAGAACGCACAAGTCTGCTCTGATGCATGCTCGATAAAGAGGGCGGGGTGAGAACAACATCCGGGGATTTGGTGCGTTCTCGATCTGGCGTTCTCGAGAATTGGAACGGTACTCGGGCTGAAGCTGATGACGTGTCACGAGTACACGAGCACACGAGAACGCTCAAGAACGCATATTGAGAAACGCCCTGAGTTACTGGCATTAACATATTTTTAAATGTCAGGTAATGTGAATGTGAACCGTTAACAAAGAGGTTATATAAGGGCCCAGATAGACTCTTCATGGCCTATTAGAACATGGTAGCATTTTAGCAAACAAGCTGCTACTAAGCCTTGCACCTGATAATACACATCCTCAGGATGTTGACCTTCAGGCTAGCCTATGCTTAACAGTAGCAGGTTCTACAGCACAGGTTTCACGCTTGGTCTTAAAGAACAAATGACCTTCAGATTTTTCAGTCATAAAGGGCATTTTTCTTTTTTTTAATCTGGGAGTCAAATGGATTGTAACTGCTACTAGTGTTGGCTAGCTGAGTCTAACGGTATTGCTATACATATTTGCCACCCTTTTTGCTATAGAAATGTTTTTATTCCCAGACCCCCCGGCCCTGGGCCGGTCATGCTCCTACAGGTATAATGTGGATTTAACAGATGGCACCTAACCAACTAGGTTCTGGCTGAGCATGGTTTTAGTCTAGTGAAAAATGGCTGCGCCAGCTGGTCATGGCAAATTTTGAGGAACTAAAACAGAAGGGAAGTAATAAATCTCTGAACCTATCTGAAGACTTTTGTAGTGTTGCGCCGATGCCATTTTTTGGCCCCGATACCGAGAGCCGATCCCTGGCTGTGCAGTATTGGCTGATTCCGATACCATTTTGATACCACCTGTTCGAAATTGATGTGTGTGTAAATATGAAGAACTGCATACTTCTTGGATGAAAAATAATTGCCATAATGGCTTTGTCAAGCTGCTGCCTACCTTTGTGAAGCAGGAAAAAGATAGTTGAATAAACTTTTGGCTCTCAAAATGGTATCAGTGCCCTATTTGTTGGTACTCTGCAATACCGATACCACCACTTTAATGCCGTAGGCCAGGGGTGTCAAACTGGTTCCAGAAAGGGCCGTGTGGCTGCAGGTCTTCTTTCCAACCAAGCAATATCACACCAGACTCCAGTCATCTCATCAAGTCATCTTGTTCAGATTGGACTCACTTGATGAGGTGACTGGAGTCTGGTGTGATATTGCTTGGTTGGAAAGAAAACCGGCAGCCACACGGCCCTTTCTGGAACCGGTTTGACACCTGTGCCGTAGGCTATCGGGACCCCACCCGATACTGGTATCGGTATCTATGCAACACTAGATTTTAGTTTGAGGTGAGACCGTGAGGCATTTGGTGAGCATGGGAATGCCTGCGAGACCTTTAAAAAATTGAGTCTGGGTGGGATTTTCAGAAAACAAAGTATCATAAATTATTGTTTTTTATTCCACATCATGAATCTCTTTCATGCTGTCGCTGTGTCACAATGACATCATCACTGTGCAGCTTCTGGTTTGTGGATTTAAGGAAGCTGCTTCCTGCCAAAGATGTTACTGTATGTGAGTTCTTGTTTCCATCCATTCTTATGAGGACGCCTTGGGTCGGATTACCAAAGGGCTTTCAGAACCGGGTTCAGTTCAGGTTTCTGGGGCTGTTCCAGATTAGAGGCTCCGAAAGAAACAAAAAAAAAACTGAATGTGTTTATTTCTGAGTTGAAGGACCTGTTTTTTTTTTTTTAGAGCTTTTCTCCAATGGGCTGTTCAGAGGCTCATATTCACTCAGATTTAAAGTCCACTATGATCCTCTCAGGCAAAGACACGGGTGTGAATATTTATAACTAACGTAGAAACTTGGCTTGTTGCAATGTTTGTTCATGCAGAAAGGGGCAGCAGAGCTTTTTCTTTCTCAAATACAATAAACCACTTTTTTCTGTCAATAAACAAGCATCCTAGAGAGTCTCCAACATTAATAAATTGAAGGAAAAAAATGCTTCATTTGAGTGTCCTTTTAATAAAATTTCAAACTCCCTTTGGCTGCGTTCCTTATTACCAATGTTTGATATTGTAGTTTTATTTGCTAAACCGCTTATTTTATAAGGTTCTTTAAAATAATGGTCAACAAGGTTCTGTACACGTATTGGTTGACATTAACAGTCAAAAAGGACCAAAAATTGATACGATTAATTAAAATAAAATAATTTTAGAGATATAGTTGACCTACAGTAAATGGGTGTGTTTTAAGAGTAGACTTAACCTGATCCAAACCTAATTTTTGACTGCTTAACTTTACAAACGGCGCCCCGTAAAAAACAATGGGAGTGGGGTGGTTTGACTGCTTTATTTAGAAAAACTCCTTCATACAAACCACATACATTTTTGAGAACGGTGAGAAGGAAAAAGCATCAGGAGACGGAGGAAGGCTTTTGGTTGGTCTCATGTAGGAGCAGCTACCGAATACAAAGTGATTTATTTCTAAATATTTATATAGAAAAATGCATTAGCAAGATTTGCCATTTATTCACTACTATTAAATATTGTAATTTGACTATGTGACTAAAGAGCGGGACACTGACATAGGGTTGGTGATGGCATTAAGCATAAACACTAGTGAGGTCACAATAACACAAGGTGGCATACATTTCTGCTGTTTACCTAGCCTGATAAACCAGACTAAATGTGATATTAAATGTGTAATTTAGTCTGGCCCCGATGAATTTCACATCGGAAGATTGTTGATGAAAACAACCCGTTGTTTTTCAAACCATGTCTCTGCCTCTTTAACACTTAACAGTACTGATATTTTTTTTTGTTTTAATTTCAGTTAATAGTCTTTAAACATAGTCCACTAAGCATACTTTTAACTGATCTAAAACAGTTTTCAAGGATGAAACTTGCTCTAATTTACAACACAATTTAACTCAAGTTAATTAACACTAGATTCCTTGAGTTTCCTTCTTAAATTCAGTTAAATTCTTAATACACTAAAATGGCTGATAAAGAGACTGCAAGTGAAATGGGAGACCCAGAAGTAACTCATGAAGAAGAAGAGGAGTCTGTTCAGGATGTAGCCTTTGAAGCAAATCCTGTAACTAAAAACTGAAGCGAATACAGAAACTAAAGACGAGAGAAAAAGAAAACTTACTGAAAATTAAAGAAACTTCAACGTAACTTTAACAAAACATATGAGAAATGGAAGGTTCATGCTAAAGAGGCTCAAAGGGCACTCTCCTTACTCAAGTCAACCAAAGCTCTACATGAACATCAAATTCAAGTTTATACTGCTGATCTCAAAGTGAAGGAATTCTATGAGGATATATTCGCAAACACAGTGTCCCGGACGCGGACACCCAACGTCAATTGACTCCTGTGATGCTGTTTCAAAGCAACTTATTTAACGGCTACATGTTTTCCAGTATAAAGATACAGATAGGTATTTACCCTGAGTACGAGCACTATGGGCTGACACTGGTTCAGTTGTTTTCATGTAAAGAAGACCAAGTGTCCATGTTTAGCCGCTCAGCCTCTGGACGTGTTTCAAGGTGCTCAAACGTGTCCTCCACAAAGAAGCAGGAGGCAGAAGCAGAGTTTGCAGCAACTTAAGCTACCTTGGAGGTTCTAGGAGAAATGGAACAGGAAGAAAAGAAGCTTGAAAGACTTGAGGCTGAGAACAGGAGGCAGCTAGTACTGCAAGAAGCAGAAAATGCTGAAAGACAGAAGTCACTAGAAGAGAAGTGCAGACAGAGCGTTTGGAAGCAACTAAAAGACTGAATGCTGCAAAGGCAAAGTCTACGAACAAGATACAGGCTCAGACGAAGAAATATCAAATCCTCTTCATAACCTGTCAGGGCCTCCAACTAAAGCTAATGCCCCTCAGAAGTACAACATGCCGTCAACCCTTTCAGTAGGCTCCCCACCAAAAGCTATGAAGTCCCAAGGCCTACTTCTCAAGCTGCTCGCCCCACTTTTTACGATAATAGCACGACAAGCATCGTCGTGCTATTATCGTCTCATTTCATTTATGCTCTGTGTATACAGAATGACAATAAAAGTTGTATAAATCTAACATTGACCCGATGATCCACAGGACCAGGATCTACAGCAGCGACATTGGAATATCATAAGAGGGTATCTGAGTCACACACCCTGTCTACTTTTAAGGGTAGGCTTAAACCTTTTGATAAAGCTTATAGTTAGAGTGGCTCAGGTTATCCTGAGCCATCTGTATAGTTATGCTGCTATAAGCTTAGAATTCTGGAGGACATAGAGACCCTTATTTCATCATTCTGCTTCATTCTATCTCTATTCTTCCACTCTCTAGAATCTGTTAGTTCAATCTCTAACGTTCTGCTCTCTCTGCTTTTTCTCTCAGTAGCCTCGCCTCGTCTGTTCCTGTTTGGCTGTGACTCCATCCTGAAGAGAAATATCAGCTGTGCTGCTGCCATCAACACCTTTGTTTATAGATGTTGGCAATTGGCCTGTTTTTTAGTGTAGTCCTGTTTCTCTGACTGTGACTGGCTGGATGTGCTCTTTTCATCTTCTGACATGGGAGCTCGTCTGCCTGGCTGTGTGTTTCCTGGACGGGGCCGCCTTTTACAGCTGCTTTTTGTATCTCTGCTTCTGTCTCCTTGAACCCCAGTCGGCCTCAGCAGATGGCCGCTCACACTGAGCCTGGTTCTACTGGAGGTTTCTTCCTGTTAAAAGGGAGTTTTTCCTCTCCACTGTTGCTTTAAGCATGCTTAGTGTGAGAGTCAATAAGCCAATGCCAGGGGTGGAAAGTAATGAATTACATTTACTCAAGTAATTTGTAATTTTCTGAGTAGTTTTTGAAATATGTAATTTTTACTTTTACTTGAGTAAATTTTAACCTAAGTAGTTTTACTTAGCTACATTTAAAACCCCCTCACGTTACTGAGTTAAAAAAAAAAAAAAAAAAAAAAAAAATATATATATATAAATATATATATATATATATATATATATATATATATATATATATA
This sequence comes from Cyprinodon tularosa, assembly GCF_016077235.1. Taxonomy (NCBI): domain Eukaryota; kingdom Metazoa; phylum Chordata; class Actinopteri; order Cyprinodontiformes; family Cyprinodontidae; genus Cyprinodon; species Cyprinodon tularosa. Next base: position 231,869 of record NW_024039371.1, read on the forward strand.
CTGATGGTGAAAAAATTTAATGTGGCCCTGCCTTGCAATTACCCTTTGTCTTGTTTCATAATCCAGTGCTGCGCTTCGGAAGATGGCAGTTGCTAATCACAATTTAGGGAGTATGGATGAGGAAAGGCCTGAAGAGGAAACATATTCTGGAGACGAAAGCCAGAAAAACCCTTGGCCATATTTGGAAGGATTATTTGTTTTCAAATGCACAAAAGGGAACAATGTGATAATGCAGTGCAACCTATTCCTGCGCAGCAAAACTGAGCTTTCGGCTTTTAAAACATCTACATCCAATTTACGAAAAAATGTGGTGGTAAGTTAGTTATCATGGTGTTGTCTGTTGGACAGTAGGATTGAAAATCGTTTGCACTTTATGGTACAGGTTGTGACTGTCCTTGTGCTGTGAGGAAGTATGTTCCTTAGCCCAGCTGATCTTTTGCAAGTGTGGATGTCACAGAAATACGCCTTGAAATTGATTAAAACACCTTGTGCTCAATTCGATTCATGACTCATCCTTTTTTTGCATTAAATAACTCAAAGTAACTAAGTAACTTTTACTCAAATTACATTTTAACTGAAGTAATTTTGTACTTTTACTTGAGTAAATTTTGAGATGGGTAATTTTACTTTTACTCTGAGTAGAATTTAGGCAAAGTAAAGATACTTTTACTCAATTACATTTTTTTAGTACTCTTTCCACCTCTGGTCAATGCAATCAACTGGTTTTGACAAACACATCCCACTCCTTCCTTTTTCCTTCACTTTCTGGAGAGCGCATGACTTTGATAGGATTGAGAGTTTACATGGAGGAGCAGTGGCGCTAAAAATGTTAGTGGCTCAAATTGGAAACAAGAGGAAGAAGGAGAAAGATATTGCCTTGGTGAAAGGCAATTTCTCCATGTTGCTGAGAGACGACAGGTAAATAAGTACACGTTAAAGTTAGCTTAAACTACTATATCCAATCTTCCTTTATTATCTACAATTCTTGAGAGAGTAGTTGCCAAACAAGTGTGCGATCACTTACACCATAATGAACTTTTTGAAGAGTTTCAGGCCCCGTCCACACGAAGATGAACCCTGGCCTAAACGCACTAATTTTTCACCAAACCAGCCTCTCATCCATACGAAGCCGGCGTTTCGGGGGTCTGTAAACGATCTTTTTTTTATTCAGCCTTCAGAGTGGGAAGATTTCGAAACGCCGTTTTCGCGTTTCCATCTTTACGCCCTAACCGCATATTTTTTTTTACACGCATGCGTCATAGCGTCGCCTATAAACACGCATGCGCGACACATCACAACAACAATGGCGCCGTTGCTGCTAATGCTACTCACCCTGCTGTCGGGCTTACAACAGAATCTTCTTCTTCTGGAATTTCTCCAGGAAGAACAGAGCAATATCGACCACATAGTTCAGCACCTGAATTTGACTGAACCACGAAAATGGACCCGCAGGGCAACCATGTATAAATATTAGTGCGCATGCCCAACATTTCGTCGCCTATTTTTGCTTTGGCACCACAGCGCCACTTACAGGCCTGGCATACATTTTGCAGCGTTTTCATGCATTCGTGTGGACGATCACATTTATTTTACGTCTCCGTCTTTACGACAAACGTTTTGGAAAATATCAGCGTTTCGTGTTCGTTTTGACTTCGTGTGGACGGGGCCTTAGTCTGGCTTTAGAGCTCATCATAGCACTGAACCAGCTGTTGAAATTCGTTAATGATATTCTCATGGCCTTAGTTAATGGACTTGTGTCCATACTTGTCCTGTTAGATCTCAGTGCTGCATTTGATACGGTTGATAATATTATTTAAGAAAGACTTGAATATTTTGTAAGGATGACTGTGTAAGGAAGCCAGAGTATCTTGAGAGAACCCATAAGAGCATGCAAACTCCATGCAGAGTGATCCTAGATCAGCACCTTCTTGCTGCAAGGCAACATTCCCAACAGTCCATAATAGATTAATGTATTAGATAGGAAAATAAATGTTACATTAGTTTATTTCACAGTATTTATCTATTTCATGATTTGTTTTAGCCCTCCATATACCTCAAAGGTAACATCACCATCCCAGGACCCCCCCCAGTTGGTGTCTTACAGACTTCTGGGGGTCCCGACCTTTGGAAACCCCTGTGTTAAGAGATGGCTTCCTTTACTTCTCTCTTCCAAACATTAGTCTTCTCTGTTGGGAATGTGGATGCCACTGTCTCCAAGTGTGTCCCTGCCACGGGAGACTGAGGTGGACAACTTATTCCAAAGAGCTTAGCTGTCTTGTGCTTTTGTTTAGTTTGTCTGACGGACAAAGATCAAAAACTTTTTTTTTTTTTTTTTATCTTTGAAACATTAATTCTTCATTAATCAGCATGGAGCCAGCAGGTGGCAGTATGTAACCTCAAGCTTCCTCAGCGTTGTGAGATTGAAGATGGGCGGGGCTATAGTTTAAGGGGCGTGGTCTACAGGTCAACAGCTGGAGACCCAGGACAGCTGCAGACTCTGAGCAGAGCTGAAGCTGCAGAGGACACCGTTACTGTCAGCAGGTGAGTGGATCAACCTGATGAGACTCTGATCCATCAATCAGTTTTCTGCCTTCAGATCAGCTGCTGCTCTCATGCTTGAGTTCTCTGAAGCTTTGGGATGTTACACTGGAGTTTCCAGTAAAACTTAGGATAGAAAATAAAAACCTCCATCCAGAACATCCAGAAGTTCTTCTGAAGTGAATCAGGCTTTAAAAAAGGTTTCTTAGCACACATCTGACATATTGATTACAATTTATTTTTTAAATAATCATATTAGTCTGACCTGAAATAATCAAAAAGCTATGAGACAGAAATGTGGTCAGACTAACTATTTATACTGAAGCTGTTGACATGATTCTCAATATATATATATATATATATATATATATATATATATATATATATATATATATATATATATATATATATATATATATATATATATATATATATATATATATATTTAAAACTGAAGGTGAGCAGTGACTAGTTACATTAACTTGAGACAAATTTAGAAGTAGTTGTACTTTACTGTAGGCCTATGTTTTACTTATATGTATTTTGTATTGATACTCTTACTTGAATAAAATGTGTAGTTACTCAACTAACCAAGAGTAACTTGAGCTATTTGAGATCAGGTGAAACGACAATAAACAGTAGATGTTGTGTCTAGGAGTTCTTGATCCCATCCTAATATATATGTAATACCTACTATAAAGATTTTTTTAAAGTTTATAAAAAAGTGTTTATTCTGCCTCAGATATTTTTTTTGTTAACATGTTGGCTATTCAATATTCATTTATTTTATTTCATACTTTAAAATGCAAGTTTGCTCATAATTGTCTATGATACATAATTTTAAACATTAACCCTATAATGCCAAATGTATCGTATTTGATACATACGGTTTCTGAAATGTTTTGCATCGGACACCTTTTGCATAATCAAAATCCTATTGTATACAATCAGATATACCTGATAACAGAGGGCAGAAGACTACCCAAAAAAAAATCTTGGCTTATTGCATAGTATTAAATTATTAATATCAAAAATGTATTTCTGTTTTTTCTTTTTACATATTTTGTTAAAAGGACAAATAAGGAATTCAAACCAAAAAAAAAGTTATTTTCTGTTTAGTTTTATTCTTGGATCAGGCTTTAAAGGGTTAAATTAGATCTGAGCCAAAAATTACTCAATATTTAAGCAGCCATTCCACTAAGTGCTTTTTATTCTTACTTGAGTAAAATGTTAGATGAATACTAATTACTTTGAATGGAGTAAAAGTATTGAAATAGTGCTACTCTCAGTTGACTCTTATCTTTGGGTATTCTACCCACCTCTCATATTGGCTCAGAGGTCAGTATGAACACAGAAACATGTGATGATGAGACAAAAAAGACAGGATGGAAGGTGTGACCTCATAGATGTTTTTCACCTGTGTGTTTGTGTGTATGTAGGGTTTTTCTACAGAGGAAGAACAAAGTTTAGAGAGGATGTGGAAAAGAGGGGAGCAGAAAGGGGACAGCAGCAACCTCATCGCCATGGAAACAAACCCGGAGATCGACTACGGCAGCATCACTGGGGTATCAGTTTTCACTCCCTGGAAAATTAGAAAGTATATACAACATTCCAAGTGTCGAGTTCCTCTTAGCTTTATACTTTTTTAAAGTTTGATGTTTGGGTTTGTCCTGTTTTCTTTTGGCATCTTAAACAAACTCCAAATGCGTAACTCGAGAAATTGTCGTTCAACAAGAGATCAGGGAGAGTTTTTGTTCTGGATTTTGTCAAGCAGTCAGGCTATCATCCAGCTGGATGTTGACTTGATACATAACTGTGTTCATCTTCATTAACACAATATAAGCAATTTCTCTGCAAAACTCTCTCCTGCTCCTAAGTGGTGCTCATTTCAGTTGATGCTTTCAGAAATGTTCTCCCAGATATTAAAACTTTCTGCCTTGTTTAAAAATAAAGGTAATTATTGGAAGCTCATTGATAATACCAGTTGGGTTTTTTTTCTTTTGCTTTTTTAGCTACAGTGTTAGTCAGTTTCACCCATTTCCTCCAGAAATGTAAGCACCAGAGCCAAGTTCAGGCCAGTTTTAGAGGCTTTTTCTTCTTCTCACTGATGAAGAGCTTCTATTCAGTTTGGCCACAGCAGGAAACAGGAAGGCTGATTGAGGAGATAACATCTTAGTTGGCTTTTCTTTGATACGCGAGTCTGTCATCAGCCTCATTAGCATAATGTGGAGCTGTAGGAAAAGAATCAATGTGTGACCATTAGCTTCACAGAGGCAGTAGAACCAGCGGGCATGGTAGTGGATCATATATAAAAAAAAAAAAAGAACAATGTTAAAAGGGAATCAGATATTATAAATACAAAAACAAAACTTAAAAGAGTGATTAACGGCATCTGTTAATGTTATCAGTGAACACAGAGAAAGATTTTAATCACTAAGCAGATGAAAACACAGGAAACTGACCCATTGCGGCTGATTTGATCCAGCAATTACTGCTTTCGCTTTTACAGTCTGAAGAAACCAAATTACAAATATTCCATTCTAGATTAAAAAAAAAAAAATAGTTTCTTAGGTATATTCTTAGTTATATAAACACAGGCAACTGTGCCACTGTAAAAAGGATTTTTCAAAAGTTAATACATTTACTTTAATTTTCCCTTTCCCCTTAAGGGTAAATAAAACGCCAATTCCATGAGTAATTTTACTGTTAAATAAGATATTTAGATATTGTGCACTTTAAATAAGACAATGCAATTGTTTTTTTTTCTTACTTGAAATGTACATTTTCTTATTCTATTGGCGAAGTGTGATATTCATTAATAAAAGAAAAAGTGCAATTGTCTTAAGAAAATTTGACTTACTTCTAGGATTGACACACTGGAAAAACTATCTAGAAATAAGTAAACATTTCTTAAATTAACTATATTTACCCTTAATTTCAATTCAGTTCAGAATATGCACTTGAGATAAGATAATGCAATTGTTTTTTTCTTATTTTAAATGTAAATTGCCTCATTCCGTTGGCAAAATGTCTCACTTTCCTCCTCAATTTAAGAAAAAATGAACTTATTTTGAGAAAAATTGACTTATATAGATTTCAATTTTTTGCAGTGCAGGCGATCTTGCAGTTTTAAGTCATTGGCTTGTTTTCAAGGAGTGTTGTAGATGTTAATAGCTGTAGGCAGGAATGATAATTTATTGGTCTGTGATGCACCAGATCTGGGGAAGTCTTTCACTAAACACACTAAGGGCCGGATTTATCAAGATCCAATTTTGCGTGCAGTAATTTGCGCTCGCAAACTGGAATTTTGCGCGAGGGGCTGAACCATGGTTTGCGGGTGATTTAACAAGAGTGATTGCGTAACTGGTGGCAGGTGCAAAACTGTTGGAGACGCCCTATTTAAATGATGGTTTTAAATGATGCGCTTTTTGTGGTTTCCGGCAAAGTAGTTTGTGCAAACTAGTGCATTAAGAAATTTAAATCTTACAGTGACCCCCAACACATATATATATATATATATAGCCTATGTAAAAAATAAAAAAAAACAGGTGTTTTGTATTGGCCTGTAGAAAAATGCACATAACAAATGGCTCACAAGAAGTGACTGTGGATGAGATTACTGCGCATACGCAGCATTGGCATGTTGCTCCACAGGCGTCAGGGCGACATGGCATTTAGAACATCGGACAGCACTTCAGAAAAACGAGATTGGGAGATCCCAGCTCTCGCTGCAACCGTATGCTGGAATGACCCAGATGCAAAAAAGTGCAACGTTGCAAGGAGTTTTGTGATATCTGGTATTGCATGGGTCCTCCTTGTGGCTGGCTCCAAATCCATTCGAAGTTCCCCCAACAGCTCCAAAATGGCAATGCTGGATAAACGATATGTTTTGATGATCATTTCCTCGTTCATTCCAAAAATATTCACACGGAGTGAAAAAATGCGTTCTCTGCGTCTCATTGCTTCATTTCGATGTCTCCTTCTTGCGACAATAACCGCTGCCATGTGTGCGCAATTACGCATACAGACCATTTGCACCTTCTTTTGAAACATGTTAAATATAGAGTCAGATACAGTTAGCAAAATTGCTTTCAGGTTTAATAAATCAATTTGCGAGTGCTAAATTAATATATTTACATGTTCTCCTCCCACAAGACGCACTTTTGCGTGTAAACGCCCCATATTGCATATTCATTGCTGAAAAAGTACTAAATGGATAAGAGGCGCTATTTAGCACGTTTTAAAGACCAAATCCTTTTAGCACGCTGTTGATAGATCAGTTTGTACATTTTTTAGCGTGCGCAGTGAAATAGCTCACGTTTTTTTACACGCAAACCTTTGATAGATCTGGCCCTATGTTGTTAACAATCTTCTGAAGAGGATGCTCATTGTTTTCCACAATGTCTTTTTGAAGAATTCTTCTTTGAGAAATAATCTCTAGAGGTTCTAGAGGAGTTCCCAGAACAGAGCCGACCTTCTTTATCAGCTTGTTGAGATTTTATAAGTCATTTGCTGTCATGCTGTTACCCCAGTAGATGATGGCAGAAGAGATCACACCCTCTACAGATAGATATGATGGATGGATGGATGGATGGATGGATGGATGGATGGATGGATGGATGGATGGATGGATGGATGGATGGATGGATGGATGGATGGATGGATGGATGGATGGATGGATGGATGGATGGATGGATGGATGGTCTAATTACTAAGTTCACACACAGTTCTTGTTACCTGCTTATCTAATCCACCTGTACAGTCTCTTTTTAACCAGCCCTCAGACCAGTCATCAATGCCAGATTATTTCGAGCGTTCCTGCATTGATTACCTGATTCTGACCTGTTTTGCGTCTCAACCTTTGAGCCTGCCTGTTTTTTTCCTCCCTCTGGCCTCCTGTGTCTGATAACTGGGCATTTTTCCGACATCTGCTTTGTCTTCACCCTCTGGATTATCCTGCCTACATTTATCTGCTCGGTTCTGATCTCTTGCCTGTTCTCCGACCACCGCGTCACTTCATGTTGGCAGTCAGCCCACTGGAACCTTCTGGAATGAGACTGAACTTTAAGATCAGAGGTTCCTGCCTTAGACGCCGATGCCACTCACCCCGGTTCAGTTTTTAACAAGCGTTTTCAGAAATCTGAATCTGTTCTCAGGAACTGTTTGTCCCTTTGAATACTGGATCCTTCTGTTCTGAGCTCAACACCGAAGTTTTCTTAAAAGTCCAGCCTGCTCTGTCCCTTCTTGTAGAATGGCTTCACAGTTATGTTTCCTTCTTCTTTTCTCATGATGTTAAAAGGATTGATCTTGTTCCTGTTTCTTATGAGATCTACTATCATCTCCCTCGTTTTGATGACACTCATGATCAGATCAATGTTTCCACATAATGGACCTTAATGATGTGGGATGTCAGGGAAGCAGATCTATAGTCACTGAAGGCTGAACAGAACCTGAAATGATGAAGAAACAACTGGAAGCCCAAGCTTACATGAAAATATAAGTAAAAGAATGTCATGAGGGAGCCGACACAGCACGGGAACTAAAGGTGTGCCATTAGATAGTTTAGAGGAAACAAACATGTTTTAAGTAAAGTGTATATTTATTGCTGTTTTCCAGGAAGCGCCGCATCAGATGCAGGACCGGAACGTATTCAGCAATGGAACCACTCGAATTGGTGAGATGGTTTTTACTGAAAAGTCAGATATCTGAGTCATTTAACAGCATTATGAGGCTTTTAACTGGAAATCAACAGATTAACTTTAGATTTAATGTTCAAAATGTTGACATTTTTTAACTAAATGTTTTTTAATAAACATCTTAGAATGTGTTTTTTTTCCTGCATTAATGAATATCTGAGCCTTGTTGTCCTATTGGTCAGATTTTGTCCTAGTGTGGGAGGAGTCTCGAGGTGCTAATGAAGACAACTCAGGTGTAAGCTCCACCCACACGAAGTGGAGGGAGGAGTTTCTAAGCAGGCTGAAACAAGCAGGCCTTCTGCAGGAGCAGGTGAGCAAAACAAACACTCAGTGGAAGTCACATGACATGAGGAGTAACTGTTCTCAGCTGAAAATACTTAAAGTGAAAACCTGCTGCTTGTGAGAGGCTGAGTGAAACGTATGAAACAGTGAAACGTGTCTGAGGTCACATTGTACTAAGCAGTGGTGTCAGAAGTACACACATTTGTTACTTAAGAACAAGTATAGATACTGCAGTTTAAATACACTCTGGTAAAAGTTGAAGTATCAACTTGACCTCTTTACTCAAGTAAAAGTGAAAAAGAATGCGCTCCAAAAACTACTGAAAGTATAAAGTAACCGTTAAACAAAAAAACAGTCAGATGCTACTATATGAATTAAAAGCTCAACTTTTCAACTATTTCTAAAAATTCTCTGAGATAGGGTCAAGGATGAGGGAGGTCTTGTTGATCTCAATCTCCCGATACGCTCTCACCTGTGTCCGACCTTTCAGACATTTCAACATCTTTTTCTGAATTCTACATTGTAGCATGGCATGGACAATTCACGTTTGCAGTTTGAAGAACACCTGCTTGCTTCTGATGATTTCCTTTAGCTAACCAATGAGTGTTTGCGTTATATGACTCATCCAATCACACTAGTTTTCACTAGATGTGGATGGAGCCAATGATCTGCATTGGATGACGCACATCATGTGAAATAAATATTTATAAACATTAAACCAGGGATAACCAATTAAAAATCAGCAGCGTCTGAATAAAGAAAATCATCAACCAGTAAAGGTCCGGAGACATTTTTAATGATCTGTTACTTTAAACAGAATTTAACACTGAAATAAAATGAAGTGTTTATGTATTCATGTTATACATTTAATTTTTAAATAAAATAATATAAAGTTTTTTAAATCTAAAGTGTTTTTTGAAGTAGAGAACAACAATCTTTCAGTTTGGTATATAGACAATCTCCTGATTCACAGATCTTTTAAAACACCTGAACTGACCGTTTCTTGTTTCTTCTTTCTTTTTTCTGGCTTAATGTTCGCAGTGGGCTTTAGGCTGCCCTGCAAGGCTTTAAACCTGGGTTTGAATAGAGACAAAGCCATTCTAAAGCACATATAAAGGAGCTCATTTTGAGCCTGGATCCATATTTATTTTTGATTCTGTTCATGGTGGAGAATCCTGCTTCACAGCAGCAGGTTCAGCAAAACATACTCTAAATGTTCCGGCTCCGCTCCGGTCCAGTCAGGTCAAGATCCACTATTGCAATCGCATCAAACAGGGAAAAGAACGGCAAGAAGATCCGGTTTGTCTAATTAAAATATAGTAACAACAGATCGGTAACAACAAATTAGAGCATAATTCTTATACATTTAAAAAAACTAACACAGTTTATTTAAAGGATTGGATGCAAACTATTGGTACTTCAACAGACCAGGAAGCAGATTTCTCATCTTCATCAGAAACTGCACATATGCTGGATAGTACTGATGGGGATTTTTTGATTATGTCATATTAAATAAAGAGTTCATTTCTGCATGTTTTGCTCATACAAATTTAATGATAATATTGCGCATGCTCTCCTCAAGCTCCGAGGATTAGTCTGAGCACAGCAGGATGGGAGGAACAGCGAAGGCAGTAGGCTTTGCTTTGCAGGAAGTCTGGAGCGCTGCGGAGCAGAGACGTAGGATGTGGGATTTTGGGGTAACAGGAGAAGCGGCGCAAGTGAAGTTAGACACTGTCGTCAGACAACATGCGGTAATTTATACATTTTTTAAATCAGGTTCGGTCCGGATTAGCCAGCAGGTGGGTCCGGATCCAGACCGCTAATCCGCTAATCCATGACCTTGGCATTAAACCGAAGCCAAGAGTAACGAGTAAGGAATAGAAATTAAAGATACTTGTGTGAAAATGTATTGAGTAGAAGTCAGAAGTAGGAAGAAAAATAAGTAATGGCGTAAAGTATAGAAACCAAAAAGTGCTTCATTACTGGACACCTCTGGCACTAAACAGATCGGAAATGCTTGTAAGTAGAGGTGTGCAAGAAAAGCCCAGATCATGATGCCTCCGTCACTGTGCCACCAGTGCGTTCTTACCAAACGTATCCCCTTCAGGACTTTTCTCGTGTGTCTGTGGGTTCAGTTTTACTCTGAGGGTTCTGCCCATTTCCTCAACAGAAAGAGGTCCACCAGGGAAAGAAACGGATCTGCTTCATCCTCCTCAGCGCTCCGTGGAGTGTCCTCTGTTACTATGCTGAGGAGATAAGTCTCAGAGTCCCACTGCAGGTAGGTCCCTCATCCTTTGTAGCTGTCCTTACACTGAGCATGTCCACTCAGTGTGTCCTCTCTCCTCCTACAGGTGGTCACTGCTCCAATCGCCAACTGGTCTGAACATCTCCTGTCCAGCCTGTCTCTCCCAAACCCCCTCTGCCAGGAAGTCCCTAACCCACCACCTGACTACTACACCTGTCAGTTCAGAACCAACAAACTAGAGAGGTTCTGACTTTGCTCTCCTTCACCCATCCCCCCACCCCCAGCCGAGTGGTCAGGTTAATTTTGCTGCATTTTTACCTGTTTTTTCTGGCAGGTTCCTGGGAAATGAGGACAAAGACACCTTCTTTAAGACCACCCAGAGACACCAGGTGGTGAGTTAAGACAGTGTTTGACTTTTAGCGAACCGTTTGGTAATCGTCTTCATCTGCAAACACTTCCTTATTGTTAAGCTGTGTGAAGAAAGAATGTGTGCAGACAGATTTGTTTGGAAATGTCACAGCTGGTTACTTATCTGGTAGTATTTAGTTTACAGATTGGTTTAAGCAGAAAACTCTGCCTTGGTTCCTTTAATATGAGAAATAATTGGCTCTATAAAAGGACACATAAGATAATTCACTTTTGGTTGGTCCAAGGAGCTCTACCATGCCACATCAAAAAGACCTCAACATGATATTAGTCTTTATCCAGATTAAATGTAAATGTAAATCAATGTATTTTCCCACAATGGACAAATTCAATCTGCATTTTAACCATCCCCTTGGAGAGCGGTGGGCTGCCATCGTGTGGCGCCCGTGGAGCAGTGTGAAGTTAAGGGTTTTGCTCAGGGTGCAGTCTATTAGCCTCGTGAGACCATCCTGATCTCGCGAGCTTTCAAGATTTCACTCGCTAACCAGTTTGGAGACTCTCCGTTGAAGAAAATTTGGAGCAGTTCACCAAATGAACGTCCAATCAGCGTTGGCTTTGAGGCGGGTTGAGGTGTGATGCAACGAGAAGCGCGACAGTTCAGTCTAAAGAACATGGCGGCTTCAGCCGATGAAACTAGCGTTAGCGTGGCTATCGAGCAAGTTTTATCGGAATTACAGAGTATTTCTTCCCTGAAAGAAGAGCAAAACACTGCTCTGGAGGCTTTTCTCAGAGGAAAAGATGTTTTTGATCTTCTCCCGACTGGTTTCGGCAAGAGTTTGATCTATCAATTGGCTCCTCTTTGTCGTCGCTCTGTTAGTACGTTATATGCTTCGTTGATCTGATTGGTTTATTTGGCCCGTCTATCACCAACATAGGCCAATCAGCTAACCAGTATTTTCGCCCCTTCAAAAAAATTACTTCAACCGAAGGTTTCCAGATGGATATGCGGAGCAAATCCATCTGGCGGAGTCAGGTTACAGTCTGTGTGGATCGAACCAGGTACTTTCTCAACCTTCTCAGAGCCCAAGTGCACTGCTCTAACCTCCAGGCCAACACTCCCCACTATTAGGGAGATTTTTACATGTGTTTATGATCCAGCTTCTAATCCACTTTAAATTCTGCAGATTTTATCAGCCCTGCAGTAATGATTTTTTTTTATCCCTTATTAATAAGACTAAGTTGATTTCACTCTCAGCTGTAACAGGGCAATAATAGGGAAAATATTCATTCAGTTCAGATCGGCTGCAGTGAACTGGAGTCTGTGAACTGGTAGAATGGTCATCAAACGGCTCAGGAACCTGACTCAGATCCAGGATGTCTCTGTCAACAGACGGATGCTGCATGTGGCAACGCCTCCTTCTGCAAACAAACACACAGCCCAATACACACACATGCAGCATGAGTAGGAGTAGAGCTGAACTTGCTACAGGTAACCAGTTTCAGGAAAAACTCAACCAATATTCACAAATAGAACACATATCTGAAATAAGATAGTTATTCTACTGCACAGAAAACCTGTTAGACTTGTTTTGTTTGTTTGTGTTTAATTCAGATTAACATAAACTGCAGTATTTGGTCTGACCGTAAGGGAGCAGTGTTTCACCAATTAGAGTAAAAACGTTGCTGTCGCGCAAACATTACTTTGTTTTACTTTACTCTGAAGAGGCATCTACTCATTAATGAGAAGAGAAAAGGATTGTTCGTATTCATGAAAACCAGCTGAATGCTTGTGTTGTGATTATGACATTAAGATGTTATGATTTTTTTTTTTAAAAACGGTCACTTCTTTTCCAATTTAGTGTTGTTTAAATCTAAAAAAAATGCCTACTTCTTTTTTTGAAAAAGTAAGGCTCTTATGATATGCCCCTGATGGGCTGCTCAGTGTCACAGTGGGTAGCACTGCTGTCTTGCAGCAAGATAACCTGACTCCGCCAGATGTATTTGCTCCGCATATCCATCTGGAAACCTTCCGTTGAAGTAATTTTGGGAAGGGGCGAAAATACTGGTTAGCTGATTGGCCTATGTTGGTGATAGACGGGCCAAATAAACCAATCAGATCAACGAAGCATATGGACAGCACAGTAAACCAAGATATAAAAAGATGTGTCCTTAAGTCTTTATGATTTCATCAGACAGGTTTACCACAATAGTAGATCTAAACCTTGACATCAGGCCTTTTAGTTTCAGTGTGCCACCCCAAAATCTTTAGTGGCCCCATCTGGCCACCCCTATGAAACATGTCTGGAGGCGCCAATGCTTCTTGGCTGTAGTCTGGGAGTCTCTGCTGAGACTGCTGCTCCCACAAACCAGTCATGGATAAATCAGAATGCAACAAAACACATTCAAAGTTGAAAACATTTGATGAAACAGTGTTTTAACAGAAAATATCCCCTATGTATCCCTGCAGCTGTATGAGATCCTTGCCAGAACTCCATATGGTTGTGTAAAGAAGGGGGAGGTGGGCATTGACCGGCTGATCAGTGAGCAGGTCTTCACTGCAGCATACCCACTGCATGAGGTCTGAACCGTGAACTGAAATCAGAAATTTTGTGTGTTTATGTGGTTTATGTTTCACATTAATGTGAATATTGTTTGCAGAGGGATTTCCATCTGCCCAACCAACCAGTGCCCAAACACTCTTTAGGACTGAGAGAAATCCTCCATCAATACTGGTCCAAGTGGTCCTGCTGGAGACGCTACCAACCCCTGGACCACATAAGGGAGTATTTTGGAGAGAAGATAGCTCTGTATTTTGCATGGATTGGTAAATGTTCCTTAACTCTGTGTAGCTCTTCCTCCTTTTTCTTCCTGTAATCCAGACTTTCCTCTAATCCTTTAAAGTGGTCTAAGATAATACTTCTTAGTTTTGGGAGGTATTGAGTGGTATTCTAGGCTTTCATTGGACCTCACCTACTGCCTTTGCAATAAGAGGTGTTCATCAGGGATATGTCATAGAGTCCCTGATTTTGCTGCTTTCAATCCAGGTACTAATCATTGATGTGTGCTCAATACAAAGCAGCACCACTTTAAAATATTTCAGCCAATGCTCTCCTCTGAAGGCATAGTAATAAAAACAACGGCTCAGGACTTTAAACCTCACCTAAACCCTATCCAGTGTTAACTCAGTCGGTGTCTACAGGTTTCTATACTGGCTGGCTGCTACCAGCGTCTCTGATTGGGACTCTGATTTTCCTGGTTGGTTTATGGCTCGTTGCCACTGACATCCCAGCGTAAGAACAAACTTTACATTAATTTACAAAATTTATGTTTTTAAACTAATTATAAAGATATTTCTGTACTGCTTAACTTGTCAGATAATAAACTAGTGTGATTATGGACCAGCTTGGTGATAAACCAGATAAACAAACATCTGAGAAGTTTCTAAAGTTGTTCTTTGTTACTGTAGGAAGGAAGTGTGTGAAAGCGGAGACACTTTCATCATGTGTCCTCTCTGTAACATCTGCTCTGCCTGGAACTATTCCAGCATCTGCAACACCTATAAGGTAACTGTCAGTTAATTCATCTCTTTCCATGAAACTCTTGACCTTTGCTGGAACTTCCTAATCTGGTCTAAAGGGTTGATTGGAATGACATGGTTGACTACAGTATGATATGCAATAACTGATGTGCAATCAAATACTGTCGTAACTTTGCTATTTATCAAATAACTTTCAGACTGTCATGTGCTGTTCTGTGACTACACACCGAAGTGGCTGTGTGTTAGGGAAACAAATGAAAATTTAATTCAAATCTTGGTCCAACAGTTAACTCTGAGCACTGAATAACTTCACAAAAATGTCCATTCAAATATAAAGATGTATTTACAACAATTATTCAACTCAAAGTCAAACATAGTTCTATTAAAAACTTTAGGCTAAACTACTGTAATTCATTGAAGCTACTGTGTAGGAATATAAATGAAAATGCTTAAAAACCATAATCAATACAAAAAT
Organism: Cyprinodon tularosa; assembly: GCF_016077235.1. Lineage (NCBI taxonomy): Eukaryota > Metazoa > Chordata > Actinopteri > Cyprinodontiformes > Cyprinodontidae > Cyprinodon > Cyprinodon tularosa. The sequence goes on from NW_024039371.1 coordinate 247,009, forward strand.
GCAAAATATCACATTTAGAGATTTGGTTTGATATTAGAGAACCAAAGTTTATTTTTAAAAGTTTAAAATAAGCTCAGGTTAGCTTTTAAACTTTGGAATCTGTTCAAACACAATGCAAATCCAAATGTAAATAAATAAATCATTGTTTGGTAATGTTTATTATGTGACAGTGTGGGGTCCTGTCTCTCTAACTGATGATGCACCCTGGCTACTTAGGCTGACTGGTGAGCACACTCAAGAGTCCGGACCCTCTGTTGTATATATTGCCACAATTTCGAAATTTGCCTTAATCAAACTTTAATAACCATGTTCATAATTGATTCTTAAACTCCTTTTATTGTTCCAAAAGGAATTGATCAAGGGTTATAGTAGCTGTTTTAGCTTTTTTAGCTAGGTTCTGTTATCAATGACTAGTTATTTCATAGTTAACAGACACAAGGGGACTCATCTGTCATATTTTAGGATTTAAATGTAATGACCATATCATAAAAGAAATAAACTTGAATGTTATATTAATGTTTAACCCCTTAGTGAAATAAAGTTTGTTTAGCTTTATAAACAACAGCTCAAAAGATATCGGCATTGGTTGCCATTTGTTCTCCATTATCTTCTTGATAGCCTGGTTTACACAACAATGAACCCATTATTGATCAGAAATGAATAAAATCCAAAGTGTTTAGCTGGAAACTCTTTCCCTATCTTTGCCAGACCTTCAATTTCTGTTGATCTCCGTTTTGGAAAGCTGAAGCATGTCCAAAGTTCAGGAAAGATTAACCTAGGCTTTGTTGGATGTTGGCTAGGAGGCCTTTTATTCTTTTGAATGCTCCAGGGTTCTAGTTTCTGCTACGTCCAAGTCATTCCTCTACAGTCAGAGAAAATTCTTGCAGAAGGTGTGTTTTGCAGAATCTGGTTCTGAGATAGCGAGAGCGACTCAACTTAACCTGATCATTTCCTCTATTCACCTGATTAGACTCAGTTTATCTCTGGGAATTGTTGATAGTGTTGCGCCAATGCCATTTTTTGGCCCTGATACTGATACCCAATACCTGGCTGTGCAGTATTGGCCAATACTGATACCATACCATGTCATACCGATACCATATGTTTCAAATTGATGTGTGTGTGTATATATGAAGAACTGCATACTACTTGGATGTGAAATAATTGCCATATTTGCCGTAGTGTTGTGCCGATGCCATTTTTTGGCCCCGATACCGATAGCCGATCCCTGGCTGTGCAGTATTGGCTGATACCGATACCATTACGATACCATCTGTTTGAAACCGATGTGTGTGTATATATGAAGAACTGCATATTACTTGGATGAAAAATAATTGCCATCATGGCTTTGTCAAGCTGCTGCCTACCTTTGTGAAGCAGGAAAAAGATAGTTGAATAAACTTTTGGCTCTCAAAATGATATCTGTGCCCTATTTGTCAGTACTCGCCGATATAGATACCACCATTTTAGAGCAATATCGGGGCCCCACCCAATACTGGTATCGGTATCGGTGCAACACTAATTATCGGTTAATATTCTGTGTGATTATGAAAAAATTCATGTTTTGACCTAAAGGAGACTCACTGCCCACTGACTTATCCTCTGAAAGGTGTACCCAGGAAGTCAGGAGTTTCAAGGACTCCAACTTGTAGGGTGCGATCCAATTTTAGTTACAGGCCTCCACATTTCCTTCTGATCCAGCTAGGGTAGCATCTATAATCTCGCTGTTGGCAGCAGGCAAGACAAAGCTGTGGCGAACGTGGAAGTGGCAGAATAATTCCAGTCTGTGTGGCTCTCACCAAGCCTTCTCCCAGGAATTAATTTGAGTTTTCTGCTCAGTTCTCCCCAGCACTTTCTAGAGGTCTCCTGCCTTTAAGGCAGGGAGATCACTCTGTCTCAGATAATATAATCGACTTCCACCTGCTGGCAACCAAGAGCCCCTGGAACAAGGACATGTTCATCAGGGGACTCAGTGAGAAGCTCAAAGATTAACTCTCCACCGGGGACTACCCTCGTTCTCTTAAGCAGCTGGAGGAGTTAGCAACTTGGATTGATCTTCATCTCCTTGAATGGGGCAGAGAGCAGAGAGCCTCTTCTTCTGCATCTGCGGCTAATGTGGTGGCGTTGGACTCACCTCTGTGTTCTGGTCCAGAACCAAGGCAGCTGGGACACTCCGACCTTTCCAGGGAGGGAGGGATCGACCCTTCAAGCTAAAGCTGTGTCTCTACTGTGGTGGAGATGGACATTGGGTGAGATCGTGTCCATTAAAAGGGCAGGCTCAGTCGGAGAAGGGGGGATCCTACTGTGCCAGGCCATACGATCTGTTTTCCCTCAATTCCGTCTACCTGTGAATCTGTCTGTTCATTCATTTAGTCACAGCCTGTCCGCTTTCGTGGACTCTGGAGCAGATACTGAGTTTATGGATGGGGACCTGGCCAGACAACTTGGAATTAAGCTCCTTCCTTCATCTGTCTCTCATAAGGTGTTAGCCATGGATGGTCATCATCTCAAATATTCCTTTCTCATTACTCAACCAGTGGAGTCTGTTTTGGTTGGCAACCATGTTGAAGAGATTCCTTTCATAATCAATGATTCACCTCAGGTTCCAGTCATTTTAAGTTTTTTTTTTTAATAATAATTGAACTTTATTGATCCTACTGGAGAAGGGTAGACACAGTGTCACATGCTGACATATCTTGGAGGCAAAATTACTTAATGTACCATGAAAGATTCTAGTTATTAAACCCAAATTAGGTTCTACTTAAAGAAGGAAAAATGGAAATGGAAGTGCAATATGGAAAATGACACATGGAACAAAACTCGTGATCTGAAGAGACTAAGTATATGATTTTAGTGTGGTTCAGATTCTGTACTTTATGAAAACATGGGAATTATCCTGAGAAAGCTAAGGGAATGTTCCTTTTGAGTAAATTCAACTTTTGAGTTATTTAAGATGAAACAAAGAACTGCCAATGCACCAGAAATCTAATCTCCGCTGTTTTTCCATTGGCTGTCCATGCCATAGCCGTTCCTTTCATGTCTTTCATGTCCTTTCTGCAGGCGGGTCTCCTGTTTGACAATGGTGGAACAGTGTTTTTCAGCGTCTTTATGTCTTTGTGGGCTGTCACCTTTCTGGAGTACTGGAAGAGAACATGTGCCGCTCTATCTCATCGCTGGGACTGCTCTGATTTCCAGGATATTGAGGTGAATTGTCATGCCTCTTTCTAAAATACAATCAATTTCTGGGAGCTCCTGTTGGAGTTTTCTTCTCCTTAACAGGAACGTCCCCGCCCAGAATTCACTGCCATGGCTCCGATGACCATGAGAAACCCGGTCACTGGTGCTGAGGAACCTTACTTTCCAGAGAAAAAACGGTTTAACAGAACTGTGACTGGATGTATGGTCATTATCATCATGGCAAGTCTTCAATTGTATTGATTTTTAATATATAAATTAAAAACCAAAGAGACTTCCGGATAACAGCTTGAAGTTAACTTTCATCTCTGCAGGTTTCTGTGGTTTTGATGTTTCTCATTGCTATTATTATTTACCGTACGATACTCACTATCATCATCTACAAGTCAGCTACAGCTGACAGCTTCTTCAGCTTCTCCGTGAGTACAACAAAACTCAAATGCCCAGATATTCTGAGAATCTGCTCTACCTGTGACTCTGAAGGATGCTGCCCCGAAGGACACAGGGCCTGATGTTCTGATCCTGTGCAGGTGTCTAAGTTTTAACTGATTTCTGCTCTCAGGCTGGGAGGATAGCCAGCCTCTCAGGATCAGTCTTAAACCTGATTGTTATCCTCCTGTTGTCAAGAGTTTACATCACGTTGGCGCACATTCTCACACGTTGGGGTGAGTCTTTGTTCTCATGTCACGCTCAGTTGTAATAGAGTTCAACAACAGTTTTTTTTTTTTTTTTTGCAGCGATAATCCAGCATTTTGAAATTTTAAAGATTTTAGGAAAAATCCAAGAGGAGTAAAAGCTGTCAATAATAATTCACAATCGGTGCACAAATCAAATCAATGGCTTCTGACAAGTCAGCTTTGCATCATATATTTCTATTTAGATTTTTATATAAATATTAATACAATGTAATAAAGATTTGAACGTTAATCTGTCTAATTTGAAGCTCTGAAAAAGAGAAGAGGAAACTTTAAGTTTAGCTGCATCTTTTGGCCAACTTGTAGATGTTTGGTCTTCATAAGTGTGCTACAGTTTTGTGTAATCATCGCATCATCATATGCATACATACACTGTTGTTACATCATTGTCTTTCCTAATCAGAGATGCATCGCACTCAAACCAAATATGAAGACATGTTCATCCTCAAAGTGTTCATCTTCCAGTTTGTGAACTTCTACTCATCTCCAGTTTACATTGCTTTCTTCAAAGGCAGGTGAGGCTTCTGCTAATCATGATAGGGCTTTACAATTCCTCACTGAGACCTCTTACACATATATAGGGAAGTCCCAGGCCTGTTGGGTTGCTTGTTCAAGCCCCGGCTCATCCAGCTCAGTTGTTGTGTTGGGTGTGCCAGTTTGCTTCTGTCAGTCTGCCCCAGGGCAGCTGTGGTTACAGCTTTATTACCACTACCAGAGTGTCAATGTATAAATTCACACACACTGTTGGTGTGAGTTTTAAAGCGAGTTTTACCACATTTCACTTTGTTTGTCAAACAGTTGAGCTTGTTTTTATTCTAATTAGCTTGTTTGTTCATGTTTCTTTAGGTTTGTTGGTTACCCTGGAAACTACAACACTCTGTTTGGAGTTCGCAATGAAGATGTGAGTTTCTCGCTCTGTTACAGTTAGTGGATATATAAAAAAAAAAACATTTTACAAGAAGTCGCATTTAAATGTTAGGGCGGGGGTTGAGTTTTTCACAAGAAAAATGTTTAAACACCTCATGGACTTCTTCCTGATTGATGACATAATGAAGCAGGAGATGGACAGATACTTCAGAACTTTCCGTGCAGTGTGCAGCTATTTTTTGTGATGTGAGGAAAGACTTGGGCTGAAAGGTGAAGCCTTTAATAGGGCTCGGGATCCTCGTTGCATTGTGGGACGTGGCGGCCATGTTGAATGCTACGCTCTGATGGCATAGCTCCGATAGCATAGTTCTTAAACTGTAGCTCTGGTAGCATCGCTCCGACACAACGTTGTGAGAGAAAAAAAAGATCTTAAAATCCCGAAAAGGATCTGGAATTTACCGGGACACGTTAAATAGAGAAGCCAGGGACCGGTATGTTGAAAAAAATCAGCATTATTAATAATTTGGATCCATATGAAGTTCCAAACAATGAGTGGAGCACCGATGAGTGAGCGCCTATACTTCAAAACAGTTCCGAAGCTACAAGTCCTTGGAGTCTCATGTGCAGTTCACGAATGGATGGGTTCAGGGGCTGCAGATCATAAAGCCAGCAAACAGTGGGAACACAGTAATCCATACAAAGGTAAGCTGTGCTTAGACGGGCTCTGGAACCTGCTAGTTTAGCTATTGCTAACCGCTAGTGCTAACAACCACTCACGTATGTAATGTACTTTTAACTATCTGCTATGTGTTTCAAAGGTGTAGTTAGTAACGTTAACTGCCAACCCTCCCCAAACCCTCCAGGTTTCTCATGTATTTGAGCCTTTTCCTGCTGCCGTTTTTATTATTTTCCCTTAAAAGATCCCAACTTTGAAAGAAAGAAACAATGTAGGCTATAAAATAAAACCGTGCATCTTTAACTTACTAGAATGAAAATGCAGGGAACACACTCTCAATGACATCGGGATACTGTGGAAAGTTATGTTGGTCATCTTACAGCCGCGATCCAAGCTAGTCAACGACTCTTTATCTCTGACACTTGGTCTCCGTGGTTGCGCCTCCAGGCAGGAAAGCAGTGGAAAATTAACCCATTTTCTATGTTTTTCCCATAGCGATCATGTGTTGTGCTGTTAAAGCCCACAATACAGCAACGGTTTGCCATGGTTGAAACCAAGTTACGGTGAAATTAATCAAATTAAAACACGACTGAGAGGGAAAACAGTATGCAGTAGTCATAGGCAGTAGTCTGACCAGCGGTAAAAGAGGCACTCAAGATGGCGGCAACGCAAAGTGCTTACGTCATGACGACCAAGCCCTATAGCATCATTGAGCGAGCTTGGAGAAAAGCTGCCGCTCCTCCACACGAAAGGGCCCCAGCTTTTTGTTCATCTTACCAGGACACCTCTTAGACCCCTCAGTTTGGAGTTAATCCTGAAACATCCCAAACCCCTAAAGACATCTGGGCCCGACCAAGAACTTTATGAAAGGCCTGGAAATGCTTAGAGATGCTTAGATTGAGCTTGAGAGTGTCTTTTGAGAAAGTGATGTCTAAGTTTGCCTCCTAAACATATCAGACCTTTTATGGTGCACAGTAAATCATAGAGATTGGATCAACAGATTTTTATGTTCAGTTATTTTAAAGTACATCAGCTTCTGCCCTATGAATGAATAAAATTTTAAAAAGTTCCAGCAGGTAGATTTTTTTTTTTACCAGACCATGAATTTAAATGAAGACGATACATTGACATTCTTTTCACTGTGTCGTGTGTTCCAGTGTGGAGTGGGTGGATGTCTTATTGAACTGGCTCAAGAACTACTGGTCATCATGGTGGGAAAACAACTGATCAACAACATCCAGGAATTTATATCCCCGTAAACAACACACACAGGACACACACACAACTCATCCCTGATCAGGGGGGGGGGGATTTACCATTAGGCAATACTAGGCAGTTGCCTAGGGCCCCAAGTTCCTGGGGGCCCCATAAAACTCTGTTTACATGTATGGTTAATACAAATATTCCTTATTTGTGCACATTAATTATGTTTTTGATTTAAAAAAAATTGCTGAACATGTTAAGAAAGGTCCAAACAGACAGCAGCAAACTATTTGAAAACGTACGGTGCAAAGAGCTCTGTATCCAACTTAGCGCATTTGTCACTATATTTAGCGACTTTTCAGACCCCTCTAGCACTTTTATTTTTAAAAAAAAGCGCCTAGTGCCAAATCTAGTGACTTTTTTCTGCAAGTGGAGACTTTGGCGACAACATATAAAAGCTCTGTTCTCCAGAGTAGATTCGTTACCCTGCCTCCTGCTCTCCTCTCTCTTGTCTGCTGTCATGATTCATGCCGCTTTTATTTCATACGAATGAAAAATGGAGAACAGACTGGAAAAAATCTTTCATTCCTTTTGAGACAGCATGAAAACTCAGCTGAGTACAAAACATAGAGAGAAAAACAACAAGAAAAGGGAAAAGAAGAGAGGGGCAAAACATAGCACATAGACATGTATGTCTATTCTATTAAAATGTCTGCACCTGTATAATTGGTCTGTTTTATGTGGTTTTCTCACTGTCCAAGAGGAACAAAACTTTAACAGAGGTATCAATAAAACAAACTGTGAGAGATAAGACTGAGGTATGTGTTGTAAGATAAGAGTATGAAAATGTAGTGCCATAGTTAAATATTGTTTAAAGACTTTAGAAACTGTTCCAGTAAAATAACAAAAAAAAATTTTTGAGTTTATTGTTTGATGAGAGATGTTTGAGTCAACCTTAGACATGTGATGTGGTTGGTCATTCTGTCAGAGTGATAGGTACAACAGAGTTGCATCTGCAGAACATTGATAAAGGAAGTCATGTCAGCATAATTCATAACTTAGAAGCCCAAGAACTGAACTTTGGGGAACACTTTTAATGTCATTTTAAAAGATAATAGCTTGAAACTTTTCTGAGAGAAACTCATAATTTCATAATTATTATCACCCTGTATCTTTGGTTTAAACAGTGTAAGAAGGTATCAGCTTTCCCTCATAGTAGACAGAGTTAACTGACAAAGATCTAATCAGCCAGTATTACATAAATTATAGCTCGTCAGAATAATTTTCTCGTTCTATCAAGAGCTTATGAAGAGTATGAACGGAACTGTTGACAGAGGATAGTCCTGTCAGTGTCCCCCCACAGGGCAGCATAGCGGACACAGTGGAATGCCTTTTCAAGGTCCACAAACCATATTTGGACTGACTGGACAAAGCACCCTTGAATACCCTGCAGAGAGTGCAGAGCAGGTCCACTGTTCCACAGCAAGGAGAAAAACCACACAACTCCTCCTGAAGCCAGGGTTTGACAATCAGCTGGACTGTTCTCTCCAGCACCCTGGCATAGGCCTTCCCGGGGAGGCTGAAAAGTGTGGTGGCCCTATAGTTGGAACACGTCTTCTGGTCTCCCTTTTTATGCACCACTTCAGGAGTACCGTGCCACTCTCTTCTGGAGGTGAGAGCTAAATATGGCATTGACCAAAGGCTCAACCAGACATTCCCAGCAGACTCTCACTACTTGCTTGGGTCTGCCAAGTCAAGTCTGTCTCCTCCTCTTTCAGTGTATCCAACTCACCCCCAAGTGGACATTCCACCCCTTTCTTCCCCCCAAATGTCCAAGGCATGTGGCCAAAGGTCAGAAGATTGGTATAAAAAGTTGATCATTGGCCTCCTGACTAGGATGTCCTGGTGGCAAGTGCACCGATCCTTAGGCTTGAGCACTGTGTTCATTATGGATATTCCATGACTGACACAGAAGCCCAGTATTGAAACTCCGTTCGCGTTAAGTGCTTCCTTCAGATCATAACCCTCCACGTTTCACTGTCTTTTCTCACATGGGCATTGAAGTTCCCCAGTAGAATGATGAAATCCCCCGCAGGGGCACTATCCAACAATCTCCTCAAGGATGCTTAGAAGGCCTGTTATTCCATACTGCCGTTCGGCTCATATGCCCATTTTCTGCTATGCTTGTAGTTTCCAAATGAAGCAGGATTTCTTCCTTGTTTTGGCAGTAAGGTAAAGTCATGGTGGCAAAAGAAGAAAATGCATCCTCGACTGAAAGAGAAGAAGGACAAAGCATTAGACGAATTTCACACAGAAGAGGAACTATCTCCTTGGGAGGCCGATTACCAGCTGTTGGTCTGTGAAGGGCTTTTCAATGAATATCTGGAGATGGGTAACTAAAAGCCTATTTTTGTTTAAAAATTAAGGAAATCTCCATTAGGATTTCTATTATCTAAGTTGTTGTTACCCTCCTCAGTGCTTCAGTTTGGTTTCATCACCATATTTGTGGCAGCGTGTCCTCTCGCTCCACTATTTGCTCTCATAAACAACTGGGTGGAGATTCGTTTGGACGCTCAGAAGTTTGTGACTGAGTACCGCCGCCCTGTGGTAGAGCGAGCCCAGGATATTGGGATCTGGTTTCCCATTCTGCAGTTCATCACACACATGGCTGTCCTCAGTAATGTAAGTCTCCAATTTCAGCTTGACCTCCTCTAGATCAGGAGAAGCTTTCCAGAGGGAAGTGAGAGTGACCTGAAGTTTCCAAAACTTATTTCCAGGCTTTTCTTATTGCCTTCACTTCATCCTTTGTGCCCCGGCTGTACTACCGCTACACCAGAGACAGCACACTCAGGGGCTATGTTAATTTTACTCTGGCAACTTCTCCACAGAACTACTCCCATCAGTACCACAACACCTCCTGCAGGTAATGGCATGTGCCCCATCCATCCATTCATCCACCCTCCCACTCACCCATCCGCCTGCTCATCCATCCATCCATCCATCCAATATAGCCATCCTCCCAATGGCTGCAGGTGTGAACTTTAACATCTGTTTATCTGTGTTCTTCAGGTATCGGGGTTTCAGGGATGAAAAAGGAGAACACCTTCCGGAGTACTTTCACCTCCTCGCAATTCGGCTGAGCTTTGTCATTATCTTTGAGGTCAGTGTCTTTCACAGATTATATCATAAACCATTATAGGGGGAAGCTTCTAGTTGTGAGAGAAATCCATTGCAGGTGTGTGAAAGAAGCAGACATTGTGGGCTGGTGTCTGATGATGTATCTTCTGCCTTCTTTGTACCTCAGCATTTAGTCTTCTTTATTGGCCGACTGATCGACATGGTTGTTCCAGACATCCCTGAAGAGGTTGAAATGAAGATTAAAAGAGAGCACTACATGGCTAAAGAGGCCTTGGCAGAGAATCAGGTGCAATATTTAAGACTTTTAAGTTCTTTAGTTTTCTTTTGTGCTGGATTTCCCTCAGTTAGACCTTGTCACAATTTGTCAGACAGGAATATTTTCATGTATAGGTTGTTTTGTGCTTCCAGTCTTTGGGGAGAACCATGATCCCGGGTGATAAGGACGTGCTATCAGGTGGGCTGCGTCAACGTGGACCCAGAGCCCCACAACCACAGAGTGATTCTCCACTCGTAGAACTGAATGAGATTTCAGAAGAAACAGATCCAACAAACGACTGCTGAGTCCCACTGCGTTTGACCTGACTGCCATGAGACAGAATATGAGACAGAACAGCAGTTCCTTCACAGATCCTCTGGATATTTGCTAGACTAATCTAAAATAATCCATCTTTACAACATGCTAGCACTTTTTACTTTTTTAAAGTTAAAAAGAACTTCTCCACTATTGTCTAGTGAAACTCTCCACTACCATATACATCTGGACTCAAAGACCTATGAGAAGTTTGTTCAATGGCCCTAAATGCTGACTTATTCTTCGAAACTAGGTCGTCTGCGTGTCACATTGAACGCAGAGACGTCCCCGCACCCTCTGCAGACACTCTGCAGCACCTCTCCCAAATTGTAGGTGAACACAGACAGGCAGACAAGCAGATGATTGGTCAAATCTACATCCACTCTACACATGCTTATTTTCTGTTTGTTACCTTCCCGGCTTGTTTTGTTTGTATGACCGCCATTGCAGAAAACGACTCGTAAAGTTGGACCAACTAGAAGAGCGAGGTGTGCAAGACCGCCGGGACCCTTTTTTCCACTTGGATCCCCGCCCTTTTTCGCCCTCATGTCCCTCTGTTGTCGGACAAACTTGCCCCCGACTTCCTCACCGCCTCCGCCGCATCTAGACCCACAGCTAGTTCCTGAGTGTCCCTCTTTCCATAAAAGTAAAAAATAAAAACAATCCACTGGACTTGGTTTCCAAGGTTTGAAGACGTTTCACTTCCCATCCAGGAAGCTTTCTCAGTTCAAATGTCTGGATCGGTATTGAGTTTGAGTCTTATATAGACAAGGCCTTGTATTGCTTGGAACCAGGCTAAATGAAACCGACGAGCGGGTTGCTTGGTTCCATTGTTAGCCTGTAATATCTGAAACCTGTCTATGATTCTGAAGGTCGGTCGTTAAAGGGCGGGATTGTCGTTGAAGGGGGGATTGTCTCCTGTAATACCTGAAACCTGTTTATGATTGTTAAGGGTCGGTCGTTAAAGGAGGTATTGTTCACCGGCTGAAGAGAGGAGGTACTTTGTTCCTCTGTGATGGGGTGGGGGGTGTGGGGATATCTGGAAGGGATCATCTCTATAACTGAATTGTAAGTTTTTTTAAGCTGGAATCGGAGTCCACCACCTCTGTTTAAAGTTGTTTTTTCTTTCTTAACATAGATGGCTTCCTTCGCACCCCACTCAAACCACCTATTTTCTTTATCCAGATTGTCCCTCTTGCATTGTGGCGTGAAATAACATAGCGAAGAACACACTTCAAAATTGAGCATAAATCAAAAATGTCTGCATCATTCCTGCAACAAGCTCACTGCGACACATTGCTGTGGGAGTATAACCAGCCCTTAAGATTTCTAAGGTATTCTCCTTAGAAACTTGACCTAGAACTGAAAGCTTATTTAAGCTTTAGAAGAACTACCTCAAAATGATCAAAGCTTGATGTAGAAGCTCTGAAAATAAAAATGTGTCTCTGGAGGACCATATTCAAGGTATTCTGAGTCTTGAATTCTACTGTTAGACTGAACTAACACCTATTCAGATGTATGTGTAAATTTGTTGTCATTTTAGAGGCACTTATTTTACTTAAACTCTGGATCCTGCTCCTTGATATGAACCGTTATTATCTAAAACGATCTCACACACTTAGTCATGGTGTTAATGTCAACACATTGCAGGTTAATCACCTATACATTTACAATTCAGTGACTGAAAAAAGGTTTCCCTAGCATAGATTGCTGAGAAATGAGATGAAAAGTCACAGAATCAATGGTAGGTTGACCAATCATACAACTCTACTCACAATCAATCTGACTACAGCTTAATGCGTGTAAATCTTTTGTCAGTGGAAGCCTTTCTTTTGAACAAAGAACTGCTAGTCTAGCTTATGTTGTGAAGAGAGCAACAGGATGGCTGAGAATGTTGTAAGGATTCCAATCCTTGTGTCCGGATGAGAAATGCAGAAGTCAGGATGTTCAACATGTTTCTCTCTTGGAGAATGAAAACCCTCAAAAGGTCTTTGAATTTCGTCGTATACCAATTGGTGTCAACATCAATGATGTGCCACCTGTACGGCTCCTTGATTCTAGAAAAAACATTTGACTCGATTTTGTTAGCCAGACTTGAAATCACCATTCTCTTAAGGATTCTTTGTCAACACCCATCTAATTTATTAGTTTGTGCAAGAAGGATGTAACATATTTTTCAAACATTAATGAAATCATTAAAACTATAAAAGTATGTCAGTAAATTTAAATAAGATAATATAAAATATAATATTTAAATTCAAGTGCAGAGTATTGAAGAATTGCTCAAACAGATTTTCTTTTAGAAAAACACAACCATAACATACTGCAAATGAGCTGATAAATAGAAGGGAAATATGCGACATATATTGCCCCCGAACTGTACCATTTAGTTCACAAAAACTACCACCTCCAATATGAAGTGCAACGTGCAAAAATAAAAAACAAGCTGGTTCGTTTTAGTAAATAAATGCAACACTGCATTAGACCAAAACAAGAAGACTGAAAACAGAAGACTGGGAATTGTACAACGTATTCACCATTTGTCTGAAGCTTTGGTTTCCAATGGTGTTTGTAGACCACATACCTTTGGTCAGGTATTTGGCAATAAACTGCGTAATCTTTTTGTGTCTCTCCAATCTTGTAGAATAGGGAGTCGCTGTGATTCTTCCACAGAACACTGCACTGGTGAAGGACTTGTTTTTGTTCTTTGTTTGTTCTCTCATTAGGTTATCAGAAACTACGCAGTGATAGCGCTTTAGATGATTAAAAAGATTTGTTTTGTTGGTTGTCAGGGCTCCCACAACAAAGAAACATGTTTTGCAAGTAACATGCCTCTGCTCCTCTTCCCTTGCATCAAATCCAATGTGATCCCAGAAGAGAGTTGGAATTCCCTTGTTTGCAGAGATGGGAAGTAACGAAGTACAAATACTTCGTTACTGTACTCAAGTAGATTTTTCTGATATTTTTACTTTACTTTACTCCTTATTTTTATGGCGACTTTTTACTTCTACTCCTTACATTTTTACACAAATATCTGTACTTTCTACTCCTTATATTTTAAAAAATTAGCTCGTTACTTTAGTTTTGAATCATTTCAATGGAGTTACCGTTATTATTTTTCACGTCATCAATACCAAATTCAATCTAATTGGATGGGAATCTACGTTGCATTTGACGCACCACTACAAGATGAATCGACAGATTCGGCGGTATTCATTCGCGGCAAATCATTGCAGCTTGGTGGCGGTGGCGTTAGCATAGTAGTATGGACGACGAGATGATTGAAAATGAACACAACGGAGATCTATTCCTATTGGCAGACATCCATTTAAAATGTAGGCAACGGCATGAAAAAAGTGGTTTCTACTTTTACTTTTATACTTTAAGTAAATTTACAAGCCTGTACTTTGTTACTTTTATTTGAGTAAAGAAGTTTAATCTGTACTTCCACTTTTACCAGAGTATTTTTTAACACAAGTATCTGTACTTTTACTCAAGTACGGAAAGTGAGTACTTTTGCCATCTCTGCTTGTTTGTCAACCAAGTTTTTTGTGATCCTTCTGTCATTTGTCCAAAGCTAACTGTTAACAACCTTCCTCATGTAGGTTCACAGGATAACTTTGAGGGGGCGGGGTAAATACACTTGCAATTGCATTACTTCAGACAGGGCAATCCTCTATTAAATCAAAAACTCAGCTATTTTTAGAACCGTTGGGCAGGTCAGGTAAAATTTTAATTAATTGCACAACCCTAACTATTTGTTTGCCACTCATTTCTGGCCAGTCATGCAATACGACCACCTGCCATCATGTAAACCCACTTGACCCCTATCAACCTTGACCCCTATCAGCATTGTTTTTATTTTATTATTCTGTTCTGACTGATTGTTGGTTGCTTTGATGAGTGCCTGATGACAGCCTGCAGTTTCTAATCCACAATAAAAGAAAAATAAAGGAAAATTATTTCATGTAAAATTAAACATTTTTTTGATCCAATAAAAAAAAACATTGATATCACTGCTTAATTCTTTTTTCATCAAATAAGTTCACATGATTTATGATAATTAATCTATAATACATAAAGTTTCAAGATTTACTGAGCCCACATGAAGACCGATACCACAGCACCAAAGGTCTTCTGGATCAAAGGAGAACTAATATCAAACATTGCAAAGATCCTCATTAAATAGTCCATAAACAAAGAAATAATGACATGAGATGCAGTAAGGCAAATGAAACGTGGAAGGAAATAACCAGACGGCTGCAAGATAAAACTACACAAGGTATGGGTTGAAGATCATACAGTCAAGGCGGTTGATGAAAAAATGTATTGATATCAAGGCCTCAACAGGAAATGGAGATGCTGTGAAGACAGGCTCAAGTTATAGCTCCTACCTCCTTTTCCTTGCTAGGAAAGGAACTCCAGATGGATCTGACAAATCCAGACAGCCATCAGCCTTTTGGACATTGTTACCAATTGGACACACATGCGAACGACGTTGTTCAAATAGGGACTACAACCCTTCAGAAAAAAAAAACTACAAAAACAATCCATCCATCCATCCATCCATCCATCCATCCATCCATCCATCCATCCATCCATCCATCCATCCATCCATCTTCTTCCAGTTTAACCGGGGCCGGGTCGCAGAGGCAGCGTCTGAGCAAAGATGCCCAGACTTCCAGAGCCACGCACACGTCTTCCAGCTGCTCTGGGGGGACCCCAAGGCGACACCAGGCCAGCTCAGAGACAAAACCCTCAAGGGTGTCCTGGGCCTTCCACGAGGCCTCCTCCCAATGGCCTGGAACACCTCCCGAGGGAGGCGACAAGGAGCTGGCTCCTTTTGATGTGGAGCAGTGTTGAGCAAAATTATATCCTGCAGATAATGAATAAATGATTAACTAGAAGTGGAGTTATAGTTAATTATTTAACTTATTCAAAATATGAGGTGAAATTAATTTAGTGTTCTTAGTTGAATAATTGTAGCTCTAATTTGCTTACTTACCAGGGTTTGTGCCTTTCACCTCTGGAGGGTTCCTGGACCAGCTATTAAAATCCAGGTAACCCCACCAATTTATTGACCTAGGCTAGGTTATCAGCAGAGCTATTACTTTTCAATCAAAGAACCATTTATCTCTGTTTATTCGCACTATTACCAAAAGAGGGTGGATCTGGCCTGAGTGATAAACCATTCGTATATATGAATCACAGACAACTGCAAGTTAAACAATGACGTCTTTATTCTAATAATTCAGGATTACAGAAATCTAACATCTATGCAAAACACTACATTCTATTAGAAAAATAAACACGAGGTAGACTAAATGACTAGTTTGAAAGAAAAAAAAAAGAATAAAACCCTAAGAGTCCACTTAACTTGCTTCTGAGATTTCCAAGATAGGCGAGATGTCAATACATTCATTAATGTCCGTTTGGAATAGCAGCAGGTATGATAATAACAACAGTGCAATTAAAACAACATAAATACATTCAGCTTAAATGATAAATGGTTAAAATGCATTAACAACAGCAGACGTTCGTTCAGCAAATGTGAGGAGCAGGGCGGCATGTATGTGTGTGTGGGGGGGATGTGTGCGTATATGTGTGTGTGTGTGTTTGTGTGTGAGACCCCCGTTTTCCTATGATGAAGGGGGGGGTGGGGCTTGTAACAATGGGTTAAATGTGGGCAAATTCTCTATAAACTAACCTTAAAGCAGAAAGAGAAGGAAAACAGGATAGAAAGAAAAGAAGGAAGAAATATCAATTGCAGCTTTTCACAGCACACTTATTTCAACCATTAAACCAGAGTTCTTATAACCAGCACAGATTAAACATTAGCGTTAATTCAAGTTTCTCCTATCTACCTACTCGCCCGAGCGCAGCACCTCATTAAAGCATCAAATAGAAAAGTCGATGGGTTTTACTTTGAGACGTCTTCCAGTCGAGGAAGGAAGCGTGGGGAGGAGGGGGACACGCGGAGGGGTCAGAAGAGTTTTAAGTTAGTTTGATGCTACAGCAGAGGAACTTAATGGCTTTTAGGTTGAGGAAGGTTTACTTACGGCTATCAAAGCAGAGGCGTCCTCCTGCAGAAAGGCCATGATGTCCATAGCGAGGTCCTCAGAAAAGGGGGGAAGATCCACACAGCATTCAGCTTCGGAGATTCCACCCAGTTCAGCGGGCGCTATGCACGATGGGTCACTGCGATCCTTGACTTTTGAGGCAGGACAACGAAAGCTACTTCCAGTTAGCTTTCTTTTAGCATTTCACGTGAAACGGGCCTCTCCTTACAGGTGTGAAAACCCAGGGGGAAGAGAGAGATGGATCTCGCGCTCCGGGATTTAAACCCTCAATGACGTAGGGGTATTTCCTGCTGCGATTTGTGTTTTTATTAGCTGATTGGTCCTTTAGCCGGAAGTTTCCAGACGTTCCTTGTTTTCTTTGTGCAAAAAGGAAGGGGGATGGTTTGAAATGTTTCATCAAATTGATTTGATTTGACTCCATTGTGGCAATATAGCCCAACAGGAGCAACGACTCTACTCCAAGGTACTCCTGGGTAACTGAGCTCCTCACCCGATCTTGAAGGGTGTGCCCAGCCACAAAAAAAAAAAAAAAGTTATACAAATGTAGAGAATGGTTGAAGTTTGGTGTTATAAAACCGCAAAAATATCAGGGTGCGTAAATAGTAAAATAGTATTTGTCATACACACTACATGTCCAAAACAATATATTTTTGTTAACTCTGTGAGATGGGCTGCGTCTATACAAACTGTCAAGCCAAAGCTGTAATATAGCTCCTAGCAGCAGCAAGGTCACTATATTACTGCATTGAGGCTAGTAAGCGTACTGCTTCCTGGTCCTAGCGGCAAAAATCTGGCTTATTTGAATGGCACTTGTTGTAGCAACTGTGGATGCGCTTGCCATGGCAGTAGTGTCCTCAGCTATTCAAGGTTTTACGATAAAGAGAAAGTCATGGTGATGATTACAGAGGACCTGGGAGCCTTGACCTTCAATCTTTGAAGGTAACTGCAGCAGATGGCAGAAAAAACCTCTAAACTCTGACCCAAACAGTGTTCAGAAGACTTGAGCCACAGCAACAGCTAAAATCTTAATGGGAGCTTAGCCCTCAAGCTTGCAGGCGTCTTGTAAAATATTAAGAGGACATTTAACAGGTGTATAACACTATTATTCTCATTCAGAAAATGGATGGATGGATGAATTTAACATTGTTGAAATTCTGTACTGAACGAGCTAAATTGCTTAAAGGGGTCATAGAATGATTATATAGAGTATTTGGTGCTGTCCTTATGGTCTCTGAATGAGTGTGTAACATTGGTTGGGCTAAAAATGGCATATTTGCTGTTCTATGAGCCCTGATGCAAGCCTGGTTATAAGCCCAAGAATAAAACGACAGGTTTTCTTCCTTTTATGGTATGCTCATGAATATTAAGATGAGCTGTGCACTGATTGGTTGGTTTACAACGAGCAAAGATGTTGAGCAAAGACGCATCATAGCAACAAGCACTCACACACTGAAACATCAAATTGTTGATATGGTAGGGTGACCAGACATCCTCTTTTTTCTGGACATGTCCTACTTTTCATACCTAAAAAGATGTCCAGGGGGAATTTCAAAATCATCCGGGATTTTGGTCGACTAAAGTACAGCAGAGTAGAACCGTGAGCTCTGGGGCTGGGGATGGAGCAACCGAACCTGACCCCATGACAGTAGCCGGACGGTAGTGGCCCTGTGCTTCCCCCTGCCTGCCTTACCGGGCAGGCGAGGGGAAGCATACCATCACCGGGTCGGTTCGGTTGCTCTGTCTCTGACCGCCGGGGTTCCCGGACCAGCCCCGGAGCTGACGGCTCAGTCTAGTCAGCAGCCCCTGTTTCAGTAAAAGTTTAGCAAATCCTGCTTTGAACTGTGCAAGAAAAACATAGTCCGTGCCTGTCCAGTCTTCAGTTCTTTGGGAAGATTGTGAAAATGTTCCCCTTTCTCCGTGCAGGCCAGAACCAAATAAGGCAACATCCCCAAATTTACATCAATTCGGTGATTCATTTGCATTAGGCCGTTTTATGGTGGAAGTTTAGAATTGTGAGATTCGCAGAGAAAGGAGGGTTTGATGGGGTTTGAACTTCTCTGTACATCCATTTCATCCACTGAACTATCATTATTAATCTATGACAGTGTGAAATCGGTTTTGCATTCTATGACCTCTTTAAAAAAGATCACATCTCAAAGCTGGTGTTCCCTTTCATACTATTTTACAATGTGATTTCCTTTACAATAAGTATTTTAATACATTTTTTATACGTTATTTCAATATATTATTCTTTTACCCAATTCCTTATCTTATTTTATTGATCTCATCTATTTTGTTACCATGTTCCATGTTTTAAAAACTGTTATTTGAGATTATAATTTTCCTAAATTGTGATTGTAATTCCATATTAATCTAGACCATATAAATTGTTTTAGAATTTTCTTTTAGAGTTTCACATAATTACATGGATTGGGACTATACTGGTCTGGTTAGGTTTAGTTTAGAGTGGTTTAGTTCATTTGCCTTTCTTGTTTTTCGGTCAGGCGCTGAGCGGGCAGCTGAACCCGCTCGGTTGTGACGTGAAGGACCTTCCTCTCAGACACAGCAGCAGTAATGGCGGACTACGATGATAGGGCCTATGGCAGCTTCGGCGGCGGTAGAGGGTAAGTCCCCGCCACTAAACGTCAATGCGCAGCCGGACTCAACCGATTCCGTCTGAATCCCGCGTGTGGACTCCTGCTACACATTCCAATTGGAGCGGTTCTGCTAACTGTCGGCTCTGTGCCCAATGAGCCTGTGGGACAAGGCCGCGCTGGGGTGTGGGGAGGCCGGTGAGGGCAGCCGGGAAACACCGGGGATGCTGGAGCTAACTGCTTATAAATGCAGTGATGTGGCGGATTGATCTCGAACAGAAAATTGTTGTTGTGTATAGCAGTGATCGGGTTCTGGCGCTGGGCGTCACAAGTGGCGCGTTTGATGGAGGGTGAGGTGGAGCCGGGTTGCAGATGCAAGCTGCCCGCATGGCTGCATCATGTGTCCACAGAGGCATCCACAGGTTCAGACATGAGCCTGTGGATGAGGATCTATGTTCAGATACCGACACACTGGGGTTAAAGTGGACATGGCGGTGGACTCTGCTGCCTTCTATGTGTTTTAATGGTTCTATTGGGGAACCAGTATGTTTTCAGCAGGATGTCTGCAGCTTTCATGACCACCCTGTAGGTTCCCATTCACTCACATTATTCATTCAAATATCAGATGCTGAGTCATCATTTCCATACCATCAATTCGATCTTAATTTTAAAAAAAGAAGGGGAAAAAAGCACTTGCGTATTAGTTAAAAACAACTTTATCATCCAAATAAATTTTTTAGACAATTCGTGCTCTAAATATTAAATCAGAAGGACCAATGGAAGGAAAATCACACCTGCACAAAGTTTGGAAGTTGCACATAGTTTCTGTGTTATACTAAGAATGTTATTTAAAAATGCATTAATATATAAATAGACGGATTACACAAAATTTCTCAAAGATATCTGTTCATTAAAACCCAACTCATCTCGGAAACACTTAGTAAAAGAACTTGAAATGCCTTAATCTTGTAAAAGAGAGTAAAGCTCTAACCAAGCTTTATATTTATAGATAAATATTAACCTATGGCTGGAATCTATCTAGATTTTCTTGGAAGGTTGCACCTAAAGTTATGTGACAGTCAGAACATGAATAGTTTGCAAGTCGGACATAACTCTGTGCATTTCAGGGCATCCAAATACAGTGTTTGTGTACAATGTTTGCCCTAAAAAGGTAAATTACCATATAAAGTGGGGACTATATAGTGAACTCGGTTAACTAACCATTCAGACAGATGATCACTACTTTTTGCTCCCCATTAGTAATGTTAACCCGCCTCCTCGCACTTTGCCTGTTCTGTTTGGCCGCAAATAATAAATCCCATGATGCTGTGCAAGGAGAGCTCTCGCTAAGTATTCTGGGATATATTTCCTAGTCTAGTGACCACAAATTGATCACTAGTTTTCAAGGTGCATAGTGGGAAATTACGACTCCATCACATTTTCGTCCACTAGATCAGTGATTCTTAACCATAGGGCCGCGACCCAAAGTTGGGCCTCCAGCGCCCCCTTGTGGGCCGCAAAAATCTTTCAGTTTTGCACCTGTGGGCCGCAAGGGCCGTGGGACTGCGTGCAGCTTCCGACCATGTGGTGGCGGTAATGCATCACTCGGTTGTTTAAAAAGCGCCAATACACAGAGAATTAGACTGTGGATAAGCAAAAATTGATAAGTTTTTAAAAAGAAAAAATGAAGACGAACGCCCTGCCGACACCCACACCCAAAAGACAAAGTTTGTGCGTAAATACAATCTCGACTTCATTAAATACGGTTTCGTAAATGGAGGAACAGAGGCAGTGCCAAAAGCCCAGTGTGTGGAGTGTGGGCTAATGCTGTCCAACGAAGCTCTCAAGCCCTCAAAACTACAGCGGCATCTAGAGACCAAGAACCCGATGCTCGTGGGAAAGCCGGTGGAATATTTTAGGAGGAAGGAAATTGGGCTGCAGATGCAGAAAAGGTCTGTCGTGTCACTGACAAGCAACTCTAAATGTGCATTGAAAGCCAGCTACCTCGTAGCCAGACGTGTGGCACAGAGTAAGAAAGCATTCACCATAGCGGAGGAGTTGGTTCTGCCTGCCGCTGTTGATATGTGCCGTGAGCTAATCGGAGAGGCCGCCGCAAAAAAGCCGCTGACCATCCCACTCTCTAACGACACTGTGAGTCATCGTATCGCGGACATGGCCTCAGACATACAGCATCAACTAACAGAAAGAATAAAAAGTAGCCCATTTTTTTCTTTGCAATTAGACGAGTCCACGGATGTCACGAATGCTGCACTGCTGCTAGTTTTTGTTCGCTATCGCTGGGACAGTAGTTTGCACGAAGACATACTGTTTTGTGGAGAGCTACCAACACGAACTACGGCTCAGGAATGTTTCCGCTGCATGGATAACTACTTCACTGAGAATGGCCTGGACTGGCAGAACTGTGTCGGGGTGTGCAGTGATGGTGCAGCATCAATGACTGGCAAGCATCATGGTGTCATTACACAGATACTTAATCGTGCACCAGAAGCTAAATGGACACACTGTTTTCTCCACCGTGAAAGCCTTGCAGCAAAACAGATGTCACCAGATCTCCACTAGGTGATGGATGTAAGTGTGAAAACCATAAACTTTATTAAAAGCAATGCTGTGAACTCCAGATGTTTTGCTAAGCTTTGTGAGGACATAGAAGCAGATCATGTCCAGCTGCTATATCACAGTGAAGTGAGATGGCTCTCAAGAGGACTGGTCCTCAATCGTTTGTTTGAGCTGAGGAACGAGGTGTTCTCTTTTCTCACTGAGAAAAAATCTCATCTTGCACATTACTATGCTGACACAATGTTCACAGCAAAACTTGCCTACCTCTGTGACATTTTTTCACTACTGAACCAACTGAACACCTCACTTCAAGGAAGAAACAGCAACATATTTTGTGTTGCAGACAAAGTTGAAGCTTTCAAGAGGAAACTTGCTTTGTGGACCAAGAGGGCCCAGGAAAAGAGGATGGACATGTTTCCACTTTTGTCTGACATTTTGGAAAACTCCCCTCAGGTGAAGATCGGTGACTCAGTCTCCCAGCACCTCTCCCAACTGGCAGAGAAATTTGGTGACTACTTTCCTGAGGATCCCAGAGAGGGAAACATGTGGATTTTGGACCCATTTTCAGTGGATTTCACTGTAAATGATGTTGCTTTGCCCTCACACCTGGAATCCCAGCTTCTGGAAGTTTCTACTGACAGCACTTTAAAGCTGCAGTGGGGCAAACTGGACCTGGGCTCCTTCTGGATTGCTGTCTCAAAGGAGTACCCATGTCTTGCACTGAGGGCTGTGAAACTCCTTCTCCCATTCACAACAACGTACCTGTGTGAATCAGGATTCTCCATTGTGGCCACAACTAAGACCAAAGCCCGAAACAGACTCAGAGCAACTCTGGAGGCTACTCTGAGAGTGAGCCTTTCTCCAATTCCACCCAGACTGGATCTGATTATGTCTCAGAGGCAGGCCCAAGTGTCTCATTAAGAGGTGAAGATAAAAGGGAGTTGTATTATTGTTGTTTATTGTTGTTATTATTTGTGTCATTGTTCATTTGTCACAGATATAAAGATTCTTCTGGTTCTGCCATGCAAAAATGGAGACTGCTGAAGCAGTTTTACAATGGCTTTGCAGATTATAAGGCTATAGTTTCATTTGCACTTTTATTTAATTTAGTTTATTTATATTTATAGATTTATATTATTTGAATGCATTTATTTATCACCCCCTTTTTATTGATTTCATGATTTATTTATACTTGAGAGATATTTATTTTATTAATTTAAAGTAAAAATCCTATTATTGGTCTTTTTTTATTATGATTAAAAAGCCTGAATTAATCCTTGAAATTTTTTCTTATCACAGCTTGATTTGGTCCATGAATTATCAGCCTGTTCGGTGTCTTGATGTATGTGTGCAGGTTTATGTAAACGTTTAATAAAAGTTTTTGTGATGATCCCCTTTTATCATGTCATTTTATTAGACAATTTTTTTGCTTGTTAAGCAATAAGTGGATTTGGTTTATTATTGAATACAAATCAAACTGTACAGTGTTAATATATAATGGGCCCCGGGCCACTTTGTACTATAAAAATTGGGCCTCAAGGTCGAAAAGGTTAAGAACCCCTGCACTAGATGTTCAGACACTCATCTAAAATGGCGTAACCACTATACATTGATTAGAGGAGACATTGCTTAGATCATAGAAGTCCAGTCAGGTTTTTACTTGTTTTACCTGTGATAAAATGTTTAACTTTTAATGGATCTGATTGAAGGTAAATCGATGGGGAGGAGCTCAGAATGCAGCAGCAGAAGGTCCACAGAGGTGGTCAGGATTCCCTCCATGGGGGAGTTTCTGATTGGTTCCTGTATGGGGGGAACCCACGGTTAGCTGAAGAGATTTAATCTCTACATCATAGAGAAACCAGGAAATATTGGTTTGTTTGTTGAGATTAGCTTCATTTATATACCTGAAGTTCACAATTGGGTGTGAAATGTGGCAAAAAACAAAAAAAAAATGGAAACTTACAACTGAAGCTACAGTAGGGGAATCAGCACTTAGTTATTCATGTTAGAAATAAAATAGAAAGGAAATTTTCCACCAGTGGTGAAATTCATCATCAAAGTAAAACACAATACAGACATGCAGATAAACACAAGAGTAAGAAATGCATATAAACAAAGAAACGATTATTGACACACTGTTTGGTAGCGGGAGATTTACCACTTAAGAAAAACTAGTTATTAGAAATAACAGGATCAGAATAGAAAATAGGTTATTAAAGTGTTTTTCACTAATGAGTTCATCTGGGTTGATTGATCTAATCTATCGACTGGTTTAATGAGAAGCGGTCATTTTCTGGAAAAACCTCAGGAGGGTCTTTCCATAACATGAAGGGCTTCATTCTTTTAGGATATGCTCAATTTAAAGATTCACGTCAAATATTTGATTTCCACTTTTAATTTGTTTAGTTTCGAGCTTGGATTGCAGCTTGGATTTCAGATACACTTTTTCAGTGTTTTTTAATGATTTGTTCATATGAGAAGCGGCCATGTTGGATCCAAAGTTGGCCATAAAGAAAAGAAAAAAAAGTAATTTCTATTTGACTGTTAGTTAGGGGTGTAAATAATAAACGTTTTGCATCGATGCATCGATCCAACAGCCGACAATCCGATGCATCGACACTCCGCGAGAGTATTGATTCATTTTTTTCCCCCCTCAGGTCTTTTTTTATCCATTTGCTCCTGGACATAATTCTGACTCCCGCACTGCGGTGGCACTAAACCTATTTTTCCTTCTACCTCGCTTCCTTTAGCCACTTACCCTCCTTCCACTTGCAGTATTTTATGATGCAAGGCCTTTCAGATTCTATAACACAGAGGCGTGATTATTGTTCAGTGAATGGGGTTTTCATAGTCCTGGTTGGAGTACAGCTTTGCTACTTCTGTTATTTGCTGTTTCTCCAATAAAATGTATAACGATATAACAGCTTTCATTTATTTATTTCAAATTTGAAACATTGTCTAGCTTGTAAGGTAAAAAAATTTAAATGAAAATTAACCAAATAATCGTATCGTATCCTGGTGTATTCTTGAGTATCAAAAATAATTGAATCGTTGGGTCAGGAAATTGATGCTGAATCGAATCGCTACAATGGGTGTGATTTACACCCCTAGTGTGAGTATTAAAACATAGAAAAACCTCAATCTGTTTATTATTCAGCGTTACTAAGTGGTTTGTTTCTGAGCTAATCGCCTTGCTGAGGTGCTGAAGTGTCCAACAGAAACAGACATGATTTTAAAGATAGTTAGTGAGACGATCTGCAGTAATGAGACACAGACTCTAAAATAAACCCTTTGCTCAAGAATAACGATTAATCAGCAGTAATTAAGAATAAAGACATGTGAACTATTAACATTTTAAACACACTTCCAGTCTTTCTATTAAAGATCTAATTGATTCTTTAAGATAAAATGAAAAGAACATTTGTTTTAACACATATTTTTTATGTTTTGCTATTTAAATTTCAATGAAGATGCTCCTTTCTATAATCCCAATGTTTGTTTATTTAGAAATGTTAATTTACTAAACTTAGATCAATATTTTTACTTCAAAGTTCTTTGTTTTAACCAAAAGTTTATTATAAAGTACAGTACAAAGGTTATCAATTTCCTTATTCATTGTTTCCCTTTTCCTGTTATTGATAAACAAACAGGCAGCGGCCAAATAAAATAAACCAGACATCATTTCCTGCACTGGAAAAAATGAAAATCAAAATAAGTCATTTCTTCTTAAAATAAGTGCATTTGTTCTCAGATTGAGGAGGCAAAAGAGACATCTTGCCAATGAAACAGGACAATTTACATTTAAAATAAGAAAACACATTTGCATTGTCTTATTTTAAGTGCATATTATCTAATTAGCATATTTTAAGAGTAAAAAAAATACTAATTCCATTGGCAAACTATATCTTTCATTCAAATTAAGGGTAAAAACACTTAATTTAAGACATTTTTACTTATTTGTAGGTTGTTTTTCTAGTGTTAAATTGATATAAAAAAGCCCTGAAAAACAAAAACGAAAAAAGAAACAGCCACAAAAATCAACGCACACACAAAAAACCATTTTAATTATGAATCTATAGATTTATCCATTACTGAAATAGTGTGTTTAGTTTAATGATTTAGAACTTCAGGTGAAACTAAAACGGTTCTGGAGGTCGATGAAGTCCGGTCCCAGGTGGGAGCTTGTTGGTTTGATGGAGATTTTCTAACACATCCTTGTTTTTCTGATCGATCTCTCAGGTAATTGTCTCCTTGTTTACCTGCTAATGATCCCAGCGCCTCGAAGGGTTTGATAGAAATAAAACATAAAGGGATCTTTGGAGCGTTTCTTTTGTTGTTGATTATTACTCTAAAGAGCTCAGCCTGCTGAATAATGCTTGCTGATTCTGATTGAGCTACGTTTTAAGCAGTAAAGTTGCACCTGAATCAGTTTGCGCCTTAAGAAATTAAACATTTTAGACTAATGCTGGTTTAATTTAGGAATAAAATGAGAATAAAAAACGGTTTGTTTGTTCGTTTCCACCATCATCTCCAGATGTTTTCTTCATAAAGCAGCTTCTTCGTGGCGTTTTATCGGTGTGGACTGTCCTACCGAGCCAGAAGTCGTCTCATGCTTGTCTCTGTTGTGTGTCCCCCTCAGACCCCGTGGCGGCGGCGGGCCTGGAGGCCCCCGGAAGCAGAAGGAACTGCCCACAGAGCCCCCGTTCACAGCGTACGTAGGAAACCTGCCTTTCAACACGGTGCAGGGCGACATCGACGTCATCTTCAAAGAGCTCAGCATCCGCAGCGTGCGATTGGTCAGAGACAAAGAGACAGACAAGTTCAAAGGTGACCGCATGTTGTTATTATTTTAACCAGACCTCTGATCCCTTGAAGACTTAAGGAATGTTCAGCAAAGTTCTGGATGTATTTTGATTAAATTAAAGAGGTTTTTATAAAAAAAAAAAAAAGATTTTTTTCCTTTTTTAATAATAACCAATAAATGTTTATTATAAAAACAGGACTGTATTTTAGCTCAGAGGCTGCTTAGTTCATTGATCAGAGGTTTATCATAACCGTTATCTGAAACAAACTTTGTATCTTTTCAGAGAAACATCTGTGATTATGTGGCTATGATTGCTGCGACAGACAGTCACAGCTATAAAGTTAGCTAAGAAAGACCAATGAAGAGTTTTTTATGGTTATCAGAACAATAACGGCAAATATGGCTCTTTCTCTTTATGCTGGAACGTGTTGGCTCTCAGGTGTGTACGCTCCTGTTTTGGCATCTGAGTGAGGACAGTTCCTCCCAGTTAACCATGAAATCGAGGATGGTTCTCTGGTCCTCACTGCTTTTTATGCTAACTGCCAGGTTTAGGACTAAGATGAGTTGAGTTTGGGTTCAGATAAGGGATGCTGTCAGGGTTTGGCAGAGGAAGCGTTGAAAATCAGTGGTAAAAAGTCTTTTAATTATTTTGCTAATTGGTACTTTATTGATTTTTTATTTTTTTTAACTAATTGATTAATGACAGGATGGGAAAAGATCGTTTACAGAAGATTTTTACAGAATTCAAACCAGCTGGAACTAAAAGTTTTCCACGTGATAAGTAACTTTTTAAATAACTTACTAGATTTTGCCAAGAAAAGATTTTACCCCAGCTAGAGGTGTTTTTTTTTTTTTTAAGCATAAATGTGTTGAATAGGAGATGGAAAACTTTTTTTTAGATCTATTTTAGATAAATTGTGATTTACCTGATCATGTGTATCTGGCGCCGCTGGTTGGATGGCTGTAGCCATCGCTGACCATGGCTGATATACAGCGCATAACTGATACCAGCTACCTGTTTACAACACATCCAAAACCTCCCTTGCCGATCTGTGGTCCGGTGTTGGTACCAGATCTGCACTCATCCTGCTTCCTGCCAGTAACGTTACGCTACATGATTGGCTGAACGTTGCCACATGTTGTAAAACATAGTGGTTGCCCAGACAACGATGATAACATCGTGCAGCGTCAGGATGCTGAGTCTGTAGCTTCCATAGCGTCTAATGATCTGTCTAATGACAAGATTATTTTTAAAATCTGTTTATAGTGAACAAAGTAACTGTTAGACCATGATATAAAGGGGGAGAGCTGGGTAGCGCTGTAGCTAGCTGTGCTCAGTAGCTAACAGGTTAGCTTCTTTTAGCTCAGTCAGTTAGCCATATTACGCTACAATACCTTTAACTTCATCTCAAAAACAACTATTGTTTTCTAGAAGTAAAATAACTGTTTGATTTGTTTAAAATATCTACGAAAGTCATTTTTTAGATGTTTCATTTGTCCTTCCTGTCCTCAGATCTTAATGAAAAGAATAAAAATGAGACTTTTTATTGTCATCTTGTTAAATGGCAGAGATCGACGTACTTTCTTTCAAGACTTTGAATGATTGTTTTCTAATTTTGATGACTTCAGATCATCAATGACATGTAAGATAATAGCAAAAATAGGTAATTATTTGTTGAGACTCCCAAAGAGACTAGATCCTTAAGAAACAGATGCAATACAGTTTGTCCGAGTGGAGTTGCCATATGTTTACATTATAAGAAGGGGCGGGGCCCCGAGCAGATCTGGTACCTACACCGTGTTAGCTAGCTTATGCTACTTACTGTTTTCTACAGCACAGAGTAACGCCACCGTATGACTGCCCTGCGCTTCACAAAGCCTCGTTTATTCTCTCCAATGGATGGAGGTTTAAATTTAGATGCACGTTTAATTCCCATTTCCTGTTTTCTCCCCTCCATTTTTTAAAAGTTTGCTCTAAATTGGCATCACATGTTGATGGAAACACAGCTAATGGGAATGTACCAATCTGGCATTAATAATACAGATAGCAAATCTGATAATATATCAGCCTGCTTATTAAATCACTGATTTAAAAAACATCGGGACAATGGCTTCCTTCTGCCTCATTACTTTTGTGTCACATAAATCCAGAAATCTGGTATTTAGGGAGCGGCTGTGCCAGTCCGCTTAGATTCCTCCCTGGTTCTACTGGAGGCTTCCTGCTGTTAGTTTTTCTCTCACTGTCGCTGCATGCTTATTCAGGTAGAGTGCAATCGGCTGAGGCTCCTTAGATTGAAAACTGTTTGTAAAAGCAACGGCTTTGCTGCTCAGAAATAGGTGAGAAGAGCTCTGCAGTTTTCCTCTTTCTAAGTTTGAAGTTTGACTCTGTGTTGCTTTGGTTGAAGGCAGAACAGGTTTGTTTACATGCTGAGAAAAGATGATTAATGCCCTGAAGATGCCATCTGTCTGTTTGTTGAAATGAACTCATCTTTTCTATGTCATGCCTTTCGTTTTTCGCTACAAACTTTTGACACTGGAGTTTCTGTCCATTTTCTGACTCCCCTATTGAGCTGCTGGAATAACTGTTGCTCTGTAGCGCCCTCTGCTGTCAACCTGCAGCAGAGGCCTGTAGTCGGTGCCCCTGTTGCCATGTTTAATAGTATCCCCAATCTGGAAACTTCTTTAATTGATACAAACGAGAAATACAAGAATGCATGACATGAATACATGTCTGTTGTGTTTGAAAGGAAAGGATGTGTTTGCTGTTCTGGCGAGTCGTTGGTCCGTGCTAAAAAATATCCCAGATTTAGTCTAAAACTCCTTCTATGATCCATGTTAACAGGTCATAAAAGTAGTTTTATTTATAAAATGCACAGTAAAATATTAAAATCATATAAATAAGGGAAAAAATGTAGATAATTACTAAATTGGTGTATAGAATATAATTGTTACTTTAATAATAAAAAATATAACTGCATAAAAAACTTAATTCTATACACTTATTTAGATATAAAATATCTAAATAAGATATTTCAATATCTTCAAAAGCTTTTTTGTTTTTGGAAACTATTAAGCTTAATGCTTTATTGAGTTGGAATAATCAAAGTTGTTATACTAGTTTACTGAAGACTGAAGATAAAGGATAAAAACTATGAGTCTAATTATTTTTATTTTTTTGTCTCTTTTAGGGTTTTGTTATGTTGAGTTTGATGATTTGGAATCCTTAAAAGAAGCTTTGACGTACGATGGTGCGGTAAGTATCTCCTGAAAAAGCAAACACAGCTTTGATATTAAAGGTATAGTCGAGGATTTTATCACATTTTTTAAAAGAGCTGCCCTCTGTCTTTTTAAATAAAATGCACATGCACAACCTTGTACCCGCTCCCCAGAGGGAACGCCTATTAAAGGTGTGCGAGAGCATTTAGAGCCCATTTCTCCTCCTGCACGCTCTGTTTAAAAGTTGCCGTTTGCATCGCTCATGCGAGCTTTTTCCACTATGTCAAAAGGAAAATGGGGGGGACGAGCACGAAGGACGGGCTTACGTGAACATATCACCAGAATGATTGACAATTAGGAGGACCACTTATTTAGATGATCCACCCGGAAAAAGAACATCCTCCACTATACCTTTAAGGGCCCTGTCACACCTTCGTAATTTAGCCAGCGTATGCCTGATGTCACAGAATCTCCTAAAACGCTGGCGTACGCTGAACTTTCTATGTATTTCTTTTTTTATTTTGGGTGCATACATAGAGTATTCATAACCTGTCCAGAACTTATGCCCAACAACAGCCTAATGCCCATGAAATGTCACAAGCCAGTGTCCTGAGTGGGGCAGTAATGCACCCAGAGGTATAAATGGTAAATGGCATGTACTTATATAGCGCCTTTATTCAAGTTAGGACATTTGACCAAAGCGCTTTTCACTACATTCATTCACCCATTCACACACACACTCACACACTGATGGTGGCAAGCTGCATTGTAGCCACAGCTGCCCTGGGGCTCACTGACAGAAGCGGGGCTGCCATACACTGGCGCCATGGGGGGCCCTCTGACCACCATCAGTAGACAATGCAGGTGAAGTGTCTTGCCCAAAGACACAACGACACTGAAAGTCAGAGTCGGGGCTTGAACCGTCAATCCTTTGATTTCAATGCAAACTCCTACATCCAACGCCACTGTCGCCCCATAAAAGGACGTCTTTGATTGCGGTATTAAAATAGCTGCTGCTTACCGCCTGCCCAAAAAAAAGAAAGAAGGTTAGCAATCGCAGCAGATTGAGCGTCTGCTAGGAAGTTTATTGGCCGTGGGCATGAACGCAGAGAGGATCATTCACTTTCACCCTATGATGGGGATGAAGTCTGATATACCAAAACGCGGCCAATACGCCATTACAGTAGCTGTAAGTTAGAAACACGTTCAGCGGTCGTCTGGAACAAGTCAGAAACGTTGAAATGCGTTGAAGATCAGTTCTTGATAATTAACGCATCAGTTATGCACAAGTTACTCATAGGTTTTGGATAAGCTAGCCACCACGACATATAACTTAACCTAACGTATGTCAACAATCAGATAATATACTTGTAACTTATGACCCGCGTATGGCATGCTGGCATACAGCAAAATTTCTTCGTGCTTCCTGTATGTGTTTCAGCATGCTTATAACTTATACAAAAAGTACCTATAACTTATCCAACGTATGCCGGCATTTTTCCAGACAGAAAAAAGCTGTCTAAATGGTGAAGGTGTGAGGGGCTTTAATAGCATCGCATGGTTTATACCCGTTATAAAGTTATTCAGGAATACTGGGAACTCCTCTCAGATGATCTGCTGGTGCATTTTTGGTTATGATGATCAGGAATTCAAACAGGCTATGCAGCTGTGCTATCCTGTCAGACTAACGATGTGACCTCTGCAGTTGCTAGGTGACAGGTCACTGAGGGTGGACATCGCAGAAGGACGAAGGCAAGAACGAGGAGGCAGCGGCTTCGGCTTCAGGAAAGACGACAGTAGAGGTATGATCACCGAAACGGCAGGTGGTGCTGCTGTGGATCTGATCCTGCTGAGGATCTGATCCTGCTGAGGATCTGATCCTGCTGAGGATCTCATCCTGCTGTGGATCTGATCCTGCTGTGGATCTGATCCTGCTGTGGATCTCATCCTGCTGTGGATCTGATCCTGCTGTGGATCTCATCCTGCTGTGGATCTGATCCTGCTGTGGATCTGATCCTGCTGTGGATCTGATCCTGCTGTGGATCTCATCCTGCTGTGGATCTGATCCTGCTGTGGATCTCATCCTGCTGTGGATCTGATCCTGCTGTGGATCTGATCCTGCTGTGGATCTCATCCTGCTGTGGATCTGATCCTGCTGTGGATCTGATCCTGCTGTGGATCTGATCCTGCTGTGGATCTGATCCTGCTGTGGATCTGATCCTGCTGTGGATCTCATCCTGCTGTGGATCTGATCCTGCTGTGGATCTCATCCTGCTGTGGATCTGATCCTGCTGTGGATCTGATCCTGCTGTGGATCTGATCCTGCTGTGGATCTGATCCTGCTGTGGATCTCATCCTGCTGTGGATCTCATCCTGCTGTGGATCTCATCCTGCTGTTGATCTCATCCTGCTGTGGATCTGATCCTGCTGTGGATCTGATCCTGCTGTGGATCTCATCCTGCTGTGGATCTGATCCTGCTGTGGATCTGATCCTGCTGTGGATCTGATCCTGCTGTGGATCTGATCCTGCTGTGGATCTGATCCTGCTGTGGATCTCATCCTGCTGTGGATCTCATCCTGCTGTGGATCTGATCCTGCTGTGGATCTCATCCTGCTGTGGATCTGATCCTGCTGTGGATCTGATCCTGCTGTGGATCTCATCCTGCTGTGGATCTGATCCTGCTGTGGATCTCATCCTGCTGTGGATCTGATCCTGCTGTGGATCTGATCCTGCTGTGGATCTCATCCTGCTGTGGATCTGATCCTGCTGTGGATCTGATCCTGCTGTGGATCTGATCCTGCTGTGGATCTGATCCTGCTGTGGATCTGATCCTGCTGTGGATCTCATCCTGCTGTGGATCTCATCCTGCTGTTGATCTCATCCTGCTGTGGATCTCATCCTGCTGTGGATCTGATCCTGCTGTGGGAATTTAGCTAAAGAAACATTCTGACGTATGGATGCTAACTTTTCCCGGAGATCAGGGACTCTACTGCGATGCTGCATGTAATGAAGCCGGACAACCCAACATGTAGACGTCTTTGTGACGGCCTCATCAAGTGTTTTTTAAATGTTATTTTTTAAATAAATAGAATTTCAGTTTTAGGTTTTCTGATGTGCCGTCTGAGGGCAGCTTTTTTCAGGTTTCACTGATGCAAAAATCTGTTAAAAAGTTCAGGATAAAGTTTAATATCCCAGATGAGAACCACATCACCAGATTCCTCTCCTTCTCTAAAACCTGACATGGCTAAGATGGGGCGAACACATGAGATGGACACCAAGAAAAAAAAAAGCATCCAGCATCCTAAGATCTGAATGAAACCTATCAGTAGCTTTTTAAAAACAGAATTGTTTCTGTCAGCTGTTAACTGGTCTGGGGTGAATCAGTATTGGCCTGCGCTGCTTCCTGTAGCCACCAGATCCCACTCATAGGACCCAGAAAATCAGAGTTTTCCTGTTTGTTCTTTGACATAATGAAACAAAGTGTCCCTGTGAGAACACGTTTACAGCAGATTGACTCACATAGTTGGCATGTTTCTAAAGAAAGAAAGAAAAGAGGAAAAATAAAGCTGTCTGTTTCTGTCTGTTGGTACTAAGAAGGACAAACTTCTCCTCTTTCATCTCCTCATCCTCACTTCTTCATCTTCTTTCCTCTGAATGTCCAATAACAGCTTCTTTCTTCAGAGCTTCACTGCTGCTTATTTCCAACGCCTCTGATTGGCTGACAGTTGACTAACAAGTGTCCTTGGGTGTTGCGATAAGGCGCTTTCAAAATAAATGTATTAAGCTCCGCCTCCTCGCTGCATTTTTAGCTGCCACTAGATGGAAATGCCCACTCCTCCTTATAGTCCTTCCTTCTTCTCTTGCCCTCTAAGGTGCTTCTCTTCTCCTCGTTGCTCCCTTCGTTACCTTTCGCCTTTGCTGCGTCCTTCCTTCCTTCCTTCCTTCCTTCCTTTCCTCTCTCCTCCTGTCGGTGTTAAACTCCAGTGTCATCTGCAGGACGAGGAGGTCCTCGAGGAGGTCCCCGGGGAGGAGACGGAGGACGGGATTCGCGAGACGACTTCTATGACCAGCAAGGAGGAGGTGGGGTCAGATGGCCAATCAGAAGGCAGCTAGCTAGGCTTCCTCCAATCAGACGGCAGGAGGGTGTACCCGACTAATAAACCTGAATAATCCAGTCATTTCAAAGGCCTTTTTGAAATTCCCTACAAAAACGAAATCTAAACTAATCATTATTAGTGAATTAATGAAGAAGCATTGAGTTGCTCCAAGCGTCCAGCAGGTGGCAGTGAACCTCTGTTCTTTCCCATCACTTCATCCTCATGCCGCACTTCTGCGCTGCTCGGCCGCCTCACCTTTCTGCTCTTCTCCGCAGGTTTCCGAGACGACGATTACATGGGGGGGCGGGGTCGAGGGGGCAGCAGTCGTCCCAGCGAGAGGCCGCGGGGAGGTGGAGGAATGGGTCGCTTCAGAGAGGGACCACCACCCCGCGGGGCAACGACAGACTTCAGAGAACCATCTGAAGGTGGCGCCACCTACTGTTTCTAGCTTGAAATCATCCGTTTGACTCTTAAAGATGGACGTGACTGATGGATTCACAAAGGTTGATAAACTCTGCAGGCTTTCAATAGGTCTACTTTTCTAAAGTAGAATCCTTTTCTCTCAGCCTGGGGAAATTAAATTTTGCTTTTTGATAATTGGAGTTTATCGATCATACACACATCTCAGCTTTGCCCCCAAAAATAAAAATGCATATATATTTATAACTACTTACTTCATATTTATTCATGAATATAATCTAATTATATTCATTTTTAAATAGATTTATTTTAGTTCATTATTTTTAGGATCCTTACTTCAGACTTTCAAAATAAAAGGCTTGGATTGTCTTCAAAATAAGTGCTTGTATCTGTGACCTGACGTTGATGCTGACGTCGGTGTTTCTGTGTCTGCAGAGGAGCGTGCACAGCGGCCCCGCCTCCAGCTGAAACCTCGGACTGTCTCTGAACCGCTCAACCAGGTCGCCAACCCCAACTCCGCCATCTTCGGCGGAGCCAAGCCGCGAGAAGAGGTGATCTCAAAGGAAAAACCATAAGAGACTGAAGGCCTTTGGGTGGGGGTGGGGGGGTAACAGAGGGGAGGAGGGCGGGTTAGGGGTGGGGGGGTCACTCAGTTGTACTTTGGGTTGAAAAAACGAACCAAAACAAACCAGGACGATTGAAGGGGGACAGTTAACATTCTTTCAGAAAGCCAAACGGACGGACGGCGAGTGGACGCTGACTTCCCCCCCTCCTTCTTCTTCCTCTCTTTGTTTGAGCAGAATATTTATTCTTAACGGGAATAACTGGGAAACACTCTCAGACACTCTGTTGTCCCATAACCAACCTGTAAACACAGCGAGCAGCTCGATGCATGTCCAATCTCTGGTTTCTGCCCCGCCACCACACCTCTGCTTACTGTGATGTCATACCTGCATCCTCCTGTAGCCCCTCCCCCCAGCAGGTCAGACCTGCACCAGACTTACCCCTGAGACCTCATTGGTCCAACTGTAGATAACTTTTTTTTTTCAGCCCCTGTCCCTCCTTTTTTAACGTTTCCATGGTGACTGGTCATATTTTTCAGGTTTTATTTATCTGCTTGACTTTAATTTTTTTACTCCTAACGGGGCGGGGTTTAACTTACAGGCTCCACCTCAAGGAACAAAAGTAACACACCTACAATGTGTTCCCACCTGTTGAGGTGGAGGGCTAAGAAATGATGCCTTCACTGTCTGCAGGATTTCCTTCTCACGCTGCTGAGAAACGCTGCATTCAGGTCCTTTGTTAGAAAGGTGGAAAAAACCCAGAATGTCACGGAAATTGTAACCGACAAAATAAATGAAATAAAGTCTTAAGAGAGCCTGAAACTGAAGGAAGCACAGGTGACTGGTGGGGGGTGTGGCTTTCTACACTTGGTTGTGTCCAGTCAGGTTTCAGAATGGGACACACAGAGGAAAGAATCTCTGCTCTGATTGGTCCGTTGATCCACACTGAAAACTAAAAGAACGTTCCCAGTACTCTTCTGTGGGATCCCTAAGATCCGCTGGGAAAACGGCAAAGACAGAGGTGGTTGTAGAACCGCTTCGAATCACGTGCTGGTACTGGTTCTTATCCTGACCCGGGTCCTAAATCTGCTCCAGTTCTACCTCATCAGCCAACCTGATCTGGTCCAGAACTAGAACCCAGTTAGATCAGGGTCGGGATGTTCAGCCACAGAGACTGAAGGGCTGGTTAGCCTCCCCTCAGCAGTGTGTCGCAGTGAGCTTGTTGCAGACATTTTTGATTTATGCTCAATTTTGAAGCGTGGTCTGCGCTGTTATTCCACGCTACAACGCAAGAGGGACAATCAGGAACTAGCTGTGGGTCTAGATATGGCCGAGGCGGTGAGGAAGTTGGGGCAACAGACGACATGAGGGCAAAAAGAGCGGGGATCCAGATGGAAAAATGCTCCCAGCGTTGTCGCACACCTCGCTCTTCTAGCTGGTCCATCTTCACCAGTTTTCCACAATGGCGGTCAGACAAACAAAACAAGCCGGTAAGGTTTTGCTGCACCAAACAGGAACAGGAAGTGTAGAGCGGATGTAGATTTGACCAATCAGAGGCCTCCTGTCTGCGGCACTGTCTGTGGTCACCTACATTTTTGGAGAGGTGCAGCAGCGTGTCTGTAGAAGGGGGCCGAGGCACACCTGTATTCACTGCGACTCGCAGACGACCTGGTTTCTGTTTATAAACCAGCCTTGATCTGCGGACTGAAACATTATGAGCAACGTGTCTGAGTCCAGATTCAAGTAGTCTGCAGATTTCTTGCAGTGTGGAGCAAACTGAACCCAGTTCTCTTGTTCCGGTTCCTATAGTGTGTTTGAGAACGCTAAGGAATGTCGGGCTTTTAGGTGCAGCAATCACAGCTCTGCTTGGTTCTGCTTTTCCACCGTGAGAACTGGAGCTGCTCTTTTTCTAGAGCAGGAATCTGCAGCCTACGGCTCCAGAACCACACGCAGTTCTAATCGAACCCGATAATCAATTATCTTAAATATTAGGGCAGTAACTTGTCTTCTTTTATCATTTTAAGGGGCAAACCTTGGTTCTTGTCTTTCTAATTAACATCATATAAGTCCTGCATTTATGAATGAATAAACTCTTTATTTCGGCCAGATTTCATTTTGACGCCTCTGTTGCAAAAGGGGCTGTTGAAATTGAAAAGGTTGCAGACTCCTGTTCTAGAGGAAAAGGTTCTCGGTTGAGAATCTACAAAATCGGAGAAAACCTGCTCAGCTCTGATCTTAAAGGGGTTCTGAACAGAAACCCTGAAGATCAGCAGGTTTTCCTTTTTTCTCCCATTTATTTTTCTATTTGATTTTCAGAATTCTGGCGTTTTGGAGGTTGTGCTGATCGGATGGCTAATGAAGGCCAGAAAAAGAGGTTCTGAATTGGTTCTGAACTGTTCTGTTTAAATTCATATCTGCTTCTTTTTCTCCTTCTTTCTGTGCTGCGTCTCCTCTCCCCGACTCTGCTTCCACCTGTCTTTGAATGCAGCACTGACTCGTTTAAAGCCGCCGCCACAGACTCCCGACCAGACGGTGGCGCTAACACGCCTTGTTGCCAACCCCAGAAGAAGAAATTAGAGGTTTTGTTTGATTCAGTGTGGATCAGACGCAGACTTCCACTGAGATAAATGTTGTAAAGTCCAAACTCTTCCTGTCCAATAAAGCTGGATCTTTGGTTTGTAGCTCCAACTGTAACGTGTGCTTCTTTGATTTGATGAACTAGGTCCAGTTCTGCCAGTCCACTTGGATCAGGACCAGTCTGGGTTCGGTTTCAGTCTGACAGAGCGGTTTTTTTTTTTTTTTTTTTTTTCTTTAGCGGGACAGTAAAAGGAAAACGTTTTTTTTTTTCTTAACCTGCCGATTCTTTTTTTTTTTTGTTCCCACTCTGTTTATTGCAATAAAATTGTGTCATCATCATCCAACACCAACCCTGGTGAGTTTGATTTCATGGGGGGGGTGGGTCTTCAGCCTGGGGGTCATTTGAGGCCCTTTGGAATCAGTGGAGACGGGTGTATCTGGTGCAGATGGACACATTTACTTTTCTAGTGTGAGATTTCACTGAAACGATGTCTTATATGAAACATGTTGGCTGCAATAAAAGTATTTTTCTTTGATTAGTCATGTTTCTTTTGCTGTTATTCTAATATTCTGAGGATTTACTGAGCTACACTGGAAAAAAAATCGAAAATTAAAGTCATTTTTCTTAAAATAAGTGCATTTGTTCTTTGATTGAGGAGGTAAAAGAGACATTTTGCCAATGGAACAAGACAATTTACACTTAAAATAAGAAAACAC
The DNA here is from genome assembly GCF_016077235.1 of Cyprinodon tularosa. NCBI lineage: Eukaryota > Metazoa > Chordata > Actinopteri > Cyprinodontiformes > Cyprinodontidae > Cyprinodon > Cyprinodon tularosa. The sequence goes on from NW_024039371.1 coordinate 285,000, forward strand.
AATTGCTTTGTCTTATTTCAAGTACATATTATATAATTATCTTATTTTAAGAATAAAAATACCCATTCCATTGGCAAACTCCCATTTACCTACTCAAATTAAAGCTAAATACACTTAATTTAAGACATTTTTACTTATTTCTAGATTGTTTTTCCAGTGTAAATGCAGCCAGGGGGGATTTGGAGGAATGTTCCTGTTGCTGGGAGTAAAATAAAAAGTTAGGAAACATTTTGGAGCTTTTTATTCCAGGTTTGTAGTAATGGGATCGATGCACAACTCTACCGCTCCCCCTACTCAAGGCAGCGTCTTACTTTTGTCTTTTATTGGTGAATAATCCAGGTGTGTCTTGCATTTGTCGTCATGGTTACGGAGGTAGGCACACCTCGATTAATCAGTTTATGCCGTAATAAAAGACAGGAAGCAGGATATGAAGTTCAGGAAGTAGTGGAGTTAAACATAGAGCCCTTTCCTTCATTTCTGCTTGGTTTCATGTGAATATGACAGGTTTGGTTTTTCTCTTTGCAGCTAAAATAAAAAAATCATGATTGAATTATTTTGTTTTAAATAAAAATCCATCTGAAACATGTTGGACCCTTGATTATGTTAGAATCCTTTGAAGATGAGGAGAACGGTCGGTGAAGAGATCTTTTAAAAATGGACTCATGTTTCATTTAACCTCATTTTTGTTATGGACTGTTATTAAAAAAAAATTAATGTTTCATCCAGACAATATCTCTGTGGTTGGACTCTACTGCACCAACTTGTTCGCCACATACAAAAATAACTTCAACATGATGCACAGATAATTGGAAAATTGTTGCCATAAGTTATAAAACTAGGCTGCTCAGTGTCACAGTGGGTAGCACTGATGCCTTGCAGCAAGAAGGTTCTGGATTCGATTCCCGGCCCGGGGTCTTTCTGCATGGAGTTTGCATGTTCTCCCTGAGCATGTGTGGGTTCTCTCCGGGTACTCCGGCTTCCTCACACAATCCAAAAACGTGACTGTAAGGTTAATGGGCTTCTCTAAATTGTCCTTAGGTGTGAGTGGTTGTTTGTCTCTGTGTTGCCCTGCGATGGACTGGCGACCTGTCCACAGTGGACCCCGCCTCTCACCCATTGACTGGTGGAGATAGGCACCAGCACCCCTCGTGACCCCAATTGGGACAAGCGTGTCAGATAATGGATGGATGGATGAAGTTATAAAACTTAGAAACTTAAGTATAAAGAAGTTATCGTCCAGAATTGTAGAAAAATGTTCCTTTAATGGGCTAGTGCAGTAAAGCATCTTTCCTTAACATTTTGTCCTGCATTGCTTTTACTTTTATACTTTAAGTAGTTTTATAAATGCTAATTTTACACTTAAAGTAAAAAGCTTAAGTTGATACTCAAAAGTGCTTTTAAACAGAAGATTAATCTGAATCCGTATGACCTCTGCAGGCCTTGCTGGCTGTAAGGGCTCAAACCTCCTACTGCTCTAACTATCTGCAGTAAAGGTTTAATGTTTTCTTGTTGGGTGAATCGAGCATTAATCGGTTTAACACAAGGAGCTCAACCTGCCTGTTCTTGGTAGAACATGGCTGGATTCTGTAAAATCTTGGACCTTCCTGGATGGACGGCCTGTTAAAGACCCCTAAAGCACCACTAAAACAGGAAGAACCAATTTCTCTACCAGTGAAGTGTTATCAATGGGAAAAGTTAATTAACTTTTGGTGCATAACTCACCATGCAGCGGTTAGAGGCACTGTGCTTTGAATCTGCCAGCATTAGATGATCCGGCTGGATTGACAGGGCCTGTTATATTGGGGGGGGGAGTGGGGCTATTCACCACATTGTATTGATTTATATCAGAAAACAAGACACAATGGATGAATTCTAAAAAAATATATACATATATGGATTATGTATCTATCTCAGCTCGGACTGGAAATGATTTTCAGCCCTAATACACATTGTGGATTAACCGATCAATCTTCAAGCATCACATGACAACCATCACCAAGACTTCTATAATGTGGTTTTACTGGCTTTGGTTATTAACACGGACGCGAAAGTGACTGCTGCTGCATAACATCCACACTCCACCAAAAAATATTCATAAGCCGCCTGGATATACGAAGTCTCGCCCAAATAGAACCAAAGTCTATTGATCTCTTAGGCCACAAATCTAAGGAAAACCATTTTTTACCCATAGGCGGCCATCGTAAACTGCCAGATTGGGAAACATCCCAACGTGGCAACAATGCACATAAGACGGGAACGTTAGCCTTTAGCAAAAACCCATAATGTACTGCAACATATATTATTTAGTTTCTTGCAAGGATTTTACAGTTTGAAGAAATAGAAAATTATCCATATGCCAACCGTCACAAGGATGTGCATGACAAGGAAGGGCTATATATACTGCATGCATCATTTATGGAGTTAACATTGTATTACTTCTTGAGATCCTTGAGCTGTTAACTGTCACAGGTAGGTGCTTCGGCCAGAGAGTAAAAGGACCGGTATGATTTAAGGAGGGCCGGTCCTCCAATTAGAACCGGCCTATTTAAGATTTAGTGGTCCTTAGCCCACCACAGATTACCAGTCCGAAACCTGATTTATATATATATTCACCTATGGGATGATTTAGTCACAGCAGCTTCTTGTAACCTGAAATAATCCAAATGTTCAATTTCATGGATTCCTAGCAGGGATGTGAGAACTGGTTCTGATTTGATCTGCTAGTCAGGCGCTGTGGATGAGCCTCGGTGGTCTGAGCCCAGTGAAGAGGCTGTTGCAGCGACCTCTAACCCACCGACTGTTTCGACAGGAACCATTTATTCTGACACTGATTCTAGGATAACACTTTCAGAGGAGGTCAAAATCTATGTACAAAACTGCATCAAGCCCAAAAATAACAATGCAACAGACTGGTGAAACACAAAAATACAAATACTTTTTTCACTTTATATACAAATAAAGAAGGATTATTTTAAAATGTACATTGAATTAATCATTTTAAATAAATTTTTTGTGTTTAAGGTATTCATTTTTTAGCTTATGGTATATTTACTGTAATTCTGCAGTGATTACATTCAAATTTGATTAAACAAATTTTTAAAATAAGATTTAAATATTTACAAATGAATTTAAATAATGTGACATTTAATAGTTTCATTTTACAGAGGTCAGCGCTTCATTTTATGCTATGTTTACTATAATTTTTAAATAAAATAAATACAATTTAGATAAAAACATAATGTGATTTTATCAACTTTTCAAACATATTTACTAAATGACGGTTCAATAATTTCAAGTATATATTTTATTTTTTTATTCTTTTTTATTCCACCATAAAATCTTGTATATTTACTGAAATATTTTAATTTATAAAATGACATTTAAAGTGCAGTAAATACATACAATTTTAAATACATACTTTCTTATTTACTGGGACATTCGAGGGGGTAAAGGTGTATTTTATATTCTAATCATGTATTGAATAAATAAATGTTGAGTAGTAATATTTCATGGTACATTTACAGTCATTTTTACTATTTTTACTATTTGCAAGGCTGCACTTTTAAAAAGATGAAATTGTCCAGTGAGCTGTTTCTAAAGGAAATTTATTTTTGTTTTACACTTGTGTAAACAAAATGACAAATAAAATCTATCTAAAATCTATTTATTGATTTCTGTCTTATTAATGTCTTAAGTAATTTAGTAATCATATAGTTACCTGCAATATACAGGCTATAAAATATGTCATTTGCTGAAAGATTAACCTGGACAGAGGAGTAAGTAAACCAAAACTGTACAAATAAACATTTTCCATTTAAAATGAAATATCCTCTCGTACTCGTACTCGTCGTCTCCCGCTTTATCCGGAACCGGGTCGCGGGGGCAGAAGACTAAGCAGAGACTCCCAGACTTCCCTCTCCGCAGACACCTCCTCCAGCTCTGTTGGGGGAAGCCCTAGGCGCTCCCAGGCTCCCAGGCCAGCCGAGAGACATAGTCTCTCCAGCGTGTCCTGGGCCGTCCCCTGGGCCTCCCCCCGGTGGGACATGCCTGGAACACCTCCCGAGGGAGGCGTCCAGGGGGCATCCGAAGAAGATGTCCGAGCCACCTCAACTGACTCCTCTCGATGTGGAGGAGAACCGGCTCTACACTGAGCCTCTCCCGAATGACCGAGCTCCTCACCCTATCTCTAAGGGAGAGCCCAGCCACCCTGCGGAGAAAGCTCATTTCAGCCGCTTGTATCCGGGATCTCGTTCTTTCGGTCATGATCCAAATTTCATGACCATAGGTGAGGGTAGGAACGCAGACCGACCGGTAAATTGAGAGCTTTGCCTTTTCGCTCAGCTCTCTCTTCACCAGGACAGACCGGTGCAGCGTCCGCAGTATTGCAGCAGCCGCACCGATCCGTCTATCGATCTCCCGCTCCATTCTTCCCTCACTCGTGAACAGGACCCCAAGATACTTGAACTCCTCCACTTGAGGCAAGGACTCCCCTCCAACCCGAAGGGGACATGCCACCTTTTTCCGGTCGAGAACCATGGCCTCGGATTTGGAGGAGCTGATTCTCATCCCAGCCGCTTCACACTCGGCTGCGAACCGCCCCAGCGCACGCTGTAGGTCTTGGCAGGAGGGAGCCAGCAGAACTACGTCATCCGCAAAAAGCAGGGACGAGATCCGCTGTTCCCCAAACCAGACCCCCTCCGGTCCTTGGCTGCACCTAGAAATCCTGTCCATAAAAGTTATGAACAGGACCGGTGACAGAGGGCAGCCCTGTCGGAGTCCAACATGCACCGGGAAGAGGTCCGACTTAATGCCGGCAATGCGAACCAGACTCCTGCTCCGCTTGTACAGAGAATGGATGGCCCCTAATAAAGGGCCCCCGACTCCATACTCCTGGAGCACCCCCCACAGGGCAGCACGAGGGACACGGTCGAATGCCTTCTCCAAGTCCACAAAACACATGTGGACTGGTTGGGCAAACTCCCATGAACCCTCAAGCACCCTGCAGAGGGTGTAGAGCTGGTCCACCGTTCCACGGCCAGGAAGAAAACCACACTGCTCCTCCTGCAGCCGAGGTTCGACAATCAGCCGGACTCTCCTCTCCAGCACCCTGGCATAGGCCTTTCCGGGGAGGCTGAGAAGTGTGATTCCCCGATAGTTGGAACACACCCTCCGGTCCCCCTTCTTGTGGAGGGGAACCACCACCCCAGTCTGCCAATCCAGGGGAACTGTCCCCGACCTCCACGCGATGTTGAAGAGACGTGTCAACCATGACAGCCCGACAACATCCAGAGCTCTGAGATACTCAGGACGGATCTCATCCACCCCCAAAGCCTTGCCACCGTGGAGTTTTTTGACTACCTCGGTGACTTCAGCCCGGGTGATGGACGAACCCAGCCCCAAGCACCTCGTCTCTTCTTCCCCCACGGAAGGCATGTCTGTCGGGTTGAGGAGATCCTCAAAGTATTCCTTCCACCGCCCGACAATATCCTCCTTCAAGGTCAGCAGCTCCCCGCACCCACTAAAAACAGTGTTAGTGAAGCACTGCTTTCCCCTCCGGAGGCGCCGGATGGTTTGCCAGAATCGCTTTGAGGCCAACCGATAGTCTTTTTCCATGGCCTCTCCGAACTCCTCCCAGGCCCGAGATTTTGCCTCTGCAACCGCCCGGGCCGCGACACGTTTGGCCTCACAGTACCTGCTTGCTGCTTCAGGAGTCCCACAAGCCAGCCAGGCTCGATAGGACTCCTTCTTCAGCTTGACGGCATCCCTTACTATCGGTGTCCACCACCGGGTTCGGGGATTGCCACCACGACAGGCACCGCAAACCTTACGGCCACAGCTACGGGCAGCCGCATCGACAATAGAGGCAGAGAACACAGCCCATTCGGACTCCATGTCTCCAACCTCCCTCGGAACCTGAGAGAAGCTCTCCCGGAGGTGGGAGTTGAACACGTCTCTGACCGAGGGCTCCACCAGACGTTCCCAGCAGACCCTCACTACACGTTTGGGCCTGCCGAGTCTTTCAGGCTTCCTCCTCTTCCAGCGTATCCAACTCACCACCAGGTGGTGGTCGGCGGACAGCTCCGCCCCTCTCTTCACCCGAGTGTCCAAGACATGCGGCCGAAGATCAGAAGATACGACTACAAAGTCGATCATCGACCTTCGGCCTAGGGTGTCCTGGTGCCAAGTGCACCGATGAAATATCCTTTCTTCATAAATACACTACATCTTGAATTCTAGTTTCAGCTTCACCTGGTTCTGACCAAAGTCCATCCGTCCATTTTCTGTGACACTTATCCCTGCTGGGGTGGTGAGGGGTGCTGGTGCCTCTCCCAAGCTGTCAGTGGATGAGAGGCGGGCTCCACCGTGGACAGGTCGCCAGTCCATCGCAGGGCAACACAGAGACAAACACAACAAACAACCATTCACACTGCAAAAAATCTAAATCTAAATAAGTCATTTTTTCTTAAAATAAGTGCAGTTGTTCTTGAATTGAGAAACTAAAAGAGACATTTTGCCAATGGAACAAGACAATTTACACTTAAAATAAGAAAACACAATTGCATTGTCTTATTTCAAGTGCATATTACCTAATTATCTTATTTTAAGACTAAAAATACTCATTCCATTGGCAAACTATCTCATTTACCTGCTCAAATTAAGGGTAAATACACTTAATTTAAGAAATTTTTTACTTATTTCTAGATCGTTTTTGCAGTGCACACTGCAAAAAAATCAAAATCTAGATAAGTAATTTTTTCTTAAAATAAGTGCACTTGTTCTTGAATTGAGGAAGTTAGTAAGAAACCCTGCCAATGGAACAAGACAATTTACACCTAAATAAGAAAACACAATTGTATTGTTGTATTTCAAGTGCATATTATCTAGTTATCTTATTTTAAGAGTAAAAATACTCATTCCATTGGCAAACCATCTCATTTACCTACTCAAATTAAGAGTAAATGCACTTAATTTAAGAAATATTTACTTATTTTTAGATCGTTTTCCCACTGCACTCACACTAAGGAGAATTTAGAGAAGCTGATTAACCTAGCAGTCATGTTTTTGGACTGTGGTAGGAAGCCGGAGTACCCAGAGAGAACCCATGCTTGCACAGGTAGAAAATCCAAACACGCAGAAGGACCCGGGGCCGGGATTCGAACCTGAAACCTGCAAGGCAGCAGTGCTACCCTCTGTGACACTATGCAGCCCACACCAAAGTTACCAAAAACAAATTTGAAACGCCCAAAAAAGCATAAATTGAATCAGCTGCTGTTCTTTAACCATTTGGAGGGCGTACCCTGATATATAAAGCGTTGAAAGCCTTATTGTGGCAGGTTGAGCCACAGACGTTCCAAGAACACGACATGATGAAAAAAGGTTAAACATGCAAAAAAAATATTAATAGTATTAGGCCCCGTCCACACGAAGACGAACCCTGGCCTAAACGCACAAATTTTTCACCAAACCAGCCTCTCGTCCACACGAAGCCGGCGTTTCGGGGGTCTGTAAACGATCATTTTTTTATTCACCCTTCAGAGTGGGAAGATTCTGAAACGCCGTATTCGTGTTTCCATCTTTACACCCTAACCGCATTTTTTTTTTACATGCATGCGTCATAGCGTCGCCTCTAAACACGCAAGCGTGACACATCACAACAACAATGGCGCCGTTGCTGCTAATGCTACTCACCCTGCTGTCGGGCTGGTCGGGCTTACAACAGAATCTTCTTCTGGATTATCTCCAGGAAGAACAGAGCAATATCGACCACATAGTTCAGCACCTGAATTTGACTTAACCACGAAAATAGACCCGCAGGGCAACCATGTATAAATATTAGTGCGCATGCCCAACATTTCGCTTATTTTTGCTTTGGCACCACAGCGCCACTTACAGGCCTGGCATACATTTTGCAGCGTTTTCATGCATTTGTGTGGACGCTCACATTTATTTTACGTCTCCGTCTTTACGGCAAACGTTTTGGAAAATATCAGCGTTTCGTGTTCGTTTTGACTTCGTGTGGACGGGGCCTTAGGCATCTTTTGGCTACATGATTATTAATAATAATCCATTAGTTGTAAAAGTAGTGAACTAGTTAACCACTTAGCAAAACAGCTGTTAGTTTATCTATCTCTCAAAGTAAAGGCTGACATAAGATTAGAGCCAGGAAGAGTTTTATCACCACATGCATTCTGATTTTGCTATATGTAGTGAGGACCATGTGTTGACCTCCCCCTTTATTGTCAGTTATTTTTAACCCTTTCTATGCTCAAACTCTGACAGCAGCCATTAACCTAACCATTACCAATTCATACCTCGCCTTAAACCAAACTCAATGCACACCTTAGCCCTAAACTTTAGCCTTTGCAAAAAAGCTCTAGAAGACCAGGAAATTGTCCTCACTGTGATGCCAAGACAGGGAACACAAACAGACACGCTGGAGGTGGGAAATAAAGATGGAACATGAAAGTTTTCAGGTTTTTATCAGATTTTATGTGTGTGCATTAGTTGGGATAATTTAATTCAGGTTATGAGTTTTTATATACAGATTAATTTAAAATGTGAAATAAATGTTGAAATTTTTTTCTCTTTTACAGGGTTACTTAATTATTATATCATCTCCATTTCTACTGCATTAATATAGAAATCATTATACATACAAAAAAAAAACAATAATTGTTTCTTTGGGGCCCTCTAGTTACCCTTGGGCCCTAAGCAGTCACACCATTGGCCCATGCTGAGGGCCTTGCTTTAATATGTGTCGTTATGTTTCTGGGGTTTTATCCATGGTTCTGGTGTGGAGGCCCAGTCCATTTCATCCAGGCAGATTTCTTCTATATAAAACTGAATTCTAACAACCATACCATGCATGTTGCTTTAGACTAGACTATATTAATTAGGCTATGTATGCTTCCAAAAAAAAAAAAAAAATCCACCAGCCCCCTTCTTTTTAGTATCAAATATGCGCCCTTTTGACACCACTGCACATTTGTTACTTTAGTAGAAGTATAGATACTGCAGTTTAAAAACACTCTGGTAAAAGTTTAAGTATCAACTTGACCTCTTTACTCAAGTAAAAGTGAAAAAGTATGTGCTCCAAAAACTACAGAGAAACTACAAATGCGTTATATGACTCATCCGATTTTACTCGTTTTCAGTAGATGTGGATGAAGCTAATGATCTACATTGGATGGCACAAATAAAATAAATATTTATGAGCATTAAACCGAAGCCAAGATTAACGAGTAACGTCTGTTTTATAAATGTTTTTATAAAACATTTAAATAAATGTTTTTTTTTATAAAATATTTATAAATGTTTTTGTAAATGTAAGGAATAGAAAGTACAGATACTTGTGTGAAAATGTAATGAGTGGGAAGAAAAATAATCACTGGAGTAAAGTATAGATACCAAAAAAGTGTACTTAAGTACTTCGTTACTTGACACCTCTGCAAATGTGTGTACTTTTGACATCACTGGTGCACATTATTGCCTGGCCCCCCTTATTAAAATGTTCTGGCTACGCCTCTGTCTGGATCTGATGAAAACTTGAGAACCTTTAATATTCTGTCTTTATTTCCCACCTCTAGTGAGTCGATCTGCACAGGGGTGTGTGCTCGTATAAGTGTGAGTGTGTGGGTGTGAGTGAGTGAGTGTGTGTTGGTGTATGGGTGAGTGTGTGGTTATAAAAACTCTTCCTGGTTCACTTCTTATCTTCGTCTTTACTTTGACTTTATCCCCCTGCTCCTCCATGTTGAAACCTCGTCATATTAACTTGTTAACCGGTTAGTAGCCTGAGGGCTCAGCCTGCTGCTAGTTAACCAACAGTAACTCATCGCTAAGTTAGCCTTTGAGTCTTAGCGGTGGCTCTCCTGCCTCTAACAGGTAAGCAGGTCGGTTAAACTTGTCGGTTGTGTTTCTAACGGCTAACCAGGTAAGTTTAAACTGGTTGGAAGCCGAACCGGATCTGGTTTCTTTGTTGTTTTAAGTTAGTTTTTCTATTTTTCGCCGTTTAGAAACTTGTAGAATTAGCCTGGTGTTAGCCCGACTAGCCTGCTAGCAGGCTGGGGTACTTTCCAGACTCTACAGCCGGACTCGGTTAACCAAAGGCTCGATTCAACACTTCTTTCTGTTTTTTCATTACGTTTGCTAAACTAAAACACTAACTCTGGTTACATTTTATTAAATATAGGATAAACTATCATTCGGCCTAAGTAAAACTGATTAGAGAAAAACTAATAGTTGTGTCCTAATTAAAGTGTCCTAACTTGGCAGAATTGAAGTTCAGGTAGATGTCTGTAATTACAGTTGAGTAATAATCATATTTAATTAAATGTCTGTCCGAACTTTTCCAAAAAAGTGTTTGAAATTGATTATATTTACTCTAAAAAAAAAGAATGTAGTTAGATATTTGGTGTAAAATAAATAAAAAAATGAAAGTAAAAGTTTTTTTTTTTCTGTGGTTCGGTGTGACGTCATCTGTAAACAAACCCAGTTTGTGGTGAAATTGTCTGGTTTTGATTTTAATAACAGCAGAAGTTCCAGCCAACAAATAAGTCAAATGGAAATTCCTGCAAAGTCCCAAATTCATAAATCTTTAATATTTATTTTTTTGGTCTGATAATCCTGCCAGATGAAACATGATACCACACTGGGAAAACGATCTAGAAAGAAGTAAATATTTCTTAAATAAAGTGTATTTATCCTTAATTTGAGTAGGTAGGTGATTTGCCAGTGGAATGAGTATTTTTACGCTTAAAATACGATAATTAGATAAAATGCACTTGAAAAGAAATAAGACAATGAGAGGCAAAATCTTTTAGCTCCTCAATTCAAGGTTAAATGTGCTTATTTTAAAGTACTTATTTAGAGTTTGATTTTTTTCCCCAGTGCAGATTGACCGGTCATGAAATATAAAAGGAAAACATGTTGAGTAAGGAAATATTAAGGGAGCCATTTGATATCTACTATTGTCATGTGTAAAAATTGTGTATGGTACAATCTTTGTGTTTACTGAGGAGATAAAGGTATTTTAGCCACAGTAAACACGGCGCTATTAATTGAAGTAAAATCTTTTATCTGTCATAAATGATTTGGATTCTAATTGAGTCCAAAGTCCGATCCCAATCCTCCTCTGAAGCAAACGTCTTCTCTGTAGTCTTTTAAAATGCTTTGGATCAATTTCTTTTCTTAACTTTATTGAACTAAATGGTCGCACAAATGTAGACCTTGAAAAATGTATAAGAATAACATAGTATTGAAGAGTTAAAAGATAAACAATAAAATACTGTAAAGTGTTTTAACAATATAAAACTGTGCACATGGAGAATAAATAATTGATATACATCTATGGACATTTTTACAGTAATCGATATTTTAAAATAGACAAAATAGAAATGACAGCAGCATGTTATTTAACTGACTAAGGTTTATATCATTATATTTGCTTTTATTTTTTCATGACCCTGGTGGTTGGTACATTTATTCTACTCTGGATTGTCATCTTTGTTTACTTTACCATAAAGTGTTTTTTAAATTTTTTTTTTAAAGAAACAGTTTTGAAAAGTTCTGTATTCATTCCATTCCTGCTTTGTTTGTCAACTGTCATGGTTGCTAAGCGACAGAGCATACGGCGGTAAAAGCCGCTGAAGAGTAGACCTGTTTGAATTCACAGCCAAAACTCTTCCAATCTCCTTATTTTCATGGACTTCGAAGGATCCAGTCCAGGGAGACTGCGTCCTTGGAGGATAGCCCATGAATTCGAACAGAGCCCTCTGTCTGACAAACACATTTGGATTCCTTTTATTTTGCCGAATCCTTAAAAAAAAGAAAGAAAAAAAAAAGAAAACTTTTGAGACATATGCTAAGATTATCTCGGCAACAAAATTTTTTCCTCAAAGATCAACAATGGGATTATGTTAATGCTGGCATGCCCAAAGTCGGTCATCATTAATAGCTGATTAACAGGCTTTTGCTGAACTGCAATCAGCTGTGCTAAAGCAGGGAAACCTCTAAAACCTGCAGGACAGCGGCCCTCGTGCCTGTCTTAAATGTCTGTGTATCCATTATCCTCTGATTAAGCTAAACAAGAAAAATGAAGACTTAAAATCTATCCAGGCAAAAAGTGAAAGCCACATCTTTAAAGGATATTTCATCAGAGGGGACCTGAAAGCTGCCTCTTCCTCTCTGCTTCATGTGACAAAGTCTCTGTTGAAATGCTGGAATTACTGAGATGAAACGGAACAAACAGAAAAAATCAGAGGAAGCTAGCCGAAGCTCGGTCACTAAAGCTGGGTATCTTCAGCTTACATCTCAGATCGTCTTCTTGCACCCAGCGAAAGCTGCATTCAACAGAGTCGGAGACAATAAAATAATTTAAATTAAAGCAAAAATAATAAGAGCCAAGGATGCCATCAGGGAGAATAAACAGAAAGAATAACCTTTAAAATGTTACTGAAAAAGCAAACGGGTCGGGTCCGAGTGAACTTCTGTCTGTAAAACATGGCAGATCTTCCTCATGATCTGTACCACTGAAAAGTATGAAAAAGTTCTGGATGTTTAATTAGACCTAGAGGTGTTTAACGAGGTGCTGCTTCATTTGTGTTCTGAATGTCACTATAGCAACAGGGCAAGATCAAATGGTTATCAATCAGTTTAGTTAAGACGGCAGTGTTATATGCTGAGTAATTTCGTTCTGCTTGTTTGCTATTTTTAAGCAACTTTGGATCCAAGTATTAACTTAATTTTAAATGTATGGAATGAATTTTCAGGACTTGATTTGTAACATTGCTTCCTGCTATGGTGTGAATTTTGTTCCATTATTATTGCTGAAAGCAAAGAATATGTTTTGTAAATAGTAATTTGAAACTGTTGCTATCCAGAAAGGAAACTCCGAAAAAAAAGAGTAATTTTAAGTTTTCTCAGATTTTAGTTATAGTTTTAGACCATTTATCTGAATGTTATTTTTTTTTGTCAGTATTTCTATTGGCTGTTTACAGAAGGATTTGGAGGGTCTGGATTTTTAGAACATTTGTGTTTAACAGCTTTATGCTGAATTACCTGAGTGCTGAATTAGAGGAACAGTTTTTCATGTGTTGTCTTCAGGATGTTTGCATCCTGCTGTAACTGGCTCTGCATGGACTCCACTGACGTGGACGCGTCACAAGACAGAAGACATCAGTCCTACACCAACTCTGCCTTCAGCTCCCAGCCGTCTCCTCCTCCGCCTGAACATACCTGTAAGGCCTGTGGTGGCGCCTTCGACACAAACGCCAGGAAGGTAACTCCGCTCACCTGCTGCAGGCCTTTATGCCCTTGAAGCAGATGATGATGGCGCCATTTAGTCAACATTAAATGTACAAATACAGTCAGATACTGACTGAATAAGGACACTGAATCTTTATTCTGTAAAAAAGGGGGAAAAAAAAAAGCTGAAGTGATGATCCGATGTTCTGTGGGAGAGTTCTAGGAGACTGATTTTCCACCCACAGGTTTTCATGTGTTCTGGTCCTGCTTGTTGGAGGGAGTTAAAATATTTAGTTTATTTATGCACAATGATTCTTTACTAATTTAGTTTTTAAAAACAAACTGAAATTCAGAACTTAAAAGGTTGGTTCCATCCACTTTAAAGTCAGGTAAATCCATTTCAAACCAGTCTTTCTCAAACAGTGGTACACCAGCGCCCTCTGGTGGTATGCAGGGAAAAAACCCAAGGCATTTTTTTACCATTCATTTCTGACACGCTTAATCCAGCTGTCTACTGGCGAGAGACGGGGTCCACCCTGGACAGGTTGCCAGTCCATTGCAGGGAAACACAGAGACAAATGGGACAAACAACCATTCACACACACTCACACCTACGGAGAATTTAAAGAAGCCAATTAACCTAACAGTCATGTTTCTGGACTGTGGGAGGAAGCCGGAGTACCCGGAGAGTACCCACGAATGCTCAGGGAGAACATGCAAACTCCATGCAGAAGGAGTTTGGCATACGAACCTGAACCTGGAAAAAGTGAAATATTAACACTAAAATTGTGTTTGATTAAAAATGAAAAGATTTGTTTCATGTGTGATGGTCTGATTTGATAAGATTTCACTATATTTCAGTATAACATAAATCATCTCAGGGTTTCCGCGGGTCATTGAAAATCATTAAAAGTCATTCACATATTATGGGATCTTTTTAAATTAAGGCCTTAATTGGCATTAAAATTTATTAAATGCGTTTATTGAGGCATTTAAAATACTTTATTTAAAAAAAATAAAAACGATTTCATCAGATATATTATCTCACAATATATATATATATATATATATATATATATATATATATATATATATATATATACACACACTCGCACTCACCGGCCACTTTATTAGGTACCCCATGCTGGTAACGGGTTGGACCCCCTTTTGCCTTCAGAACTGCCTCAATTCTTGGTGGCATAGATTCAACAAGGTGCTGGAAGCATTCCTCAGGGAGTTTGGTCCATATTGACATGATGGCATCACACAGTTGCTGCAGATTTGTCGGCTGCACATCCATGATGCGAATCTCCCGTTCCACCACATCCCAAAGATGCTCTATTGGATTGAGATCTGGTGACTGTGGAGGCCATTTGAGTACAGTGAACTCATTGTCATGTTCAAGAAACCAGCCTGAGATGATTCCAGCTTTATGACATGGCGCATTATCCTGCTGAAAGTAGCCATCAGAAGTTGGGTACATTGTGGTCATAAAGGGATGGACATGGTCAGCAACAATACTCAGGTAGGCTGTGGCGTTGCAACGATGCTCAATTGGTACCAAGGGGCCCAAAGAGTGCCAAGAAAATATTCCCCACACCATGACACCACCACCACCAGCCTGAACCGTTGATACAAGGCCGGATGGATCCATGCTTTCATGTTGTAGACGCCAAATTCTGACCCTACCATCCGAATGTCGCAGCACAAATCGAGACTCATCAGACCAGGCAACGTTTTTCCAATCTTCTACTGTCCAATTTCAATGAGCTTGTGCAAATTGTAGCCTCAATTTCCTGTTCTTAGCTGGAAGGAGTGGCACCCGGTGTGGTCTTCTGCTGCTGTAGCCCATCTGCCTCAAAGTTCGACGTACTGAGCGTTCAGAGATGCTCTTCTGCCCACCTTGGTTGTAACGGGTGGTTATTTGAGTCACTGTTGCCCTTCTATCAGCTCGAACCAGTCTGGCCATTCTCCTCTGACCTCTGGCATCAACAAGGCATTTCCGCC
This sequence comes from Cyprinodon tularosa, assembly GCF_016077235.1. NCBI lineage: Eukaryota > Metazoa > Chordata > Actinopteri > Cyprinodontiformes > Cyprinodontidae > Cyprinodon > Cyprinodon tularosa. The sequence continues at coordinate 300,249 of NW_024039371.1, forward strand.
CACAGAACTGCCGCTCACTGGATGTTTTTTCTTTTTCGGACCATTCTCTGTAAACCCTAGAGATGGTTGTGCGTGAAAATCCCAGTAGATCAGCAGTTTCTGAAATACTCAGACCAGCCCTTCTGGCACCAACAATCATGCCACGTTCAAAGTCACTCAAATCACCTTTCTTCCCCATACTGATGCTCGGTTTGAACTGCAGGAGATTGTCTTGACCATGTCTACGAGCGCGCCTTGGGTGCTTGTGGATGGTATTAAAATGATTTCTAAGAGCATTAAATTAGAGTCACTCCTTCCTGTATTAACCCTAAAACATTAGGAAAATGCAAAAAATAAAAGATTAAGTAAAATATTTTTTACTTAATTATTTTATTGGACAATCATCAAAACTTTTGACGCAGAGGGGAACTCATGATAACACAAAATGCCCAAAGGGGAACACAAATCAAAAATTATTGGGAAACACTGCTCTAAATATAATTAGGGCTGCAACTAAAGATTATTTTGAAAATCGATGAATCGGACACAAAATATTTTTTTTATATTAACCGCTTTATTCCAAAATAAACATTTTAGACAGAACAAACAAGCACACAAGTACAGGTTTCTCATTAACTGTACTGGTGCAATATGAAAAATAAATGTTTGTGTTAAAACTACGCAAACTTACATGAGAAATGTAGCTGTACATCCACAAAATATAGGGTACTTTGTTTTATAAAGCGCAAAAAGAGACAGGCATTTTTGTTTTTTAAAGCCCCTAAGGGGTTCAAACAATAGGTCCCCCCATTTCAACAAATGAGGTTTTTTTAGACTAGAAGAGTTCTGCCTTTTAAGACAGGAAAGTATAGCAGTTAAAGTTGCTACTTGAGAAAATACTGAACCATAGAGATAAAAATAGCCCTGTGATTCAAATTATAAATTGTATTTGGAATAAAAATGAGAGAACTAGGGGTGCTAAAAAAACACATCCTCCAAAGACAGATATTTACATGGGAATGTGGCAGATAATTAATTGACATATTACTGATCTTGCTGGATTTTATTCTGCTTTACTTCCATAAATTGCAGGATCTTCTTTACTTTATCTTTGCCAGAAGATTTAAACTTTAAAAGCCTTGCCCTCATAATTTGCAAATGAATTTATTTATAAAGAAAATATAAACGCTGCTTAAGCTTATTCAAATGAAATTAAAAGTAAAATAAGAAGCCAACCTTATCACTGTCTGTAACCTACTAACAAGCTAAGGAAAGCATCAGATGAGCTACCTGAGAAACTAACTTACGTTTCCCCTCTTTAAAATGAAACAAACATGGTTACTCATCCTGCTGATCAGCTATCTTCACTGCCATTGAAGGCTCCAACGTGTTTTCTTTTCAGGTGCTGCGTCATAACAGTGGTGCTTCCGTGCCATGTTCATTTGTTTTTACAAAAGTTGCATGTTACGACTTTTTTCACTTTACAAAGCGCAGGCTATTTTAATTATTGTGATCAATTTGCGCCGTCAATCCCGGGGCATGCGCGCTTCATTTGCAGTCTGGACGCTGAGGGTAAACTCCTCACTAAAATCCTGCGGCTCTGACTGCCGTGCTGAGAGGGATTCTTGTGGGAGAGGGAGAAAGGCGTTGGGATGGGGGAGGCGCCCCACGGCAGCAGCTGCCGCTGGAGGACAAGAGTAGGAACGATACATGCTTTCACGTAAGAGTCTCCAAAAGCCGCCAGTGACACCGTAAAAAGTCGCCAGATTTGTCGCTAGTCGCTTTTTAAAAAAATAGTCGCTGGAGGGGTCTGAAAAGTCGCTGAGTTGGCAACACTGCAACTGCGGCGCTGACTCGCTCCGCCATATTTTTTTTTTTCTTCCCCGGGACGACGGCGGCGGCGGATGACGCATTAATCGCGCGACACAACTAATCGATGATTAAATTCGTTGCCAACGCTTTTAAAAGTCGATTTTTATCGATTTTATCGATTCGTTGTTGCAGCCCTAAATATAATAATAAAATATATATATATATATATATATATAATATAGTATTCTGTCTGCCCCCTCCCCTGTGTCCCAGCATGTGTGTGTGGACTGTAAGAAGAACTACTGCAGCCATTGCTCCGCCCAGCAGGGGCTGCGGCCCCGCCTCTGTCACACCTGTCAGCGTTTCTATGGGAACCTGCTGGAGCGGGCGGAGCTGATGAAGCTGAAGGTGAAGGAGCTGAGGGACTACCTGCACCTGCATGAGGTCTCCACTCACCTGTGCAGAGAGAAGGTGACAGTGAGAACCAATCAGAGAGAAGCTCTGCCCCAGTTTCAGCTTCCAGTTTAACCAGTGTTTTCTGTCCTTCAGGAGGAGCTGGTGGAGCTGGTCCTGAGTCAGCAGTCCTCACCGTCCGGTAGCTCCGGCCCCGACATCCAGATATCTGACCTTCCCACCGTGACCTCTGACCCTGCTGACCAGGCGCCTCGGATCTCGGTCTCTGACACGTCTTCTGATGGATCGATCCCTTCCCCGCCCACTCCAGAGCCTGAAGCCCCGCCCCCAACTTCAGACACCGCCCAGTCTGACCCTGAGCTGGAGGAGGATGACCCGGTAAGGCCTTTTGATGGTATTGGATCTTTTCTCTTGTTCTGTTTCAGCTGACTGACCTGTCCCTTCCCCACATACGCGTTTCAGGCCTGGGACGCGGAGGAGGCCCCCGTCTCCGGGCGCAGGGCCTCGCTGTCGGACCTGAACTGCGTTGACGACATCGAGGAGCTCAGCGTCCGGCAGCTGAAGGAGATTCTGGCCCGGAACTTTGTGGACTACAAAGGCTGCTGTGAGAAGTGGGAGCTGATGGAGAGGGTGACCCGGCTGTACCAGGACCAGCAGAACCTGCTGGGTGAGTAACAGCAACCCGTTACAACATTGCTCCATTCTGATACCAACTGAGTGTGTTTAAACAGGAAGTGGTTGATCAGCGGTCGCTGAATCTGATTGGATGTTTGATGATGTCACTGCTTTTCTGTTTCAGCGGCCAACTTTGTGAATGCTACTGGTGAGTTTTTTTTTTTCTGACTGTCGGATGAAACGGATTTTGGGGGTCGTTTCCTTACGCTGTCCTCTTGGTACCGCAGGTGGCGGTGGCGGGCCGGCGCCGGGCGTGGAGGAGAACCTCTGTAAGATCTGCATGGACTCTCCCATCGACTGCGTCCTTCTGGAGTGCGGTCACATGGTCACTTGCACCAAGTGCGGGAAGCGGATGAGCGAGTGTCCCATCTGCCGGCAGTATGTCATCCGCGCCGTGCACGTCTTCCGGTCCTGAACCGGTACCGGTCTTCATCTCTTCCTCCGCAGAACCAAGCGCCTTTTAAAACAATAAATCAGAGCCAGTTCCTCCCGAAGAGATTCATGATTTCATCCTCTTTCCTCTGCTACGATTGAAGATGTCGGTACGACTGACTCCGTCAGATCGGACCTCCAGCCTTTGGCGCTGCTGTGGTAGCCCAAATGGACCCGGACCCGTTTGCAGGATCAGGAGCAGGGCTCCTAAAGCTGCTCGGACTCTTCATTTTGCCTTAACCTGAATATAGACTGAGCAGGTGGTCTCTGCCGGGTTCTGGAGTCGTTCAGGTTACTTTAACGGTCAGAACACCGTTTAGTTTCCATGTTTCTGGGTTCTGCCTTCCAAGTGCCTTTTTAGGGAAGCATCTCTACATTCCAGCTTTAACTGTGCTGTTCGGAGAAGGCCCATTTAGCTGCATTGTTTTGGTATCACTGGGGGTCGGTTAGCCTTTGTTACCATTACTTTTCCTACACCTCCATGAGTGTAGGAGTTATTAGTGATTCATTGAGAGCTTATCTAAATACCCAAAAAGACGCCATAGAGCTTTAGGTAAACCCCCCCCTTAAAAACGGTCACAAATAGTTGGGCAATACCTGAATGCTTCAGGATTTTCTTCCATTTTCTAGTTCTTCTTCAATCGCAGTTTAAAATAGAGAATTCTTTTTTTCATTTTTTAATTTGTTGCAGGAAGTTCATATTCTGGGAAATTTTCAGAAACTTTTCTGATTTGAACTTTTTTTAATCATATTTCTCCCAACAGTTTTACTGTCCAATCAGAGCCCAGAGTGTAGACACGGATAGCCGCATTCACAGCAAAGAGTTTTTTTCTCCTTGGTGCTCGGAATATGTCCCATATAAGGTTCTGACATTTGGATTACTCTGATACTCCTGGAGCTTCTCACACACTGACAGCTTCAACTCTAGTTTCTCTGTGATGAAGAGAGTGGTGCTGTGGGCTTCTCGTCTTGCCTGGGGTAGGAGGAAATCGCCATGGCAACCATTCTCTGCTCCTAAAAGTCTCTTCTGTAATAAAAGGACTGGAACCAGCTGGATACCAGGTGCGCTGTGTAGCCCTGCCCCCAGCTTCAGATGACTGGTTCAGCTACAGGATGAAAGGCTGCTTTTCACATTTTAAGCTCATGTTTTTAGTTGGAGGAAAATCCAAAGCAGGGTCTGTCTTTTATGTATTTATAATTAATAAATTAGATTTAATGTATTTTTTCTGGAGATACAGTGAAGTGTCCTACGCCTAGAGTCTAACCTCTTACATCTGATAGGGAATTATTGGGGAGAAAGGGAAAAACGACAGCTGGTCACTAGAGAACAGGATCACTGCACGGCCAGCAGGGGGCAGCAGAGACTGCCGAGCCTGTGGGCAGAGATTACTACAGGAGTTCAAAGGGAATAAAGTGATGATTTCTGGGAAGGTTGAGGCTGTGTTCTGTCAGATCAGCATACTCCATCAGACCAGCATACCCATAGTCAATACATATGCGCAAGATGTCAGTCAGATTTGCGTTTATCCCTTTAGTTTTGTTCGAAAAATAGACTTAAAACTACCTAAACAGGCGTGTATCACTTTAGTCAAGTCCAAAAAAACTATTTAAGGTCAGAAAAAAAACAAAAAAAAACACACGCACACACCAAAAAGTAAGCAATTAAATTATTTTTTTCTTTTTGAGGTAGTTTAAAGTTTATTTTTCATACAACAATAAAGGGATAAACAAAAAAGATAATCTAAAGGATAAACAGGTATTGACTATGGGTATGCTGGTCTGACTGGGTATGCTCATCTGACAGAACAACAGATCAGCAGTTTCTTTCTGCTCCGGATCTTTAGGAACCAAGAGATTCTGCTGAATGTTTGTTTAAATCTAACAGTTGATTTTATGATGTTTACCAGCAGCATGTGTGAAGTTTTTTTTCTTCTGTTTGCACTAAAACCTGTTGATGCTTTAACACTTAAAGCTTTTTCTTTGGGTTTAACATTTTTTTTGTTGTTGTTGTTTTTTTGTGTGAATATTCTGGATTTTCTTTGTGAGGTGTGTTTTTTTTTTTTTTTGATCTATTGTTTCTGCCTGCTGGGATGGATCAGCTCAGGTCATTAATCTGTGGTATGGCAGATGAACTGATCTTGGCACCAAGTGTGTGGCCCCGATGCACAGGTTTGAAACCTCCTCAGATACTCTAAATGTAGCTGGAAACTATATGAATTCCATATTTTGATTTTTCTGGAATCAGTGAAAGAGATTTTAGTTAATGGAGAGAGCTCTGAATAAATTTCTAATGAAACTGAACAAAATGAACACTGTCTCTTTTATGCATTTACACCTGGATCCAGAATGAGTCTGTTGGGAGCCTCTGCAACACCAAGCTGTTATTTTAAAACCCCTATCATCTGATTCACTGTCCAAAGCATATTTTTTTTATTCCCTTATTTTCCACGGATGGAGATGGAGGATAATACTGATCAAAGATACACAAATAACAGTATACTCTGGCGTTGTGGTCATAGAAGAGTTTAGCATAATAGTTAAATAGCAGTTCACCCGCTTTGTCACTAGATGGCAGCCACAGTCTCTATTAGTGATTGCTTAGATCTGATTATTTTCTGTTTCAGGTTTATTGAGTTTTTCAGATTAACCGAATTAAAAAACAAAATCTAGAATAAACATTTGAGTTTAAAACTATAGTTTGATATGAAATAGATACCATTCCTACTGGAATTCGGTAACTGCTGAAGTTCTGGCAGCTTTCCTGCCATTTTATGGACTGCTAGCACTGTTAGCTTTAAGGTGATGTAAGTAAACCACATTTGGTTACAGAACAAACGCATTAAAACTACGCTGGTTAAGATTCCCAGTCATCCAGGTCATAGTCATTCCAAAAAATGTTTAAAAAAAACACTCCACTGGACTTTGTTTCCAAGTTTGAAGACGTTTCGCTTCCCATCCAGGAAGCTTTTCCTATTCAAAATGTCAGAAATAGTGTTGAGTTCGAGGCTTTATACCATAGCCCAACAATGCCTTGTTATTATTTTTGTTTAGAAAATGTGCTAATTGAAACTGACGACGTTTCCACCCCTTTGGTATGGGGATCATTTGGCTTCTTTTGTTAGCCTGCAATGCCCCATACCTGTCTATGTCTCTGCAAGGGGGGCGTTAAAGGGGATTGTTGGTCTAGCTGAAAAGGTGAGGTCTTTTTTTTTTTTTTCCTGCAAGGGGTTGGGTTGCGATGATAGCAGGAAGGGCTATATATATATATATATATATATATATATATATATATATATATATATATATATACATACAGGTGCTGGTCATAAAATTAGAATATCATGAAAAAGTAGATTGATTTCAGTAATTCCATTTAAAAAGTGAAACTTGTATATTATATTCATACATTACATACAAACTCATATATTTCAGATGTTTATTTTGTTTAATTTTGATGATTACAAATGACAACAAATGAAAATCTCAAATTCATCATATCAGAAAATTAGAATATTACTGAAGACCAATAAAAACAAAGGATTTATAGAAATGTTGGCCAACTGAAAAGTATGAACATGAAAAGTATGAGCATGTACAGCACTCAGTATTTAGTTGGGCCTCCTTTGGCCTGTATTACTGCAGCAATGCGGCGTGGCATGGAGTCGATCAATCTGTGGCACTGCTCAGGTGTTATGATAGCCCAGGTTGCTCTAATAGTGGCTTTTAGCTCTTCTGAATTGTTGGGTCTGGTGTATTGCATCTTCTTCTTCACAATACCCCATAGATTTTCTATGGGGTTAAGGTCAGGAGAGTTTGCTGGCCAATTAAGAACAGGGATACCATGGTCCTTCAACCAGGTACTGGTAGCTTTGGCACTGTGTGCAGGTGCCAAGTCCTGTTGGAAAATGAAATCTGCATCTCCAAAAAGTTGGTCAGCTGCAGGAAGCATGAAGTGCTCTAAAACTTCCTGGTATGTGGCTGCGTTGACCCTGGACCTCAGAAAACACAATGGACCAACACAATGGACTTCAAGCAACGTGGATGAAGTGCCTCTCTTCTTTTCCTCCAGACTCTGGGACCTTGATTTCCAAAGGAAATGCAAAATTTACTTTCATCAGAGAACATGACTTTGGACCACTCACCAGCAGTCCAGTCCTGTTTCTCTTTAGCCCAGGCAAGACGCTTCTGACGCTGTCTGTGGTTCAAGAGTGGCTTGACACAAGGAATGCGACAGCAGAAACCCATGTCTTTCATACGTCTGTGTGTGGTGGTTCTTGAAGCACTCACTCCAGCTGCAGTCCACTCTTTGTGAATCTCCCCCACATTTTTGAATGGGTTTTGTTTCACAATCCTCTCCAGGGTGCGGTTATCTCTCTTGCTTGTACACTTTTTTCGACCACATCTTTTCCTTCCCTTCGCCTCTCTATTAATGTGCTTGGACACTGAGCTCTGTGAACAGCCAGCCTCTTTAGCGATGACCTTTTGTGTCTTGCCCTCCTTGTGCAAGGTGTCGATGGTCGTCTTTTGGACAACTGTCAAGTCAGCAGTCTTCCCCATGATTGTGTAGCCTATAGAACTAGACTGAAAGACCATTTAAAGGCTTTTGCAGGTGGTTTGAGTTAATTAGCTGATTAGAGTGTGGCACCAGGGGCCATCAATTTTGAACCTTTTCACAATATTCTAATTTTCTGATATGATGAATTTGAGATTTTCATTTGTTGTCATTTGTAATCACCAAAATTAAACAAAATAAACATCTGAAATATATGAGTTTGTATGTAATGTATGAATATAATATACAAGTTTCACTTTTTAAATGGAATTACTGAAATCAATCTACTTTTTCATGATATTCTAATTTTATGACCAGCACCTGTATATATACACTCACCGGCCACTTTATTAGGTACACCTGTCCAACTGCTCGTTAACACTTAATTTCTAAGCAGCCAATCACATGGCGGCAACTCAGTGCATTTAGGCATGTAGACATGATCAAGACAATCTCCTGCAGTTCAAACCGAGCATCAGTATGGGGAAGAAAGATGATTTGAGTGACTTTGATTGTGGCATGATTGTTGGTGCCAGAAGGGCTGGTCTGAGTATTTCAGAAACTGCTGATCTACTGGGATTTTCACGCACAACCATCTCTAGGGTGTACAGAGAATGGTCCGAAAAAGAAAAAACATCCAGTGAGCGGCAGTTCTGTGGGCGGAAATGCCTTGTTGATGCCAGAGGTCAGAGGAGAATTGCCAGACTGGTTCGAGCTGATAGAAGGGCAACAGTGACTCAAATAACCACCCATTAATACCAAGGTGGGCAGAAGACCATCTCTGAACGCACAGTACGTCGAACTTTGAGGCAGATGGGCTACAGCAGCAGAAGACCACACCGGGTGCCACTCCTTTCAGCTAAGAACAGGAAACTGAGGCTACAATTTGCACAAGCTCATCGAAATTGGACAATAGAAGATTGGAAAAACGTTGCCTGGTCTGATGAGTCTGATGGCGTCTTCAACATGAAAGCATGGATCCATCCTGCCTTGTATCAACGGTTCAGGCTGGTGGTGGTGGTGTCATGGTGTGGGGAATATTTTCTTGGCACTCTTTGGGCCCCTTGGTACCAATTGAGCATCTTTGCAACGCCACAGCCTACCTGAGTGTTGTTGCTGACCATGTCCATCCCTTTATGACCACAATGTACCCAACTTCTGATGGCTACTTTCAGCAGGATAATGCGCCATGTCATAAAGCTGGAATCATCTCAGACTGGTTTCTTGAACATGACAATGAGTTCACTGTACTCAAATGGCCTCCACAGTCACCAGATCTCAATCCAATAGAGCATCTTTGGGATGTGGTGGAACGGGAGATTCGCATCATGGATGTGCAGCCGATAAATCTGCAGCAACTGTGTGATGCCATCATGTCAATATGGACCAAACTCCCTGAGGAATGCTTCCAGCACCTTGTTGAATCTATGCCACAATATATAGGGTTAGTATATATAGGGTTAGGGTTACTGAGATCCAACTGGAAAAATGCAAATGCATGAAACAGACTGTTTTCATGCATTTGTTCATTATGACATTTTTTTCTGCATGCAGTTAATTAAAAGAGAACATTAGAATATACATCAGAAAACCAATTTCAGACATAAATGTGGACTTAATAAAAGTTTGAGCATGCTTGAATATTATCTTTAAAATGTATCCATCCCTCTTCTTGCTCCTTCTTTTCATTAATTTTCAACTTTAAACATTCAGCTCTTCTCTTTTTGCCTTTATAAGGATTTGATCTGTGCTTCCCTAATGATCAGATTTCACTTCAGTCATTCAAGCTTACATTATCTTGTTACATAAAAAAAAATATTCTGGTAATTCTATTAGTTTACTTTTATTTTTATTTCTTTGTATTTATTGTATTATCTTACTGTTATATATTTTTCAGATTTATTTTTTTTAGTTTTTTTTTTAACTTTCATTAATGGTGGGTTTCTCGATAGAACAAAAGGAGTGATTTGTCATCACAGAACATGTTGATAAGCCAAAAATGAAAAAGTTGGGACTCTTTATGTCCAATTTAGACAGGGGGACAAATTAAAGCAGAGACAGACAGCCTGATAGAATCTACAGCACACTCTATGGTTGATGCAGTTCAATCCCAGGTAATCCTAATCTGAAGAATATTCTTATGCTGGATGTGTAAAGTTGATGGTTGATACCAATTCTGTCAATATGGGATAAAATAAAATAACTGATGTTAGAAAAAAGAATGTTTATTAAGGATTGTACAACATAGAAAAATTATAAATTAATATAAACACAAATATAGATTTAAGTACTAAATTTCACATAGGAAAAAGTAATTTCCATGGGCGTAGGCAGTGGAGGCTGGTGAAAAATATTTTTGGTGGGGCTGATATAGCCTAGTGTATGTCTCCAACTAATCCGGAATAAGAATTCAAATAAACAATTGGACAATACATACAATTTAACAGTAATGATTTAATTTACTATATAATAACAGTAACAGTGATGATTTGGGTCACTGTGACGGGGTTCTTTGGCCTCCAAGAATCCAGTCTCAGTCGGGTTACCGGTGTTGGTGATTTATTGACCTCAAAAACTCAAAACAGGGTGCAAAAGAAACTAAACATACAAGATACTCTGGGCCTCAGCCTCCCTCCAGTTACCAGCAATGTAACAAAGAAACAGAAAACAAAAATTGCCGCTTTTCTTCCCACAGCCCTCATTAAATAGTTTAAGCCCCTCACATCAGGCTCTCTTATTTCTGATTTCTTCTCATTAATCAGTTTTGTCCATATATTACCTCCACAAACAATTGATGTACAAAAACAAATAATTTTTACAACTTAATTCTTTTACACAGATTCATTGACTTATTCAATTACACCAAACTGGGTTTGAACCCAGCAAAGACGCAGCCAGACTGAAGATGACAAGTCCCCGTAGCATAAACACGTACACCCCCCCCCCCCCCCCACACACACACACACACGGCTAACCCCACTGAAATATTAAGTGTGCATCCTCAATACGCCAGCAGGTAACCAGGAACAGCTTGTGTGTTTTAAGTTCATGGAGCTACTGGTCTCAGCGCGAGTGTATTGGTCCTCACAAACACAGTATAACAGGAATGTGTGTGTGGCGCGCAAAGTTAGAGGGGTTGTTTTAAGCGACGAGGTGGATTAGTCACAGTCACAATAACCATGACATGAAATGTTCATATCCTACAACAGGGATGTTCTTCTGGCAAACGGGTAGATAAATAAGGATCTCACCGAATTTGGTGGAAGCTGCATCTCGGTCGTTACATTCGCCATCCTTCCTCTAACTGTCTGCACCTGCGCTTGGGTTCAGAAGCCTGTTAAAGCGCAGTATTTTCAGCGCCCCAATACCATAAAGTTCCGAGACGCTGATTGGCCATTAAATTCACCTAGCAATAGTACATGATTGACAGATTCTCTGCAAATGTGGGTCAGTCTGATCAACGCCCCCAGAACAGAGACGGTAGGAGTCTGTCTGTGGAAATCCACAAATTAATGACAGTAGATAGGGAAATGTAGTTTATATAATTTGTTTTGCTTATAGGTACACAGTCTAGTCTAGAGAGTAAAACTGACATTTGTGAGTTAATTTCTAAAAATATATTTTACGTTTCTCTCTTCTTATCAGGGAGGGCGGTGCCCCAGCGCCCCCTATGGGCCGGCCGCCACTGGGCGTAGGTTTGCATAGGGACCATAGGGACATGTCCCTACCAAAATTTTGGAAGGACCTATTTGTCCCTACCAATAATTGGATGTGAAAAACATGTTTATAATTTACTATACAGCAGCCGCTTCTTTTCCTCTCGCAGCTTCTCTGCCTGGTAGCTGCAGCTGCCTGCTCTTTCCTGTCCCTTTCACATAGCAGCGCATCAACTGTGCTGTGCGGTTTAACTCTGATTATTCTGCCTTAAGTTCCGCCTTCTCTCTTTCTGATTGCGTGTTTTCTAGTCTGTATGTGCGCGAGCGCAGGTGCTTGGAGCGCGAAAAAAAAGACGCTAAAATAAATTAATATTGGGCTACGAAACTAGTCCGAATTAAAAAATATATTATCTACGCTAAAACAGGCGAAAGCTTCTAATTGGAATTCTGTAAAGAAGCAGGAGAGAGTTTTTTGATTTGTGGAACTTGAAAAATGTAAGTTAACAACGTTAGGATTTCTTTTATTTTATCTTTTAATCAGATAGCCAAAGGCTCCTTAAAGAAGATCTTTTATTAGGCTAAATTAAACCAGGTGAAACAGAAACGTTTTAACGTTTCCTTTGGAGGAGTTCTGGATGGAGAATATTGACAGACAAAAACTATTTTTTTTACTTCTTAAATGCAAAATGTTTACATATATTTTACAATCTTGGTATAATTCCTGCTCTAAGTGGGTCGCTCTGTCGGCTAAAGGCACATTTTAGTGGCCCTATACTCCAGTTTACGATTAATCAATTACTGTACATAGTTCACGATTATTTAAATAATTTGTTAATATGATTAATTGTTTCAGCCATAGATAAAATACATGAAATTAGCTACACAGAGTAACTACAGCCCAGATGTACAAATTCTAATATTAATATTTTAAATGCTCAGTGTCAGTTCCTCTTCTAGTTCCAGTGCACATGTAAATACAATACATTTATATGCTGTCCCTTAAATGTATTATTTTGCATGATCCAGAGAGAGCATATTAGATTAAAAAAAATAAGAGTGGGTTTTACCTCTGCACAATTCTATATCATCAAAAGAAAACAGGATAAATCCACATATTATAGACTATATTTGGTTAAACAGACACTGTCTTAGTCGCAGATAAATTTAAATTCAATCCTTTTCAAAGCGGAAAAAGTCCTAATTCCACATTCGTCAGAGCCAGTTATGCTTTAAATATTGATAAACAGCATCTAGTGCATGTAGTGTTTATAATATTTGTATTAATGTAGCAAGAAATGCTGCTGTTCTCTTTAAACAAAATGAGCCCTGAAGCTCACATTAAGCATAAAAAAGAGCATGCATATTTTTGCAAAGGACCAATGAAACTGAAGAATAGTGTCCCTACCAAAATTGAAATCAAACCTACGCCCTTGGTAATTTCCCTACTGGCCTTTAATGATTACACGTACACTCCATTTTTTATTTCATTTTTATTAAAAGTGGCAACAGTTTTCAATGTGATGAGAACATTTAGACACCATGAAACGAGATTTTAAAAGGACTAAACACTGCTGTCAGTGTTTTGTAGCAAACAATCGTGTTTTCTCTTTTTTTTTTTTATCAGTATCACTGGTTGTATTCTGCTATAACATGTGAAGGGAAGAATAAAACAGAAAAGCTCATCTTTAATAAACAAAACACTTTTCAAATGTCACGTTCAGTACGTTGAAGCTCTTCCTGCTCCGCGCGCGCTCCCGACGAGGGGATAGAAACGTTCTCAGGGATAAAAACCTTGGCATGACAGCGGCACCTGATTGGCTGGCTATTGGTCCAATGGGCGGAGCTCAGTTTGAACCGCCGTCCCGCCTCCTACTTAAGTATCAGATTTCCTGCCACCATCATGGTCGCTAGCGGAAACTTTTTGTAAAACAAACGTAGTAACCGTTGAAGCTAACAAAAAACTAAGCGTAGTCTCTAGTCTTTACCCAATTCTATGGGATGTTGGAAGTCGTTTCTTTTTATTAACCGACTTATTTTTTAAAGTTTAGCTGCTGATATGGCTGACAGAGCGGACCGGAGGAGGCAACCAGCGGGGCGGAGGAGCCGGCAGATCCAGCCGAGGAAGGGCTCCGTCAGCCGGGTACGGGCTACGCTGTAGCGCTTAGCAGCCAGGACCGTTAGCTGGTTCTCCGTAAGGGCTGGAAAACCTTTAATAACCCCATGTTTCTAAAACCGATCGATCCGCTGAGGTTAAGCTGTATAAAACTATAAAAAAAAAAAAAAAGGATAAAGAAAGTGCTTGATTGCAGCAACAAGCTAATGTTTATACAACCAAAAATATAAGTTAGCGGTGTTTGAAGTTAACTTACTTTCCGGTTTTGGAATGATTTAAAAAAGACGTTTCTCTGTTTTAAGGAGGTTTTTCAATCTGAGAGCAGTTTTATTTTTTGTTGTTTTGTTTCCACTGAGCTCCTGCAATGCTCCCAGAATCAAAACAAACCAGCTTTACTTCGTTTTAACAAAGAAAAAAATACTTTTCCTGTCTTTTATCCTCCCCCTGGGTTCATTAGACACCATAAATTCCCTTGGAAGCTATCGATATTCAATTTATCAATAGATTTATCCCTTCTTTTCTCAGCCATGCCCTTTTGAACTCTACATTTTGAGTCATGCATTTTGTAAACTGTCCTGTCTGGTATTTAAACAGTAGAAGTTTTTTGGACTTTAAAGTGAAGCTGATCTAATCTACTCATTTCAAATAGTGGCATAGCACACAATTGGAACTAGTTTATTTCTATAGCGCCAATTTACAACACATTCATCTCAAGGCACTTTACAGTTCATCAGATCATACAGTAAAATTGATTCAAAGTTTTCTATCTAAGGAAAACCAGTTGATTGCGTCGACTCATTGACTCAAATGCAATCCCTCACACTAAGTATGCTTGTAGCGACAGTGGAGAGGAAAAACTCCCTTTTAACAGGAAGAAACCTCCAGCAGAACCAGGCTCAGTGTGAGCGGCCATCTGCTGAGGCCGACTGGGGTTCAAGGAGACAGAAGCAGAGATACAAAAAGCAGCTGTAAAAGGCGGCCCCATCCAGGAAACACACAGCCAGGCAGACGAGCTCCGAGCCAACTCCCATGTCAGAGGATGAAGAGAACACATCAAACCAGTCACGGTCAGAGAAACGGGACTACACTGAAAAACAGGCCGATCTCCAGCATCTATAAACAGAGGTGTTGATGGCAGCAGTACAGATGGTGTCACAGCCAAACAGGAACAGACGAGGCGAAGCTACTATGAGAAAAAGCAGAGATAGCATAACGTTAGAGATTGAACTAACAGATTCTACAGACTGAGAGAATAGAGATAGAATGAAGCAGAGTGATGAAATAGGGGTCCCTATGTCCTCCAGAAATCTGAGCCTATAGCAGTATAACTATAGAGATAGCTCAGGATGACCTGAGCCACTCTAATATTGTAGCATGGCATAGACTATTCGTGTTTGCAGTTTGAAGAACACCTGCTTGCTTCTGATGATTTCCTTTAGCTAACCAATGAGTGTTTGCGTTATATGACTCATCTAATTACACTAGTTTTCACTAGATGTGGATGGAGCCAATGATCTGCATTGGATGGCGCACATGACGTGAAATAAGTATTTATAAACATTAAAACGAAGCCAAGAGTAACGAGTAGTTTGTTTTAAAAATGTAAGGAATAGAAAGTACAGAAACTTTTATGAAAAATGTAATGAATAGAAGACAGAAGTAGGAAGAAAAAGAAGTAATGGAGTATAGATACCTAAAAGGTTTACTTAAGTACAGTAAAGAAGTATTTGTAGTTCGTTAGTTGACATCTCTGTATCTAACGATCTGCTGTTTGTTTCAGGTCACCCTGGAAAAGGTTCTTGGAATCAGTACAGTCGGCAGCAGCTTTCTGACCTCTGACCCCGTCTCTGGGCGTATTGCCTATCCTGCAGGGTAAGGCCCCCCCCCCCCCCCTTTTTTTTTTTTTGTCCATCCATTGTGACGCATCTTGTGGCCCTATAGGAAGCTGACTGTTGCTCCCGTTTCAGGTGTGTAGTGGTGCTGCTTCACCCGCAGAAGAACGTACAGAGTCACATCATCAACACGTCCAGGAAGCCCTTCACTGCGCTGGACTTCTCCCATGATGGGAAACACCTGGTCACTGGAGAGGTGAGGGACTAACTGGACCGAGCAAGGCAGGGAAATGCAACAGAACCAGCAGGTCTGACTCTTTGGGTCTGTTGTTCCAGAGCGGCTACATGCCCTGCGTTCGGGTCTGGGAGGTCGACGGAGGTCAGGTGGCCCAAGTCCAGGCGCATAAGTACGGAGTGTCCTGCGTGGCGTTCTCCTCCACCAGCTCCTATGTGGTTTCTGTGGGATTCCAGCACGACCGGACCATTAGCGTTTGGGACTGGAGGGTGAGGATGCACAGGGTCCATTTAAAACGCCCAAGTTCTCAATGTTCAGTCTTTCATCTCTACATTTGTTTAAAGGGAAGATCCCAGGTAGAATCGTCCACTTGGAGAATTAGGTCTACCTTCAGACTGCTACCACTTGTACAACCGTATCCATTTTTTTTTTTTTTTGAGTTTTTAACAGCACTAGTGGCTTGTTTCTCTGACAGTAGGCTGACAGGAAAGGCGGTATGAGAGAGGGGGAGAGACATGCGGGAAAGGACTGCAGGCCTCCGTGCATGGGTCGTGCACGCCAACCACTGCACCACCTAAACAACCGTATCCATTTCTTTCTGAGTGATAAATACCGGATCCTGGTGTTTGTTTTCCACCTCAGGTTCTGTTGTTTTTAGCTCCAGAACCGAAAAGCTGCTAATAGTAACGTCATTGCTGATGTATTTCCATTCTGGAATCGGGTTCTTGCACATCTGCAGATACATCTGCCGTGTGAACGACTATTTAAGGTGGCGATTTATTTTCAGTAACAAATCTACTAAAACATGAACAGTGGATTGAAAATGGAGGCAGAGGCAGTGCACACACCTCAGAGGATCTCATTGCTGCTGAGTGCAGGTAGCCTCCTGGGGTCCCCTACCATTAGAATAGATTAGAAAATCTCTTTATTGTCCCACAATAGGGAAATAGTGGTGTTACAGCAGCAAAAGTGGTCACACAAATGTGTACTTCCCTGATTTCTGTCGTACTGGTGACGTCATCAAAGCCTGCGTGTCGTCGTCAGACACGCAGCTGAGGGGGACAGTTGCCACGCAGCTTGACAGCAGAGTCCTTTATGGTCAAATGGGAAAAGACCCAAAAGCAGAGTGTTAGCGGGTCAACCCGGTTTTAAAAAATCCGGGTTTTTAGTGGGAAAGTGGCTTTACTGTCATTTTGTTTCCCACCTCCTGCACTGAGTCCAGAGGGCATCTGATCACAGAGCTGGCCTTCCTGAGCAGCTGATCCAGCCGCTTCCTCTCAGCTACAGAACAGACAGCTCCATAGAAGATGGCTGATGCCACAACAGAGTTATAGAAGGTCTTTAACCCCTTGCTCACACTGGCTCCGGTGCGGTTACCGAACCGACGGAGACCGCAACTCCCGCACACCCCCTCTCACACCGCCCTTTTGACTACGGTGCGGTGCGGCTCCGGCAACAGGTCCGGAGATTTAATAGAAGTTCACTTGAGTTCACGTAACTTCACGCGATAACACGGCCCAAATAAGGATATTTGCGAGAGCTTGTTGCGGAGGGCTCCGGCACGCCGCAAGGATAGCTTTCTTGCGGAATTTTCTGCAGCGCCGGAGTGTCTCGGTAACCGCAGCCGGACAGCTCAGCAGCCGGTGAGAGAGGTTTACGTCTTTTTAATGACTTGGAATCACTGCGGCGCCGCACCCACCGCACCGCAACTGTAAGACCGGAGTCGGTGTGAGCCTGGGGTAAGAGCGGCCCCTGCACTCCCTAAGACCTCAGCCTCTGCAGCAGGAAGAGTCTGCTCTGACCTTTCTTATACAGAGCCTCAGTGTTGTGAGTCCTGTCCAGTTTATTGTTCAGATGAACACCTAGGTACTTATAAGGATCCACTATCTCAATGTCTGTTCCCTGGATGTCCACCGGTGTCAGTGGGGTGGATCTGCTACGTGAAAGTTCACCACCAGCTGTTCAGTTTTCACTGCATTAATCAGGAGGTGGTTCTGCTGGCATCAGTCCACCAAGTTCTAGGTCCACTGTCTGTACTCGGAGTCGTCCCCCCATATGATGAGACCAAGCAGGCAGCGTGGGGAGTTGATAGAGAAGGGAGGTGTGAAGTACCAGGGAGAACAGGAGTGGCGACCTAGCAGTTCATTAAGGGGCTTTGGTAGTGAGGGCATCCCTTGGATATTGTTGCATGTTTGAAAAAATATTATAACAATTTCCCATTAAAGCAATGACCAACAATCCTGATCCCCATTAACCTCTTCTCCCTAAAACGGACTGATTCCCTTCATCACATGAAACATCCTGTGATGCATGAGCAGAAACCTGCATTGTGTTTGAATGGCTTCATTTCTCACAAAATAAGTAAAAAAAGTAAAAGAAAAAACAAAACAAAAAGGCTATATAAACCATCTATAGGGAACCCTGTCACTGATAAATAAATAACAATAAATAAACATACAGTTTCTGGTTCAGTGCCATGCATCAGAACTCGACCATGACTGAGAAGAAAAAAAAAGACGGAAGAGGTGGCATCTGTGCAGATGTAGCAACATGCAGCAACATGCAGACATGTTCAGGCCGGGGCTATTGGGCTGCATCGTGCATCACATAGAAAAAAAAACAACTTTTACCAGAACAATGAGGGGACAATGGGCTACCTCTGCACCGCCACTCTGGCAGATGCTGTGGAGTTCTTTAGCTGTGCGGCGCAGCGCCATATTTTTAGT
Source organism: Cyprinodon tularosa (assembly GCF_016077235.1). Classification (NCBI taxonomy): domain Eukaryota; kingdom Metazoa; phylum Chordata; class Actinopteri; order Cyprinodontiformes; family Cyprinodontidae; genus Cyprinodon; species Cyprinodon tularosa. The sequence continues at coordinate 318,675 of NW_024039371.1, forward strand.
TGAGGCAATCAGTGGAAAAAGTGGACTGACTCAAACCCCGAACGACATGGATACTAAAATAATCAAATGATCAATATCTTCTGAACATATACAGCATTTGGCTTTTGATCTATAAATTTAATTTGAATTTTTAATAGCTGGGAAAATATTAAAATATAGTGATATTGCAATATTATGATATCCTTTTGTGACCCAAGTATCATATCGAAACACCCATGCCAATACTCACCCCTACTCAGACCAGAATATTGGCAGGCCGACGCATCGGTCCCTTTCAGGACCAGGCGGCATCACGAACAGAAGTACAACATGAGACGCATGCTATATTGGCTTTAAAACAAACTCTCTGCCATGATTGATTCCACCACTGTCACCCGCTGCTATAAAAAGCTCAGTTTTTGTGACTAACAAGGGAAAATTCTGCCTGCGGTGCCGGCAGGTCACATGCATCCAGCTGATGTGAGTCTGCCACAGGATAGAAGCTGAAGCTGTTGTGGATGATTTTAGCTTCAGACACAGATGGCTGAATTGCTGTCTGCAACAACGGCACAGGACAGGAGGGAGAACACTACAGTGTCTGTAAGAAGGCTGAGTTTTAAAATATCTTCATTGTGGATAAACAAACCGGATGATATTTTAGAACATTATTCTATCGGCTGATTCATTGGTACGTTCAGCAGCCATGTCATGCACATGCCCTGCTGCTCCCTCCCTTTGTTTGATTTGTTTAAAGTCTGAGGGAAGTCATATTTAAATTTGAAATCATTCTGGTTTAACAATATATTTAAATGTAATCTTTATCAGACCATATTGTCTCAAAAGTTAGAAAAGTTCTATTTAGTAAACATCCTGTCTTTAAAATCTCTGTTTTTTTACTTTATCTTCTGCAGGCCACTTAGTTATACGTCAGCTTGTACACCTAAATTCGGCCAATCATATATAAACGGTCATCGGTCAATCAAATTTTTTCAGTCAGCTAATATACGCAATGGTTGAAATAAGATTAATTTCCTTTCCCATTGAGTTCCATCCCAGTGTTTACGGGGATGGACGTCTGTGTCTTCACCAGGTGTAGAGCTAACAGAACTGGCAGCGTTGTGAGGCAAGGGCTCAAACATGTACGGCTGGAAGCCTTCTACACCAAACCAAGCTTCTGCCGCCCTGGCTTCTTTTTCCACAACATCTTCATCCCGCTTTCCTCCTCTAAATAAAAAATGTATGATGGAGGAGACTCGTCCACGACCTCCGACACAAAACTCTCCTCCTCTTGCATGTTTCCTCTGTCCATAGCGTTCCTTGACAGTGTCGTTTCTAAGTCACCAATTTAGTGCTACTTGGTCCCAATGGAATTTCCCATTGGCAACCTACTAGCACTAAGTTGCTAACTGGTTAGCAAGATGCTTCCGACAAACCGGCCACAACCAAACTTGCTTGCGAACCTTCCGCCACAACAATCTCCTTGATAATCGACCAATCACATTCACTTTATTCTCTCGTTTAAAGTCGTGCATCATTCGGGAAAATTCAGAAATGCAACGGTTGGAACGGCCGCTTCCCTACGACTTTAAAGAAGTTGTCGGGTCATATTCAGTATTCAAACTTCTGAAAGTACTTTAAATATGAAAATATTACATGCCCATGCACGTGGGCATCGTCAGTGAATTTCAATGGTGAAGTCCTCTGGAAATCTTCAATAATTGTTGTTGATTGCAGATGAGTCTAGTAGTTCCCATTGATTCTGCTTGTAAAGCGGGGAGAATGGCGCTAGGCTTACCGCACCGTGACGTCACTGCTGGAAGATGTCGGGAGTGAGGTGTTACTATATTTTGGCAAAAATGGCCGCTCCCAGACTCGGTCATTGCAACAAAAAGTTTTATTTTTGTTTTTTTTACTATCACTAAATTCATGAAATAACAGTGAACGTATTAATTTTAGGTATAAATAATGATTCATTGATTAATCTTTTCTGCTGAGTGGACTTTTCCTTTTTAAAAAAAAAAAAAAGTTTGTTCTTGAAAGTTGTCACAACATTTGTTTCTGTTACTTTAATCACATAAATGGAGGAAGAAAATAGCCACATTGGTCACATCGCCTCAAAAACCAGTAGCAGATATCAGATCAGTTGGCCTGATGTCAAAATAATCTGAACCCTCCCTAGAAACTTTTTATCAGTCGATGTTTGATCGGCATGTTGTCCAAAGTTCCACTATGTTGCGTCTCATGTTTGTCCTTTTCTTTTCATTTTCCAAACCAAATTGTAGGATTTTGCTTATGGAAGCGTAGAAAAGAGGTGCGAGTCAGTATGAAACCTGGCGATTCGCCTGCTTCTGGAGCAGCCTGTTCATGTATAATAATCTGTTTTTTCTGGTTCTGCTCGTCCTGCTTTAGAACTTGAACGATCTCAGGATTTAAGTTTTGCTTCTTTGTTCTTGTCTGAGCAGAAAGGCGCCATCATCGCCTCCAACAAGGTGTCCAGCTCCGTCTTCTCTGTCTCCTTCTCTAAGGACAGCAGCTACTTCGTCACAGCAGGAAACCGACACATCAAGTTCTGGAACCTGGACGCCTCTAAAGAGCAGCGGGTCAGCTGACCTCGCCGCGGCAGATCGCAGCTCGGCGATGGCGCCCTAGAGCAGACTTTGCTTTAACCCTTTCCTGTCTGTCATCAGGTGAACAGCACTGTGCCGCTGATTGGCCGCTCAGGGTTGCTAGGTGACTATCAGAACAGCGTGTTCTGTGGAGTGGCATGTGGGCGGGGCCTAACGGCAAACAACACCTACTTCGTCACCACATCTGGAGTTCTGTGTCTGTTTAACAGCAGCCGGCAGCTGGAGGCCTGGGTCGACCTGAAGGTAAGAACCCGGACGGTCAGGACCAACTTCTCTGGACCAGAACCGTCACTAGAACTTATGGACTTCCTGTTTATTTTTTTCTTCTTCTGCTCCAACAGACGTCAGTGGCAAGCAGCCTGGCGGTCAGCGAGGACTTTGTCTTCTGCGGCTGCGGGAACGGAGTTATCAGAGTTTTCCGCCCGGCTGACCTGCAGTACATCGGGACGCTGCCGCAGCCGCACCGGCTGGGCGTGGACCTGACCCGGAGCGCGCAGCACAGGTCCGACCTGCGCAGACACTCTGGCTGACCTCAGGCTCCGATCCGTCCTGAATCTCACAGCCTGTTCTCCTTCAGCAGCCCCCGTCCCGCCGACCCTGGGGCCCCGCATCCCGACACGCTGGCTCTGAGCTTCGACCCCAGAGGCCAGCGCCTCGCCTGCGTCTACACCGACCACAGCGTGTACGTGTGGGACGTGCGAGACGTGAAGAATGCCAAGAGGCTCTACTCTGCTCTGTATCACAGCAGCTGCGTGTGGAACATCCAGGTCAGTACGGGACGTTCTCAGAGCCTCATCCAGGCATGGAGGGAGAAGAAGAACGATGCTGTTTTCCAGATTGTCCTCTGATGGACAATAAATGCAGGTTTTTATGTGTATTTCTTTAGACCAGAGGTCACGGATTAGCGGATCAGGGTCCGGATCCGGACCCAACCTGCTTTAAAACATTTATAAATTACCGCATGTTGTCTGACGGCAGTGTCTAACATCACTTACGCCGCTTCTCATGTTATCATGGTAAAGCCCTCCAGAGCATCCGGGACCAGGCTACATGTGATACTAATTAACAAATGAGCTGTGTAGGTCTGGTTTGCTGCTGCTGCTACTTTTAGACACAGCAGGCAAACCTGTAGCAAGCCGGGTGATGGGAAAGAAGGAGAAGATGATGAGAAAAAGAGAGCAGAGAAATTGTGGACTGCTGGAAGAACTGTGGTGAACTGGTGACTGGGTTGTCACGATACTAAACCTTTCAACTCGATACCGATACTAAGTAAAATATTTGATACTCGATGTCATTTTCGATACCACAAGGATAAAAACAAAGACTCCAAAATTCATCAGAAATGTTTTCATTAATAAACAAAATACAATAAATACATAAATAAATACAATAAACAATATTTTGAGGTTGTTTGCTGTGCACAATATTAAGTAAGCTTGATTAAAAAAAACTTACAAAATTAAAATTAAGTGTTCCTTCCTTGGCTATGCTTTGCACACATAACAATGACACTCGCCAAACCAGTTAAGAAACAGAAAACAGTCTGAAACCGAAAAGAGCACAGAATTATTCAATCACACAGTGTTCAGAAAGTGCATTTTCCTCTATTCTGCACTTTAGATGAATGACTGTTTAGGTGCCACTGGTGGTGGCACTGTATCGATACTTTTGAAAATTAGTATTGTATCCGGATACAACTTTTCAGTATCGATACCTTTTTGAGTATCGATACTTTTGACAACCCTACTGGTGACAGAAAAGTGAAATGGTGCTCAAAGATGACGCTGCACATTTAGAGGATGTCTGTCTCAACCTGCTGCTGTGAAGCAGGATTCTCCACCATGAACAGAATCAAAAATAAATATGGATCCAGACTCAAAATGAGCTCCTTGATATGTGCTTTAGAATGACTTTGTCTCCATTCAAACCAGGTTTAAAGCCTTGCAGGGCAGCATAAAGCCCACTGCTCTCATTAAAGGAATAGTACACCCAAAACATGATTAGCCTTCATTTTCTACTCACCCCCATGCTGAACAACACTCTGGAGTACTTTTTTGATATCTCAAATGCATCTGGAGATCTGGGAGGCTTCTTGCTGTCTGCTGACATTCAAATAATGGAGGTCTATGGCGCCCGAGGCAGAAAGGTCCATAAAAGTCCACAAAAAACGTGTCAATATTCCTCCATACTGCTCGTCCAATGTATTCCAAGTGTCCTGAGTGGGTAGCGTCCAGAATTTACTCGAAACAAAGTCATTTAGAATGTGTATAGGATTTCCTAAAAGCACGTTCACGACGCTACGGAAGCCGGCAGACCAAACCAGATGGAAGTGCGCATTCAGCGTCTGCTCTGCCGATAATGCAAGCGTAGAAGAAGAAATGTGCTGTTTACCTGTGCAAAGAAAGAAACAACGAAAGAAAAATGTCTGTGGACTTCAGTGTTGAGGAAGAGCAGGAGTTCTTTGCTGAGCTGAATGCGCACTTTCATCTGGCTTGGTCTGCCGCGGTTTCCGTAGACTCGTGAACGCGCTTTCAGGAAATCCTATACACTACTATAGCTCCACTTGTTTCATGCATGCAAATTGTTTTATTATAATTATGCAGGGAGTTTTACAGTTTATATGGACACTGCAATGTAAATAGAGCAGAAAAAATAAAGAGAAAAGATGAAATAAAGAAGAGAAAGGAGACAATGACAAAACATTTTCAGTCTGCTTCATCACCTGTAACGAAATGAAAAAAGAACAGCACAACCGAAAGACATGGTACGAGACAGACAATAAAGCAACACCTTGAAACTATTGCTAAAGTAATATTAAGTCTGACATGTACTCTGTGTTACCTGAAGATACAGATGTATGCTTTCTGTATTATGATTTTCTTTATTCAGACCCCGCAGATTTTTTATTGGTTACCCCTGCTTTGCTCCATTAGTGATTCACACCTATTATAATTGATATTTAAGGCTCAAATGGTCTGATTAAATGACAATTAAACTAACGTTGGACTAATTTTGTATTTGGATCATCAGCTGGAGTCTAAAGGGTCTAAAGATTACTTAATTACTTAAAGTCGAAACTACAAAACCTGTGAACATTTTCCATTTAAAATGTTTACCAGTAACAATCGTCTTTAGCGACACCTGATTTAAAGTAGAGATTGATAAAAAACATGGACTGGTTGATATTTTTGGGACATTATTGTTTTTGTTGTTTTTCTCCTGATATCTGCTGATCTACATGCATGAGCAGTATCCATGCCTTCATATCTTGTATGATCCCTGCATGTTGATGGCTGCTTCCTCTGTCTGTTAGCTATTAAAGGTATTGGGGAGGATTTTTCTTTTTAAAACACCTTCCCTATCCACTTTAAAAAAAATGCGTGTGTGAGATTCCTTGTGCACGCTGTGTTTAACAGTGTCAGTTCTCGTAATCATAGAAGCTTAATGTGTCTCAACGACTACCCTAACCCCTTAATCCCTCAACCAATATATAGAGCGGTATATGGTGGACTTTATAGTGAACTCAATTAACTGACCGTTCAGACAGTTGATCCCTTCCCCGTTGGTCCACTAGGAGGTGCCTGTGCCATCTTTGTTAATTTGCTCATAGATTTCTTTTTATTATTATTTTTTTTTATGAGACCTGTGTTACAGTTACAGTACGATATCTTAATGGTTATTGTTATATTTTCATGTAAATGGAGAAAAGAAATGCAGGATCGGTCAGAAAATATCCGCAGCACATATCTGGGATCGATTAGACTGATGTTAAAATGATCAACATCAGCCTAAAAAAAAAACAGTTTATCTCTAGTTCAAACTCTGTGAAAAACAAAAAATAATCATCCCTTTTAGCATTTTTTTCCTGCCTATTTGTTCTTTATAAAGTCAAAGGAATTAGTCAGTCCAGTTTTGATTTATGTTTTAATTTTCCAGGTTTACCCGGAGCTGCAGGATCCATCTCAGGCCTGTCTGCCTCGGTCCTCCTTCCTCACCTGTTCCTCTGATAACACCATCAGGGTGTGGCACTCAGACGCCCCCGCCAGGCACAGGAACCTGTACAGCCAGGTGAGACGGCTTCCAGTTTTCCAGAACCTTCTCTACCTGTTAAATTTTCTTATAGTAAAGCGATCAGCAGTGATTCTGTTCCAGATTTAGAACCTCTGTAAACAAACCTGCTGAACATTCGGCCCTCTGGTTGGATTTCAATCTGAGAATCAAAGGTTTCTTTTTATTTATGCAGTAGAAACATTGAACAGTAAAAGCTTTGAACTTGGTAGTTTTGTGACAGTTTTATTTTTTTCTTTTGTTTTAAATATTTCAAACCTGCTTGAATGAATCAGACCCGCTCTGCAGCAGATCAGCCTCTTTTCAAACCTTTAAATCTCCTCCTTAAACCTGGGCATTCATCATTGTTTTCATTTTCCATCTGAACATGAATATTCTTAAACGACCTCAGGAGAAACGGAACACAGAAGTCTGCTTCACCTGCTGAAGGTGAGGAGACGACGGCAGATTTCCAGTCGAAGAAATATTCAACTCGTTCTAACAGACTTCTGGATTCATCCATTGCCAAACTCTATTTATACTGCAGTGATACTGTCTCACAGAATACTGACACCTGCTGGACCTTTAAAGACACTACAGGCAGCTTATTTAACAGACTAAACTGAATTGATGTATTTTTATTGTATTATTTCATATCTATGTTTAAATTGAAAATATCTTTGCTATTTTTAGATGCAGCCAATAAATGTAAACCTATATCATAATGTGAAAATTGAATGAAAATGTGAATGAGGATGCTTGTGGACAAGGTTTTAAATCATAACTTTATAACAAAAAGTACATTTAAAACAGTAAATAAACTAAGACTCAATTTGAAATTAACTTTAATTCAGATAAGTTGAGTGATAACAGAGGAAAAGGATGACACAACGAGAAAATTAAAACAAAAACGCAATGGCTGAAACATTTCTAAAAAAAATTCTTGATAATTTTAAAGTTAAATTGGAAAAAAATAGACATTTTTTGAACAGATGCAACATGTTGACAGATACGTTTTTAAACGCAGTTTAGTGAGTCAGTTGGTTAGAAACGACCTTTTGAATCGGTCCCATGACTTTCATGAAACGACACGACCGATACAGTGTTTTTCTCTATGGCACCGACGCATCGGTGTTGCTGGACCAATCACTACCGTTGATTATCGCTCCACTTCATACAGACTCCCGCTGTACTATTTATACACTTGTCGTCTCTTTGGAGGCTCTGACTGCCTTTTACGAAAACATTCAGTGTTAGGATTTTAAGCACATATAATCATATTATACACAAAGGAGAGGAGATTTAGCAGAACACCTGTGTCGTAAAAACAGCTTCCACTGAAAATGAAAATAAAGGGACATCCTCTAGTTCTAACTGGCTGAAAGGGTTCTGTCCAGATGAGGGAAAAGGTTCTGCAGCTCTAAGTTTGAGTGCTGTGTTTCAACAGAGGATGATATCTCTCCAGCTTCTGTAGCACATCTGTTATAAGAACAGAAAAGTTTAACCTGGTTTTGTTTCAGCCTTCCTGCAGATGGAAGCACCTCCTTAGAGCTCCAGGTGGATTTATTCATCGGTTCTGTGTTTTTTCAGGACCTGCTGAAGATCCTCTATGTGGGGGAGGACATGCAGCACCTGCAGACTTCAGGGGAGAGGGGGGAGACTGAGGGTCCTGATGGGAAGGCAGGAATCAGAGTGCTGGGAATCAGTCCCGATGGGAAACACCTGGCGGCCGGAGATCGCTGTGGAAACTTGAGGTCAGATTCTCGTGTTTTGATCCTTTTTTTCTCGTTGGAAGTTAAGTTTCTGCAGCAACATAAAACTAATGTTTGTTACTTATTCTGCCTTTACCAAAAATGGATGCAGCTACTGAATAAGTCCTGACTCAGCTGTAATGTCTCATAGAAAACCAACAGCTCAGAGCATAGAGCTTAAAGCTTTGCTAAAAGCAGTAGCTATTAGCAAGGGCCTGTACTCATGTGTCTATCACCCACAACGACTCCAGTTGAATTCCTCTCAGAAACAGTGTCAGGACGATGGATTTTTACGGATGATAGAAAATTGTCTACCGTATTTTCACGACCATAAGGCGCACCGTACTAAAAGGCTCAGTCTCAGTTATGTGTGCCATTACTGTATTTAACACACACATAAGGCGCACCGGACTATAGGGCGCGTTTTTTATATACAGGTACATGTCCTCTACTACCTTTAAATAGCTCTACTGCGTATTTAAAAATAGAGCGTGAGCAAAACTGAGTATGACTGTGCTTTATTCATGTATTTATTACAAAGTATTAATCAAACCTGGGAGCTGGCCGTGAGACAGACACATCGCTGAAAACAGAGCGCTGTGATCACTCCTCTGAAACAGTTTATTGATGCATAAATTAACTTAAAATGCAGTAATCTGCCGGCAGAATATGTTCACTTTTATTATCCTGCTGCCTGCCTCCTCGTGGCCGGCCAGAGGCTGCTGTTGAATGGGATTCCTACTGACGGCGCACCGCTGGTATGTGGGGGTCTGAGCGGCTCCGACAGAAATAATATTAGAAGGCAGGATGATAATCTGGATGAACTGACTGCAATGATTAAGTTTTCAGGTGGACTTTCTCACTTAAAAACATATTAAAACTACTTTATTCCCACTGATCACAGCAAATATAGCTGTGTATTTATTACAAAGTATTATTCAAACCTGGGAGCCGGCCGTGAGACAGACACATCGCTGGTGACACAGGGCTGTGATCACTCCTCTGAAACAGTTTATTTGCGCATAAATTAACTTAAAATCCTGAAACCTGCCGACAGAATATTTTCGCTTTTATTATCCTATTATCCTTTAATAATCCTTTAGATTATTTAGATGAAAAACACCTACTAGCCGCCGCGGTGAGGCGACCCAGCCCAGAGGCTGCAGTTGAATTAAGTTTTCAGGTAGAAAAATAGAGCGGGAGCAAAACTGAGTATGATTGTGCTTTATTCATGTATTTATTACAAAGTATTAATCGAACCCATCAAAGTCATCATCCTTAGATTGTACCAGTTAGTTCTGACGCGTGGCTGTGCGGTGCAAAAGTGTGTCTGACGTGCGTTGGGCGGAGCTACACTATCCTTTCTCTGCCTTGCAGCTATATTTGCTGTCCAGCAGCAAAACTTCAATTTTTCCATCTGGAGCAGCAGCAGCGCGTCAAGCGCATCAGATGCTTAAACGCTCCTGACGCGCTGCGCCTGCTGCTCAAAACGCGCTGCGGGACCTTTTGCTGCGCCTATACGTGCGTCAACCTTTGACTTTGCATGTAAACTCGCTGCTTCTGCTGCGCCTGCTGCGTCCGGTTCACAGCGATGTCGAGCAGTTGAAATTCCTTTGTCAGATCTCCCGCAATAAGCACAGCGTACATTTGTTTCACCATGTTTTTCACATCAGCTGTGAGATGGGCACGCATGGAGTCACAGATTAACAGCGATGGTGATGAGTGGAAAAAAAACACCTGGTCAGCCACTCTTTCATCATCTCCTCAATGAGGAGATGAGGAGTTCTGCATGGTGCATAGGGGTCTCAAAAGTCCGCAGTAACAACTCACATAGGGCGCGCCGCACATTTTGAGGGGGAAAAAAAGACGTTTATATGCGCCTTATAGTCGTGAAAATACGGTATATTGTTTAATTCTATTCTATCGTTTCTAACAACATTTTGTCTCTATGACGAATGTATTGGTGTAGTCATGTAGCCTAGACACAGCTTATGTAAGAGATAAAAAATATTTATTAATTTTTTTAGTCCACAAAGAAGCGTCGTCTTGTGGTTTTGCAACATTATGCTGCTTTACGGCTTTTGACTCTCATGCGGGTTTGTGACATGCTTTACGTTATTTAAAGGAAAAGTCGAGTCGGCAAGGAATAATCAATGGATCATTAGCTATTCCTAAAACTAATCCGTTCACAGTGATTTAATGAATTTAGCGTTAATCAGTAAAAAAAATAAAAAATAACTTTCGTTGCGATCAGGGAGTCTGGGAGCGGCCATTTTTGCCCAATAGTAACACCTCACTCCTGACATCTTCCGGCAGTGACGTCACGGTGCGGTAAGCCTAGCGCCATTCTCCCCGCTTTACAAGCAAAATCAATGGGAACTACTAGACACATCTGCAATCAACAACAATTATTGAGGATTTCCAGAGGACTTCACCATTGAAATTCACCAGAGCTATAGTGAAACTGACAATGCCCACATGCATGGCAGTTGGATGTTGGAATACATCGGGTAAAAGTGGGGGGGGGGGGGTTTGTTCTTTCACCTTTCCGATTCCTGATCCTCCACGGACGGGTTCGTCGTTGCCAATTTGAAGAGGGAGGATTTGCCATGGAACTTCTGGCCAGAGAAAAACACGTAATATGTAGCCAACATTTGGAAGAAGAATGTTTTCAAGATGACTTGGATAATAGCGCGTTACCAGATACAGCACTGGGACTTGATCAACAGCCGATACCGCACCGTGACGTCACAAACCAGTAGGTGGCAGTAGTGTTCTTTGACAAAAATTACTCTTAATTAAAAACAATCATCGTTTATTTAACAGGATGTAATAATTTTATATTTAAAGTAAAATATTATAATTTAAAATGTCTCTGCACCTTTACTGGTTGTACATTTTCTTTATTCAGACACAGCTGTTTTGTAATTGTCCTAAAGGATGTGATGAGACCAGCTTGGTGCAGAAAGGTTCTTCTGTAGTTTTCAGCAGCAGGCAGCCGTGTAGTTCTGAGAACCCCCCCCACACACAGGTGTAGCTTACTGTCAGATGAATTCACCTTGTTCCAGGATCTTTGGTCTGGAGTTCCTGGATGAGCTGGTGAAGATCGAAGCTCACGACTCCGAGGTGATGTGCCTGGAGTTTTCTCCTGCATCCACAGGTAGGAGCAGCAATGGGAGAAGCTTAAATCTAGAGCAGCTGGTCCCAGCAGTCCCCATACGGCCCATCGTGGTACAATGTTTGTGTTTCAGGATTGAAGATGTTGGCCTCAGCCAGCAGGGACCGACTGATCCACATCTTCAACGTGGAAAAGAACTACAGCCTGGAGCAGACCTTGAACGACCACTCGGCCTCTGTCACTGCTGTCAAGTTCACAGGTGAGGACATGTCGGGGGGGCTTTGGAAGTTCCTCTGGGTCTGGATGGATTCTAATTGTTCCAATGTTCTCATTGATGCTCCCTGTGCTCCAGGTGAGAGTCCGGAGGTCCAGATGGTGAGCTGCGGCGCCGACAAGAGCATCTACTTTCAGACAGCTGAGCAGGTGTGGAGCAAGTCTGAGCTGAACAGACGGTACACTGACGTATGCTCGACCTGGAGCTGAACCGCAGCAGGAACTCTGAGCTGGATCCTGCAGAATGAGTCTGTGGGATCCAGACGGGGTTGTCTAACCGGGTTCAAGAGCTGCTCTGATTCCTCCATTTATTTTCCCTCACTTTACTTGTAGTGGATAAACATGTGGTAACAGTTTATCACAGAAGAGTAGCAGAAATACGCATTCATATTTACTCATACCAGGTTGAACCTTAATTTTAGGTCCAGCTTACAAGCAACAGCCTTTAGTTTGGCAGGAAGAGGTGAAATCTTTCCTCTGATCCAGAATCACAAGGCATTCTGGGGAATGTAGGCAAACTTTAGTAGAATTAAATTAATTCTATTGGATTTCCTTTGATGTTGATTAAGTGTTCCTCATTGAAACACCTAATCAACCACCTTAATAAATTAAGATTTAAATTATTAAGGTGGTCTCACTTTGGCTCTGGAAGCCAAAGACAATATTTGAAAATGTACCTTTTTTTGGCATGATTCTACCAAATACTTTACTTAAATTGTTATTAGATGTAATGAAATAGAATCAATATATGATGATGATTAATCAGAGATTTTAGTGTATATATTTCCAGGTTAATCAAAGTGATGCATCAGAATAAAGTCTTCCATTATTTAATGAGGGGATCCATGAAATATGGATGTGATGAGAGGTCAGGATCCAGTTTTCTGATCCCTGGCTGGCTAAAGTACCATCACAGATTAAATCTGAACAGTTAGGAAACACAGAAGTGAAAATGCCATAGAACAGCATAAAGTGAAGAATTTGTGGCTTTTCTTGTTAAACTGCAGATAATGACACGATATCCCTGAATACCGGTTGGCAGCAGAGCGCCACTAGGGGTGGCGCTCTGTCCCTCCCAGGGGTTGTTTCAGTAAATCAGATTGAACTGATCAGGATTAACTTTGTAATCAGACTCTGTGGTTGACCTTTTATAAAGGAAATGCATTGAAATGTCCTTTATTGGACCAATTTAAGCCTTTTCTCCTCCACCTGGGCTTGAAGCCCAGATTACACAAACATCTTTAGAGGTTGATTGAATCCAAAGATCTAGAACTTGTTGATTTTCACTTGTCAACATTTTATTAATTCTCACCAGAATAAGAAGAGAGAAAACCGTCACAGCAGCTCAGCTGTTGACATGATGGGGTTCTGTTTTAGAGGAGATCTGGGAAACGGTGGCTTTGAACACCAATGTTTAAAGGTTGATGTCGAAGACTGAACCAAAAGCAGCCTATATCTGCCCTTCAGGTCTATGATCTCTGACACATTTGACCTTACAGCTGCAGCAGGCAGTGAACATTTTAACTGGGTAATATAGAAGCTACTTTCTAACATTCTCTTGACATGGTTGAGCCAAACTGTGGGTCCCGGTGCCGCCCCACCATTTCCTTCCTAAAATTTTTATGCTTAAGCTCCTTAGCCACAAGTCTGATTTGCCTTTTATGCACAGAATGATTTGAGTCATTAAACCAGGTTCAGGAGTCTCGGCGTTCCTGAATAGCTGTTTTGCTCAAACATTCCTAAATTCTCCATCTTTTAGCAAACAAGTCACTCCCGCAGCAGTACGCTGGGGAAGAATCTCAGTTATCCAGGTCAGAGTCATTCCAATAAAAAATAAACTTAAAAGCAATCCACTGGACTCTGTTTCCAACTTTGAAGACGTTTCGCTTCTCGACCCATTTGAAAAAGCTTCTTGGATGGGAAGTGAAACATCTTCAAACTTGTAAACAAAGGCCAGTGGATTGCTTTTGATTTCCCGCAGCAGTGTGTCGCAGTGAGCCTGTCGCAGTTATGATGCAGATATCTTTGATTTATGCCCAATTTTGATGCGTGGTCATGTTGTTCCATGCAACAACACAAGAGGGACAATCATGAACTAGCTAGGATTGTGGGTGTCCACGTGTCTGTTTGAAGAACTTGTTCGTCGTCTACAACCCCTCATCTAACGCTGGACGACACATAGTTCACCTGTGAGTAGGGGTGTAAATCACATCCATCATGGCGATTTGATTCAGTATCGATTTCCTGATCCAACGATTCGATTATTTTCGATACTCAAGAATGCATCACGATACGATTCGATTAATTGGTTCTTTTTATTAATAGTTTTTTTTTACATCTTACAGGCTAGACAATGTTTCAAATTTTAAATAAATCAATGAAAGATGTAGTATCGTTATGTAAAATCAGTGCAATGAGTGCAATTCAATACCTCTGCTCCAGACGTCCCCGCCCCCTCCACAGACGCTCTGCTGTAGCTGACGGCAGACAGTGCCGCAGACAGCAGACCGGCTTGTTTTGTTTTTATGACTGAAATTGCGAAAAACAACTCGTGAAGTTTGACCAGCTAGGTGAGCAAGCTGCGTGAGAACGCTGGGAGCCTTTTTCCACCTGGATCTCCTCTCTTTTTGGCCCTCATGTCCCTCCGTCGTCGGACTAAACTCGCCCCCACTTCCTCACCGCCTCGGCCGTATCTAGACCCACAGTGTGTAGCACAGACCACGCTTCAATTTTGAGCATAAATCAAAAATTTCGGTGTCAAGCTCACTGCAACAAACTGCTGTAAGAGTATAACCAGGAAGCGAGGTAGGAGGGCAAAATAGGTTTAGCGCCACCGCAGCACGGGAGGGAGAATTACGTCCAGGAGCAAATGGATAAAAATAGAATGAAGGAAAAAAAAACATGAATCAATACTCTTGCGGACGTATCGATGCATCGGATCGTCGACTGTTGGATCGATGCATCGATACAAAATGATTATCATTTACACCCCTACCTGTGAGTGTTCCCCAAAGACTGGCCATGGCGCTGCATGTTTTGCCTTCGGGTGTAAACCAACAGACCGTCGCTCAGAGCTACAAACCAGCGTCCTGTACGGTGTCTGCGTTAGTTTCCGAGGTGTACCAGGCGTTGTGGACGGCACTACAGCCAGAATTTCTGCCATTAGGTACCAAACAGGTAATCCCCATGTAGAGCGGATGTAGAATTGGCCGATCGGAGGCCTCCTTTCTCTCCTCCCTGCGGCGCTGTCTTCGGTCACCTACAATTTTGGGGAGGTGCACCTGAGTGTCACACACACACAGACCAGGCTTAACCCTTCATGCATCCAAGAGCAGCAGGGCAGTGGTTCTAGAGGATTGGAGCTTTAGAACCTGGCTGTGTTCTGATCAGCTCCAGTAGAGCTAACCTAATGTTTGCTTCCTGTCTGATTTTCCAGGTAATGTTGAACCATCGTAAGCTGCTTTTAGTTCCCGTTCAGTTGAAACGGTTTGGTTCTGCTGATGCTGGGCTTCGTTTCTGAACCGCTGATCCTTGTTGTTCTTTGGGTCCAGACAGCCGAGGGTTTGACGTTCTCCCGGCGCCACCACGTGGTGGAGAAGACAACGCTGTACGACATGGACCTGGACCCGACCGGGGCTCACGTCTCCATTGCCTGTCAGGACCGAAACGTCAGGTGAGGAGGAACAACGGCGCGTTCTTCGGGGGGAGAGTTAGCGGGCTGCTGACGTTGAGCTTTGTGTTCTCAGAGTTTACAACGTGGAGACTGGGAAGCTGGAGAAGAGTCTGAAAGGCTCAGCCACCGACGAAGGAGCTCTTCTCAAGGTAAGCAGCCGCTGATCAAGAACAGGTTTTGGTCTGTCTGCTGCACATAGCCTCCAAATGACGGACTCATGAATGCAGGTGCAGATGGATCCATCGGGCTCGTTCTTCGCCACCAGCTGCTCCGACAAGAACATCAATATCTTTGACTCGGAGTCAGGAGAGTGTGTCGCCACACTGTTCGGTCACTCAGGTGAGTTAGAAGATTGTTAGATCTTTATCTGAGTACTGTGAAAAGGTTATTAAAGGAAAAACTGGAAGGAAAAGGTGCATCAGCAGTAGGAGTAACTGCTGCCAAGAGATGAACTGAAGTTGCATTAAATGAACAAGACCACAGAGAACCACATATTAAGAGACTTTCAAAGGAGTTTTCAAAGAAAAATTTTTTTCAATGACTTTGAGATTTGATTTAATCAGATATGTAATTTGAGGTGGAAATTGGACCTAAAACCCTCTGAGCTTAAGGGGTTAAAAGGAATATCTTTAAGTGTTGCTGCCATCCACTAGAGGATGCAGCTGTTCATTCTACCAACAGAAACATGAATCATTATAGAGTCCAGTCCAGATTATTTGCACAGCTTTTAACTTGACACTTATCCAGAATACACTTTATGTGGTTCTGTTTGTAAATGTAAACTCTGGATTGGATCCTTCAGTTCTCAGCTAAATGTGCTCATTCAGCCTGAATGGTGATGATGTGATTATATAGAAGTGGAGAACATTACACAAAACGTCTGCAAAATGATCCAAAAAGTCCAGCTAGCAATTAGCACAGTAGATGGAGAAGGCTTTGGGGAGTTAAATATGCTTCATTCTGCCAATTTTTACTTTCCTGAGAGCAACCAGAACCGAACTTTTAAGTTCTGCTCACAGGTGCTAAAAGTATTAATGTTTATTATTCAAATAGAAGTATAAATCCCTCAGCTTAAATGAAACAAAACTAGTTGGTCTATATTTAAAATGTAAGGAGTAGAAGTAAAAAGTTGTGTAAAAAAAAAAAAAAAAATACTCCAGTAAAGTATAATTGCCAATATTTCTACCTAAGTGTGTGTCTCTACCTAAGTGTGTGTCTCTACCTAAGTGTGTGTCTCTACCTAAGTGTGTGTCTCTACCTAAGTAAGTGTCTCTACCTTAGTGTGTGTCTCTACCTAAGTAAGTGTCTCTACCTTAGTGTGTGTCTCTACCTAAGTAAGTGTCTCTACCTTAGTGTGTGTCTCTACCTAGGTAAGTGTCTCTACCTTAGTGTGTGTCTCTACCTTAGTGTGTGTCTCTACCTTAGTGTGTGTCTCTACCTTAGTGTGTGTCTCTACCTAAGTAAGTGTCTCTACCTTAGTGTGTGTCTCTACCTTAGTGTGTGTCTCTACCTAAGTGTGTGTCTCTACCTAAGTAAGTGTCTCTACCTTAGTGTGTGTCTCTACCTAAGTAAGTGTCTCTACCTTAGTGTGTGTCTCTACCTAGGTAAGTGTCTCTACCTTAGTGTGTGTCTCTACCTTAGTGTGTGTCTCTACCTTAGTGTGTGTCTCTACCTTAGTGTGTGTCTCTACCTAAGTGTGTGTCTCTACCCAAGTGTCCCTCCCAGCATTGAATGCTGTTTAAACTAAAACCAGAGAGCTACATCCCAGTTAGCATCCTCCACATTGAGACCAAGCAGCAAATAGTCTGACAGAGCGACATATCCTGTCTGTTGGTTGTTTGGGTCCAGCTGTTCTCCAGATGTTGACCTGCTGTGTTTGTTGCTCAGAGCTGGTCAGCTGCATGAGGTTCAGTCAGGACTGCAGACACCTGATCTCAGCGTCAGGAGACAGGTAACCTCTGAATCCATGGCCCGTCCCAGGAGGAACTCAAACTTTCACTTAGTTTGTTTCCTGTCGTCCTGCAGCTGCGTGTTTGTGTGGCGCCTGGACTCTCAGATGACTGGCACCATGAGGAAGAGGCGGGCCCTCAGAGTGAGCAGAGCGGCTAAGTCCTGCCAAGTCAGGCCGCCCGACCTCAGGTGAGTGGGGTTGGGCTGGAGGCGGACGACAGTGGGCACCGAGCCTCCTCAGATTTATGGTGTTTTGATTGCAGAAGGGAGACTTTCATCACGGTTCCATCGTCCCAGCTGCCTTTGATGGAGGAAGAGGAGCAGAAGGCAGCAGATCAAAGGACTCCAGGAAATCTGGATTCTGCTCTTGGTGAGTCTGAGATCAGCTAAACTGAAATCCATCTGTTCCTTAAAGCAGAAGGCAGTCCTGAGGAACATGGTGGGAAGAAGAAAGAAACATTCTGTAAATCCAGCTGACCCGAACCCACCCAGAACCAGATGTTAAATGTTACAGATTGAGTTTTGTCCTTCATTCCTGGAAAACTCTCCTGCAAATGAACCAGGCTGAGGTTCTGAACCAGACAAGCAGCTGTCTCCTGCTTACCTGAACATAACCGTCTGTTTGTGTTTCAGAAACTGCGCTGCTTCAGACCAACGGGAAGATGCCCATCTGGTTCAGAAAAATGGTTGGTTTCCTCTGATTCTGCCCGCAGAGTACCTGTTCTGTAATTGGATTCAGCGTCACTGGATGTTTTCTGCAGGCGGAGACTGGTGCCGTCGCCCAATTAGAAGCAGAGCCTCGTCAGGTTCGCAGCCAATGGATGGAGCCTCTGAGCCCTCTGACCATCAGCAGGAATCAGGAGGAAGAGGAGGAGCAGCAGCAGCAGGAGGAAGAGGAGGAAGACTTTCAGCCTCAGAGTCTGGACAGCCTGTTGGGAGACGAGGAAGAGGAGGATATTGATGAAGAGGTGAGCAGCAGGGCGCAGAGCCTAGATGAAGGGGTCAGCGGTGTTTCTGTGTCTGAACTCGGTGGTTCTGTTCTGCAGAAAGCAGTTCAGAATTCTACCTTCATCCTACAGCCAGACGACTGCAACTCCTCCTTAACCCAGAGGTTGGTCTCTCTCCTTAGCTCGGCCTGCTGTGGTTCTGTTTGGTTCTGAAGGTCAACGTCTTGTTTTAGGGACTTCAGAGTGGAGGGGGTCAGAGGTCAGGGGGTGGAGCCTGTGTGGCGGACACATCCAAGCCCGGACTCTGCATGCTCCGAAGGTTCCGCAGGAAGTCTGGAGCAGCAGCAGGACACCGGTGAGACTCCCTCCTAAATTAGTTCTGTTCTGTTTGATCAGGTTCCAGAAGGTTGAGCTGCAGACTAAAGACTAGTATATTAAAGCATAACCTATAACTGTGTTGATCTGTGCTGAGGCCTGATTGGTCGCATTGCCTGCTCCGGATGTAGGAGCAGCGATTCCCCACCTGGCGACGTCAGAAAACTGACGTTTTAAGGCTTTACAGACAAAATAACGATGATCCAAAATAAACAGTTAAACTGCATCAAGTTCTGCATCACTGCGTAAAACTCTTCGTCTGATTGTCTGTGGAATAAAAAAATATCCAAAAAGGAATGCTAAATTAACCGTAATTTTTTTTTGTGTTGAATTTAAAGTTTATTTCTTCAGTGTTCATAGTTAAACTTAAAGCTACAAACTGATCAATATGCAGCTCTTTGATTCTTCCTCTGTCTGGTTTTTAAACCCACTGAGCGTTACCAGTCTGGCCTGTGGGTTGGGTACCACTGAGACTGGTTAGCTGGGATAAAGCCTGTAAAGGTCGCCGCACACAGATCGAGGGAAACGTGTTTTTGCAGTGATCTGTATTATATTAGTTTTCTCTATGATGGGAGTTATTGTTCAGTTTTAACAGTGAGCAGAAAACCTTTTTGGCTGCTTCTCCTGCGGCTCGATGGAAACACCGAGGACTGAAGCGGCTGTTGGGAGCAGAGATGGACCACACAGGTTTAAACGAGCCTGCAGACGTCATTAGACAGAAGGAAGATTACGTTGCTCTTTATGGAGAGAGTGGAACGCGGGGCTGATGCTCAGACTTCCATGTTTACTTCCTTCAGCACAGCCAATGGCTGTAATCTGCTCATTCAGGTCGCTGCTGGTTCTGAAGTTGGGTTCATATCAGCAGGGTTTTGTTTCTCCTGTTTTGGAGTTGGACCAACATTTGGTGAAAGGTTTATGCAAACCCCTGACTCTGTTTGATAAGCTGGAAACTACCTGAGAGGTTCTGCAGAATATAGCCTGTCCAAAAAAAATAAAAAAAAATAAAAAACTTCGGGCACAGAATAGGCTTGAATTTTCAAAGTCAAAGCCTTGATCTGAAGCCTCTACCCTCCTCTTCATCAGACACAGACTCGCTGAGTCAGGGCAGCTCGGTGGGCAGTCTGGGTCCAGAGGACGACGAGGACCGGGACTCTTTGAAGAACCACTTTGCCAGTCTGGCCTCTAGTCTGAATGAAGGTAAGAACCTCCTGACCCGACTCTGTGTACCTGCTGACGTTTTCGTAAACTGAACCCCTCGTGGTTTTGCAGAAAGATTTGATACGGACCTGACGAATCTGCAGCCATCTGAGGAGAAACCTTTCCTGAACCCTCGGCTCAGCATCTCCACCCGCTTCCTGTCCCGCTTCCAGGACAGAGTCAGGTCCGTTCACCTTTGGCCCCCTCAGTTCGGCACCTTTCTGACCTCATCCCTCATAACTCTGTTCTCATGTGTTTTAGAGCCCGACCCGGTCGAGCTCCCGACTCCATTCTTGGCAGGATCTCAGAGGAGAGCAACACCAGAAGCAGATCGGTAAATATTCCCGGCTGAACCAGACCTTTGGAGCAAAACATTAAACTGGCTGAATGAGACCATACCCCTATAAATCCCGTCTTTAGGGGGAATCCCAGCTGAAACGCTCCAATGAATCTGCAGGTTTGACTCTGAGAGAAAAGGCTGATGGTGAGTTTCAAGTGTTAAGTTTCAACTTCCCTACGACTTTAAATTGCATCCATTCAAAACTTAAAAGTACAAATATTAACACACTGCTGTGCATATTATGATTCCCAAACATCCAAACTGTTGATTTGAGGTGATTGCTGATGGATGGATGGTTTCCCTTTAAGCTCCATCAGTGATTATTCTCCTTCACAAACAGCAGAATCTAATTTATACACTGATTTTTACTTTATTATTGTGCTTTAATTCTTGTAGGTTTATTATATTTTAATTTTAAGTCTGTGTCCTGTGAGTCTGACTGCGTCTGTCTCTGAGTTGGCTGACACAGCTATCTGAGTCTTGCTGAATTACAAAAGACGAAAAGATATGTTGAATTTAAATATAGCATTACATATTTTTATTCTTTTAAACTGTCTGATAAACTTGGAGATACATTTTATTGCATATCCCAGTAAATCTGTTTCACATTTAAATCTGCTGCTTTTGTCTCCTTTCTTTGCTTAAAAACAGATTTATGAAATCTAGAGGCTCTGCAGCCTGATAAGAAAACAACAGATATGTCTTCATTATAACCTGTAACTGTGGGTCATAATCCTCTGAGAAGTCCAGCTTTTTTTTCTAGTGAAGAACACGACAATTAAACCATGTTCTGTCAAACTTATTGGCTCATAATACCAACATGTATAAATGTTCACTTCATTGACACTTTTGTTGGAAAAACTCTGTATGTAACAAGCTGATTTTTGGGTGGCATCTCTAATTTTTTTTAAACCAACCCATCTCCTAGATTTTACTTAAACATATATCTAAGAAGCTGCCAGTTAAAATACTCTTAAGTGCTGCTACTGTGTGTGTTGGTGTGTGTGTTTCTCCTCCAGCTACTATGTATGTAGTGAATGGTGAACACATATAATTCTGTCTCAAAGTGACGGATCTAATGATGTTGCACCGATGGGCGGGACTCGGGAGCAGCGGGAGAGCGAGAAGAAAAACAAACTCAAAACGCTTTGAACACTGATAGCAGCACCAAACTGTTACTGTTGGCTAAAGTAAATGAGTAGAAATGGGGGGGGGGATTATTGGTGGGGACTGTCCCCGCCAGGACAAATTTGATGGGAACATGTCCTTATGAAAGTTACACCTGTGGCTTGGCAGTCTGTTGATGTTCACATGTTGAAAGCTAAGTGCTGTTAGCCAGATCGTCCTGATCTCTCATCGGCTGCTTCGTCTCGCTGGGGGAAGCTGCTGCCTGAGGGATCGCGGTCTGTCCTTGGTAGGACCAGGCAGACCGGCTGGACTGGCTCTGCTTTAGCTCCTCTAAGCAGGTTTAGATCTGATAAAAGCTCACATGAAGGCAACAGACCAGCAGCTGGAGCTCAGGCGGGTTCTGAACACAAGATTCCAGTTGATTTCCACTCCTAGACACAGAGCTGGGGCGGCACCATTTAGACTCTGGTTCTGTTTCCATAGCAGGAGCACCTTTGGCAGCTGAGGCCTGTACCACAAGCTCAGTTTAACCAATCAATGGCAATCAGGATCAGCTGCACCAGGAAGCTGGTTATCAACTCGCTTTATGAATCCAGTTTGAACTGATTACGAATCTGTGAACGGCCACCTATAAATGGGTGGCTTCAAGATAGCAGACCGATCACAATTATGGAATGCTATGGCATCAGGATTGTGCCAAAAGTCCACACACGCAATAAATACTCCCTGCGAGCATTCATACAAATGTTCATAAACTACTCAAATGCATGTTTAGCTTGGTACATGTGCAAATGGAGTAACATGTGGCCCCAATAAATCGGACACGCAAGTGTGGTTTGATTTCCTGTTTCTGTGCCGCTCATGGCAAGATTTTTTTTTACTTAGAAGGCGTTACCCACTGGACAAAGCAACCCGCCTGTAATTTGCTACCTTTCAGGACAGAGTGTCTGTTAAAAAGGGTTAAAGGGCATTTACAAAAAAGTTTAGGTCAAATCACCCGGTAGTTTCTGCTTGCTTAAAACGCTAGTTGTAAATGGGAGGACTGTTAAAGCTGGTTACCTTGGCTACGACTAACAGCTCAAGATGCGAGCTTTCCTGAAAAGTAGCCAATCACAGGCGGGTTGCTGTCGCTACCAAACACTGTAGGCGACAGCGGGCCGCTGTGAAAACCAGTCCAATTCTGGGATATCTGCTCCTCTAGTGACCATGGATGATCACTACTTTTCAAGATGCATTATGGGAAATCTTGATTCCCTACTTTTTCCACCCACTAGACATTCAGACACTCATTTAAAATGGTGTAACCACTATATAGTGCCCTAATATAGTGGTTAGGGCAGACATTTAGACAAAACCATAGTTTAAACGTTGGCTCACTCTTTGTTGTTAAATCTTCAGCAATCCTTCACACCAAACATGCATGTAGCGACAGTGCAGAGGAAAACTCCCTTTGAACAGGAAGAAACCTCCAGCAGAACCAGGCTCAGTGTGAGCGGCCATCTGCAGAAACCGACTGGGGTTCAAGGAGACAGAAGCAGACATGCTTCACAGGAGAAGAATAATCATCCAATTGGATTCAGGAGTATTGACTCCTGAATCCAACAGGGATTCTGTAGGCAGGAAGTGTTTCAATGAGTTTTGAAGACATAGGGTCATAGTTTAAAGTCTGATCAGCTTTTCTCTTGACCTGGAAAAAAAATCTTGAATGTAAAACGACGGACTGCAAATGTTTTTAAGTGTGTATGACGTTTTTAAGTGCTGAGTGTGTATGACGTCATCCGTGCGCCGGCTACCGTTCATTCATCCTGCCCGCTGAACTGCTGCTAGTTTTACTCGCATGCCTGGAAGATGTCTAGTGCTACGACCACAGATGATCTCGCTCTCGAAATGGAATTGAACAATTCAGATTAGCTAGCCAGATTAGCTGCCTGTCACAACTCCAGTCCGGCGCGTGGACGACGTCATACACACTCCACTTTGTTTTAAAAAAGTATATAAATATAAAAAATATAACCGCGGATGTCTTGGGTTCCTCTTTAATAAACTTAGCAGTAATCACAAAAAAAAATAAAAACAAACATTTTCATCATGATTATTGAGTCTGGGAGCGGCCATTTTTGCCCAAATATAGTAACACCTCACACCCGACATCTTGTGGCAGTGACGTCACGGTGCGGTAAGCCTAGCGCCATTCTCCCCGCTTTACAAGCAAAATCAATGGGAACTACTAGACACATCTGCAATCAACAACAATTATTGAGGATTTCCAGAGGACTTCACCATTGGAATTCACCAGAGCTATAGTGAAACTGACAATGCCCACGTGCATGGCAGTTGGATGTTGGAATACATAGGGTAAAAGTGAAAAAAAATATCAGTTATTTCACCTTTCCTATTAATGATCCTCCATGGATGGGTTCGTCGTTGGATTGCCAACTTAAGGAGGGAGAATTTTCCAGAGAAAAAACCCGTAATATGTAGCCAACATTTGGAAGAAGAATGTTTTCAAGATGACTTGGATAATGGCACGTTGTGACAAACACCAGATCCAGCACTGGGACTTGATCAACAGCCGATACCGCACCTTGACGTCACAAACCAGTAGGTGGCAGTAGTGTTCTTTGACAACATGGATGCCTCCAGTAAAGCACATTAAAAAGAAATTACTCTTAATTAAAAACATTTATCAATTATTTAACAGTCTGTAATAATTTATATTTAAAGTACTTTCAGAGATTTGTATTCTGAATATAACTGGTTTTAACCTTTTGTTTAATACTCCTGCCACTGTGTATAAGCTGTAACGATCCTTTTCCAGACAAATGTTTAATTCTTGTCAAAGGATAATTGGCCTATCCATGGAGTTCCTCAGGTAGGCGTTCTCAGCCTCCTGCTGGACCGAATGTAAATTCAGGTGACGGTCCACCAACAGGGAGTGTGTTTGTGTAACCACAGTGAGCGGTAAAGCAGTCCTCCGTAGGAGAGCTTCCTGTGGGGGATCCCCTCAGCCCCAGCGCCGCCCCCCCCGCAGACGAAACACTGTGCTGGTGCTGCAGTGCAGGAAGACGTTGGGAGGTCTGTGAGCATCACTGGGGTGATTCAGTCTGATCTGGGGTTTCTCTCTGCTGGACGGTTCACTGGGTGGTGCTGAAAGCTTCTGAGATGGAGGTGGTTTCTCTCTTCCTGATCGGAGAATGATTTCAAAATCTGTCAGAATCAAACCTGTAATTATTTCACAATGAGCCATCGGGCAGAACTGGGACACAGGGGGGTGACTTCCTTCCTAACTCATTCAGACCTTCAGAGCACAGCAGATGGTTGGATTTAGTCTCACCGGTTTCTGTTTGAACCAACAGACATCACCTCCAGGAACCAGATGACCAACAGCGCTACAGCATCTTCACTCCCACAGGAGGAGACTCGGCTCACATACCTGCACGTCTCCACCACGTCCAAACCAGGGCTGGATCACCCTGCCTCATCCCAGGAGAACAAGGAGAACTTGATATCTGCCTCAGATCCCCTGCCACCCCCCACCCCCCTCCAGTCTGATCCAGACCTCCACATCCCAAACACCCTTGACCCCCAAGAGCAGAGCAGCAGGTGATTCAAACTAAAGTAACCTGCTGTTTGTTTTTAGGAGCAATCGGATTATTATTATAGTTATAAATGCCGAGGGTCAAATCGGGGTCAATTTTTTACTTCTTTTACAGTTGTTGACGTCTTAATAAAATATTGATCTTCATTTCAGTTTAACCTATTTTTCTGCTTTTCAGTCTGCAGGTACTGGCCACACCCACCATGTCACAGTGTGAAGAAGGCAGGTGGAGTGTTGGCAGCTTGGAAGAGGCGTCAACCAATCCAAACACAACACTAATCCAGAGTCCCGCCCCTTCAGCGCCACCCACTGTCAAAAAGGTGGAGGGTCCGTGTGTAAAAGGAATCCAGACTGACCCAGGTAACGATGCTCTTACTTGTTTCCCTAAATCTACACATCCTGGTGCTATAGCTTCATTTTTATTTATAGGTTCAGTAAATTATTTGGCTCGTTTCCTTTTTAGGTTAATGAGGCTGAATGAGGCCTGAAATATTTTTTGTAGTGTGATCAAGTATAGAAACGCAATAATCAGCATAGATTCTGACCCTGCTTGATAAGGTCTGATGGATCCATTGCCCCTGTAGAACTGTTCCTGTGCCCTGTGTGTATAAGACATTCTAGAGAAATAAATTAATATGCGCCATAATAAAAAGCGCAAATGATTATGATCATATTTTTATCTTTAGATTTTTGACAATGATATAGAAAGTAAGTTGTTGGTTTCTTTAGATTTTTATTTAGCTTTATTGAGCTATGATCAGTTTTCGTCTTGCGCTGAAGTTTTAGGAGCAGCAAATGGCTCTTTGCTTCACTTGATATTTTAAACAAACTGCTTTTATATAATTCTTTTGTTCGGCTCCCAAGAAAAATTTGGTCTAGACCTTCCACTGAATAAATGTAGAGACTGTTGGAGAAATTATTTGAAAATATCAGAATTTACAGCAGTTTAGTATAAACTTTTTATCATTGTTGCAGCTGATTCTTCGCTCCCTGTCACGCCCACTTTTTCCTCCTCTCCCTTATTGGAGACGCCCCACCCCCAGACAGCTGACCCCAGCCATCCTACAGGTAGTTTGGAGTCTTTTCTTTCAGCTTCCATCCAAAACAAGAATTGGTGCATTCTCTTTATTTTGTTTTTACTTCAGGTGAAGAAGAGAAGGCTGTCAGTTTGCAGCAGACTAGGCAGGTTGTCAACGAGCTGCGTTTGGCGACGCAACGAGCCATCCATCTTTACCAGCAGGTCTGTTTTCCTGACTGCAGCCATGGTTGGATTTTATTTTCTAAATAATCCAAACCGACAGATTCACAAAAAGTCACAATCTATTGTTTTTAGCCAGCTTTCATATCAAAAGTCTCGTCTTGACTTAAAGTTAATTTCTCTGCAGATTGGCGGCTCTGAACGCTACCTGGAGAGCTCTTCCCTTCTGCAGGAGGCCTTCGCCGCCGTTCTCGGGGAGCTGCAGGGTGTGACCCCGCCAGCGTGCAGTAGCGCCCCAGTTGGTCAGATGCAGGATGAGCAGACTAAGGTCCTGCTGGAGAAATACTCTGAGCTCCTGGTTCAGATGACTCAGAACAAACTGAATAAAATCTGAAGCCAAACAACTACGGGTACGGAGGCTGACAGGGGACAGAATTCAGTCAGCGGACAAACTTTGAAAATAAAGGCACCTTATTGTTTTCCAGCCAGCAGTATTTTATTTTTATTTTTAAATCACACTCACTGTTTTAATAAAAATTAAGCTTAAATTTTTAATAAAATGTTGTTTGATCAACTTGTTTCATTTAATCTTTTTATCCAGTACTGACCTGTTGGAGGATTTAAACAAAAATCCAATTTTTGTTTTTAGACTGACTTAGACAACTTCTATTGTCATTTTGTATTCAGACTGCATACAAAACAAGTTTTGGTTTGTATAGCTTTTCAGACAGTAAATTAACATTTCCATTCCATAAAGTGCAGCAGAGATCAAATATTAATGGTGTGGGAGAAAAAACATGGTGCAAAAAAGACATTGATATGGACGTTCAGTGCATTGATATATATATGGTGCAAAAATGCAGGATTTTTGGTTTGGTGTAATCAGTTTGATGCAGTGTGACATGATTTAGAGTTTTTTTTTTTTTACTTTAATGGTGTCATTAAAATCCTTACCTTTGATGTAGCCTCTATAGATGTAAAAAACAAAGTATGTGTATTAATCTATAAATGAAAGTTTTTTTTTTTTTTTTTTTTTTCCAATATTTGCAGATTAAGTATTTTAAAAACCTCAACTTTTATGCAGCTTCTATCAGTTAAAAATGTTTTTTTAGGGTGTAAAATAGAAAATTTAACCAGTATAGTCTTAAAAATGGGGTGGGGTGTAAATTTAACTTTTTCAGAAGTTTTCATATTTATTTTTCCCCATATCTTTTTAATAAGTTTGGGTGGGCGTGGTCTATTTTGCTCCCATCAGGAAGAAGGCAGGGCGTGTTCTGATTGGCTGGAGACAGTCGCCCCGCCTCGTTTCAGTGACGAATCTCAAAGCAGCAACAAAAAGTTGATAGATAAAAATAAAATTAAGAGGCAGCAAATACGAAGGTTTCTCTATAAACTGGAGCGGCTTTGGGGAGCTCCTCAGCGGGGAGAGGAGGCGGCATGAGGCAGAGCGGGCACCGCGGGTCATGACTGCACTGATTCTGCATGGATCCTGGCGGGGCGTCGCAGCGGAGCAGCCGGTCCGGAGGGTCCTGGAAGGGGCACATCATCCAGCAGCTGAGGCACCGAGACCGGATCCAGAACACCACGTTCCAGGACCTGATCCGGTTCTGTAAGAAGCTCAGAGGTTATTCAGGTTCAGAGGAGCTGGAGTCGGTCTGCACCAAACTCCGTTCAGAAAAAGGCCCATTAAAAACAAACCGAAACCACTTCTTTGAAGCCTGAAAATCTGAGATTATCTTTTACAAAGTCTGGTTTTGCTACAGAGTTTCCCTACAGCATGGGTCAGGGTTCAGAACTAAACCGAATGTCAAACTAAAACCTGCTTTATTTTGTCAACATCTGATACAGGAAGTGGTCCAAAACCCAAACCACAGGCTGGTGCGCTTCCTCTTAACAGTGACTCATGTGTGAATGATGATCTGCAGCTGGTTCATCATCTGCAGCTGGTTCAATCATCTGCATCTGGCTCAATCATCTGATGCTGGTTCATCATCTGCAGCTGGCTGGATCATCTGCAGCTGGTTCATCATCTGCAGCTGGTTCAATCATCTGCATCTGGCTCAATCATCTGATGCTGGTTCATCATCTGCAGCTGGCTGGATCATCTGCAGCTGGTTCAATCATCTGTATTGGATCATCTGCAGCTGGTTCAATCATCTGTATTGGATCATCTGCAGCTGGTTAAATCATCTGTAGATGGATAATCTGCAGCTGGTTAAATCATCTGCAGCTGGTTCAATGATCTGCAGCTGGTTCAATGATCTGCAGCTGGTTCAATCATCTGTATTGGATCATCTGCAGCTGGTTCAATCATCTGTAGATGGATAATCTGCAGCTGGTTAAATAATCTGCAGCTGGTTAAATCATCTGCAGCTGGTTAAATCATCTGCAGCTGGTTCAATGATCTGCAGCTGGTTCAATGATCTGCAGCTGGTTCAATCATCTGCAGCTGGCTGGATCATCTGCAGCTGGTTCAATCATCTGCAGCTGGCTTGATCATCTGCAGCTGGTTCAATCACCTGCAGCTGGCTGGATCATCTGCAGCTGGTTCAATCATCTGTATTGGATCACCTGCAGCTGGTTCAATCATCTGCAGCTGGCTCAATCATCTGCAGCTGGTTCAATCATCTGCAGCTGGTTCAATCATCTGTATTGGATCACCTGCAGCTGGTTCAATCATCTGCAGCTGGTTCAATCATCTGCAGCTGGTTCAATCATCTGTATTGGATCACCTGCAGCTGATTGGATCACCTGCAGCTGGCTGGATCATCTGCAGCTGGTTCAATCATCTGCAGCTGGTTCAATCATCTGCAGCTGGTTCAATCATCTGCAGCTGGATAATCTGCAGCTGGTTAAATCATCTGTAGATGGATAATCTGCAGCTGGTTAAATCATCTGTAGATGGATAATCTGCAGCTGGTTAAATCATCTGCAGCTGGTTAAATCATCTGCAGCTGGATAATCTGCAGCTGGTTAAATCATCTGTAGATGGATAATCTGCAGCTGGTTAAATCATCTGCAGCTGGTTAAATCATCTGCAGCTGGATAATCTGCAGCTGGTTAAATCATCTGTAGATGGATAATCTGCAGCTGGTTAAATCATCTGTAGATGGATAATCTGCAGCTGGTTCAATTATCTGCAGCTGGTTAAATCATCTGCAGCTGGTTTAATGATCTGCAGCTGGTTCAATCATCTGCAGCTGGTTCAATCATCTGCAGCTGGTTCAATCATCTGCAGCTGGATCATCATCTGCAGCTGGTTCAATGATCTGCAGCTGGTTCAATCATCTGCAGCTGGTTCAATGATCTGCAGCTGGTTCAATCATCTGCAGCTGGTTAAATCATCTGCAGCTGGATAATCTGCAGCTGGTTTAATGATCTTAGCTGGTTCAATCATCTGCAGCTGGTTCAATCATCTGCAGCTGGTTCAATCATCTGCAGCTGGTTCAATGATCTGCAGCTGGTTCAATCATCTGCAGCTGGTTAAATCATCTGCAGCTGGTTAAATCATCTGTAGATGGATAATCTGCAGCTGGTTAAATCATCTGTAGATGGATAATCTGCAGCTGGTTAAATCATCTGCAGCTGGTTAAATCATCTGCAGCTGGTTCAATCATCTGCAGCTGGTTAAATAATCTGCAGCTGGTTCAATGATCTGAAGCTGGTTCAATGATCTGCAGCTGGTTCAATGATCTGCAGCTGGTTCAATCATCTGCAGCTGGCTCAATCATCTGCAGCTGGATCATCATTTGCAGCTGGTTCAATCATCTGCAGCTGGTTAAATCATCTGTAGATGGATAATCTGCAGCTGGTTAAATCATCTGCAGCTGGTTAAATCATCTGCAGCTGGTTAAATCATCTGTAGATGGATAATCTGCAGCTGGTTAAATCATCTGTAGATGGATAATCTGCAGCTGGTTCAATCATCTGCAGCTGGTTAAATCATCTGCAGCTGGTTTAATGATCTGCAGCTGGTTCAATCATCTGCAGCTGGTTCAATCATCTGCAGCTGGTTCAATCATCTGCAGCTGGTTCAATCATCTGTATTGGATCACCTGCAGCTGATTGGATCACCTGCAGCTGGCTGGATCATCTGCAGCTGGTTCAATCATCTGCAGCTGGATCATCATCTGCAGCTGGTTCAATGATCTGCAGCTGGTTCAATGATCTGCAGCTGGTTCAATCATCTGCAGCTGGATCATCATCTGCAGCTGGTTCAATGATCTGCAGCTGGTTCAATCATCTGCAGCTGGTTCAATCATCTGCAGCTGGTTAAATCATCTGCAGCTGGATAATCTGCAGCTGGTTTAATGATCTTAGCTGGTTCAATCATCTGCAGCTGGTTCAATCATCTGCAGCTGGTTCAATCATCTGCAGCTGGTTCAATGATCTGCAGCTGGTTCAATCATCTGCAGCTGGTTAAATCATCTGCAGCTGGATAATCTGCAGCTGGTTAAATCATCTGTAGATGGATAATCTGCAGCTGGTTAAATAATCTGTAGATGGATAATCTGCAGCTGGTTAAATCATCTGCAGCTGGTTAAATCATCTGCAGCTGGTTCAATCATCTGCAGCTGGTTAAATCATCTGCAGCTGGTTCAATGATCTGAAGCTGGTTCAATGATCTGCAGCTGGTTCAATCATCTGCAGCTGGATCATCATTTGCAGCTGGTTCAATTATCTGCAGCTGGTTAAATCATCTGTAGATGGATAATCTGCAGCTGGTTAAATCATCTGCAGCTGGTTAAATCATCTGCAGCTGGTTAAATCATCTGCAGCTGGTTAAATCATCTGTAGATTGATAATCTGCAGCTGGTTAAATCATCTGCAGCTGGTTAAATCATCTGTAGATGGATAATCTGCAGCTGGTTAAATCATCTGCAGCTGGTTAAATCATCTGTAGATGGATAATCTGCAGCTGGTTAAATCATCTGCAGCTGGTTAAATCATCTGCAGCTGGTTAAATCATCTGTAGATGGATAATCTGCAGCTGGTTAAATCATCTGTAGATGGATAATCTGCAGCTGGTTAAATCATCTGCAGCTGGTTCAATCATCTGCAGCTGGCTCAATCATCTGCAGCTGGATCATCATCTGCAGCTGGTTCAATGATCTGCAGCTGGTTCATCAGCTTTAGCAGCTTTCCATGCTGACTGAGTCTAAATCAGGTCGGATTCTGAGCGGAGTTTGCTTCAGGTGGCGACAGGTGTTCCTGCTGTTCGCTCTGCACGGTTTTCTGCTTTTACCTACAGCTGTTCTGTATGGAAGCCTGTTTCCGACAAATGAAAATAAAGAAATGCCAAATACTCATAATTGTTAGATTCCAAGTCATAATTTGGACGTTCAAAGTTTTAATGAGATACAAATTCATAATTATAAGATACAAAGTCATTATTTCAACGTTCAAAGTCATAATTTCGACTTTCAAAGTCTAAACTTTGACTTGGTATTTCATAATTATGACTTTCAAAGGGACTTTGAAAGTCATAATTATGAAATACCAAGTCACTTTGAAAATCAAAATTATGACTTACAGAATTTGAAAGTCCAATATCTCATAATTCTGACTTTCTATTTGGTAATTTTTTTAACTTTCTTATGGCAGAGACAGGCTTCCATAGTTCCGAATGTATGGCGAGAATATCGTTTTGATGTTACGCAAGATATGGTTTCAGAGATAGAACTTTAAAAAAAGTTTTCTTTTCTTTCTTCTTTTTACTTTTACATTTTTGAAAGGAAGTTTTTTTTTTATTTGCCTTAAAAAAACTTTGCTGCAGCTTCTATCAATTAAAGGTGTAAAATAGTGAGTATAACAGGGACAGGGGTGTAATGTAGCTTTACCCATTCTCAGTCAATAGTTTTGATTTATTTCAACTTTGATTATTTGAAATCCTTAGCAGACTGGGTTTTTATGAATTGCATTCTATTTGGATCCTGCTTCAACAGAAATGCTAACGTTGACACAGCAGAATCATGGCTTTTGGTCAGCACACAGATCAAACAGAAGTGTAGAAGGATCTGAAAATTATGCAATTCCTGAAACTTAGTCTGCCAAGAGATTGAAATAAATTTAAAGAAATCTGAAAAACTGTAAAACTGTCATTCCTAAGATCTTTTTCCTAAT
Source organism: Cyprinodon tularosa (assembly GCF_016077235.1). NCBI lineage: Eukaryota > Metazoa > Chordata > Actinopteri > Cyprinodontiformes > Cyprinodontidae > Cyprinodon > Cyprinodon tularosa. The sequence continues at coordinate 350,999 of NW_024039371.1, forward strand.
TTTTCAACTTTTATCCCTTTAGTTATGTACAAAAAAAACGTACTTACTTTTTGGTGTTTTTTGCAGTGTATGGCATATCTGACCTTAAATTGTTTTTTTTGTACATGATTAAAGGGATACATGCCCCTCGAGGTAGTTTTAAGTCTATTTCTGACGTCTTGCGCATGTGTATTTACTATGGGTATTCTGATCTGACAGAACTATGGTCTCTCTAACCCATGCAAACCCAAAGTTGGTCCTTGAGGGCGGCTGTCCTGCTGGTTCTAGAGGTTTCCCTGCTTCAGCACAGCTGTTTTTCATTGACAGCTGATTATTTGGGTTTTGCTGAACTGCAATTATCAGAATCAGCTGTGCGAAAGCAGGGAAACCTCTAAGACCTGCAGAACAGCGGCCCTCAAGGACAGACTTTGGGGATGGCTGCTTTAACCTTTTCTCTTCTCTCAGATACTCTGCTGCTGGAAAAAACCAGCCTGACCAAGAGGCTCCTGAGCCACTCTGCCAGGTAACTCCTGAGCTCTGACTCGTTCAATCAGTGTGCAGCTAATCCATTGTCTGAGTATGGTAAGGGTGTTTTTGTTTTCTTCATCCAGACCTCCTGAGGGCCCAAACAGTTCGTCTTTGCAGATACAGAGCAGCTCCCTTAAGGAAAAGATGGGAGAGGTGAGATAAAGTGGACCAAACAGGAAACACTGTCTTCATCTATCTAACATCAGCTAAACCACATATCCAACCCAGTGTCAGGCATAACGGCTCATTGATCTGATGATTTGGGCTTATGAGAACAGCTTTCAGTCTTCGATTCGACAAAGAACTACTTGGTTTGCTGAATTATTTCAGACACAAATGTGATGCAGTTTGCTTTCTGTTCTGACTGAGGTTCCTTCTCTGGGCTTCACGTAGAAACGTCTGAAGGTGTCGTTTCCTGATATAAACACCATGTTTTGATTTATCTGCTGCAGCAGAACAACCTGCAAGAGGAAATGAGAGAAACGCTCTACTCTAACTCTTCATTCAGATCCCAGGAAGGGGCTGCAGAAGTTGATCGCTGAGTGTTTCTGTGTCGTTGCAGCTGGCCTATAAGGTAGTGGAGCTGCAGCAGCAGGTTAAGATCAAAGACGATGTCCTCGAGGAGCAACGGAGTCGGTGAGTCTCCCGCCTGAACCTGCTTGCTCACCTGAACGAGTTCGCACGACCCAAACCACCACAATGATGGCTTTAAGCCTCTGCTTATTTTTAAACAGCTAAGAACCAACAGGGGGCCGAAAACTCTTAAAATTTTTCAATAGATTGTAGTTTTATTTTACCCCCTCAATGGTGTTTTATCTGTGCATTTATCCTCAATGATGAAGGCCGCTCCTCATCCTCCTCTCTGCTGTCAGACTGCAGGAGGAAGAGGATCGGCTGAAAGGAGCATCTGATGCCAAGCTGGCGCTTCAGCAGCAGGTGCAGCAGATCGAGGAGAAGAACAAGAAGCTGAAGACGGCGTACGATGCACTGCTGGAGCGTCAGAGGGAGGCGGAGTCAAAAATCAGGGAGGAGAAGGAGAAAGAGGAGGGAATGCTGGAGGACATGATGCACCTTAAGAAACAAGCCGCCGCCCGCATGAACCACCGCAACGAACGGCGCTCCAGGTGAGTTAAGAGGGGGAAACTCACTCGATCCTCCTTCTTTCATTACACTCGCTGGTGTTATGAAAGAAAGGGGTGAAAAGATGGTCAGATGTTCGACTCACTTTAGGTTTTTGATGTTTGTTTCCACCAGAGCTCGACAGGCAACGGTGCAGAAGGAGCTGCGGACGGTGGCCAGGTCAAAGGTCACCGTCGACAGGTGAGCCGTTCCTTTGTGCTCTTAGTTAGAAATCTGCCAAAATGGCGAAGGATCCGCTCTGTGCTTGAATCACCTTTTGTTGGTTTGAGGATGGAACAGCCTGAGAAAGCACAGTAGTAGCCATTTACAATTTCCCCACTTTCCTTGATGGGCCCTTGACTGGTCCCCTACAATTTCTTTTTAGAAACAAACCTCAATCTTTGTACTAAAATATTCTTTCTGTCATGATTTGTGGACATTAAGATCTAAAGAGAAGCGTCATCTCCTGTTTGGACCCTGTAATCCAGTGAAAGGGTGGAGTCAGAGTAAAAAAAAATGGTTGGAAGTTGGAGGGGATTTTGCTGTCATTCGGCTGGCGTTTGACTGGGATGGGCCACTTTGAATGGCTGATAATGTAAACTGCCTGTGATTGGCTACGTATCAGGAAATCCTGCCTCTTGAGACAGTATTTGGTACCTTATCTTGGTATCAAATTAATAGCAAGTAAATACAGGGCAAGTATCACAGATGTTTTTTTTTTTTTTACTATTTAAGCTATATATATCATTAAACTTCTGACCTTTTTAAATCTTTTTCATGTTTTTTTGTTTAGACCAAGTTTAGAATATAAAAGAAAATCCTTTTATTGTCCCACAATGGGGAAATTCTGGTGTTACAGCAGCAAAAAGATGATAGAAAAAGTGGTTTCACAAATGTGTTTAAATGAAAAGTCCGGTCATATTTAGAAGTCAGACTCCTGAAAGGAAGAAACCTCCGGCAGAACCAGGCTCAGTGTGAGAGGCCATCTGCTGAGGCCGACTGGGGTTCAAGGAGACAGAAGCAGACATACAGAAATAAGCAGAGATGCAAAAGGAACTTGTTAACCAGCTTCACAGGCCGCCCGGTCCAGGAAACAGCCAGCCAGGCAGACAATCTCCGAGCCAGCTCCCATGTCAGAGGATGAAAGAGAGCACATCCAGTTACTCACAGTCAGAGAAACAGGACTACACTGAAAAATGGGCAGAGCTCAAACCATCTAGTGGTTCTCCATTGGTTACCATTCACACAAGTTGACATGAGGAGTAGAAACAGATCCTTAAGCCAGTAGCAATCTGAAATTCATCTCTTTTTGATGCATTCCCAACTGACCATCCATTTATTGTAATCTCTGACCTTCTATTTTAATTTAAGCTGGAAAATATGAACGTTTTGATCAGATATGTTATGCTATTTCTTTAATTTCCTGTATTTGTGCTGTTATGAGATAGCCTGACGTAGTCCGACTCAATTCTAGTCAGAATATGAGTCTGATGCTGCTCCATAGAGCTGTGATTATGGGGCGTGTTTCGAACGAACCAGGAAAAAAAAATGCCTCTGCACTCAATTGGATAGACCTACAACCAATAAGAGCAACGGAGTGCGTGACGTATGTTAAGCGAGGCATAGTTGTTGTCCACAAAAATCAAAGCGTGCAGTTTCACGCCTAGAATAAGAAGATGAGACTTGATCGTGTTTCTCTGTTCCTCTTTTAAAATTAATTTGCTGTCGATATCTTCTAGAACAGACCTAATAGCAGAATCTACTCACCCAAACTCTCCAGCGGCAGCCATTATTGTTGTCACCCTAGCGCGCTTTGGTCACGTGGTTGATTACGTTACTCTTGATCATCTGTCCATCATCGTATAAAGTCCGCCCTGACAATTTGATTGGATCGCCTGACAGTGGGCGATAATACTCGCGCTACTATGGAGCAGAGCCAGACCGAACTTCCCCGACCTCAAACTTTGTGGGCGGGACTAAGTTCTGACTGGCACCCAGGCTAGTTATGAGAGGCATTCTCATTTCTTTCTTATATTTGGTTCAAACTTTTAGTTTTTAATGACCCAAAAAAACAAATGATTGAATCACTGCAAACTTTACCCAGCTGTCACGTCTGTCCTTGTCGCTGGTTTTGTAAAAATAGTTTGATCCCAAATCCTTACATGTGATTGGCTACGATGACGTCATGTTCTCAGTCAAAGCAAAGTGTGAGCAGGATGGAACCACAGGTGAGTCAACAAATTTGGGTATAATTGTGCTGAATCTGCACTGAAAAAAACATTTAAAATGCACATTGAGAGTAGATCATGTGCGTGTTTCATATGATTATTAGTCTGTTCGCCATTTTAGTAGAATCCTGACTTCAGCGCTTCGTCATGTTCTGCACTTAGCAGAGAACCAGACTCTGAGCTTTAAGGGGATAAATTCACCTCAGAACTTTGTCTTCCAGTTCATCCAGTGCTCCCACTTCCAGATCCACGTCTCCGAAGAACAAAGACAAGGACGAGTCCACTGGGAGAAGTCAAACTCGACTCTTCAGGTTATTGATCCTCAGACTCCATTACTGACAGTTTAAGTTTTCTCTGAACAAAATGTGAAAGAAAAAGTTTAGGGCTTTTATTCTGCAGAGTATCATATAAAAACATTGTCAAAGTATGTTTGGTTCAGCACTCTGGTCCTCAGTGCAGCTCTCCTTGGTTTAGAGATGGAGGTAAAGACTCTCAGTAGATAGAGCTCACCAGGTCCGAATCACTTTCAAAATAAAGCCCACTGGTTCCAGAAGGGAAAATGGATCAATTGTTTGCTCTGAAAATCTGTTTATAGCATCAAATATTTGGAGAGTTGTATTTACTTCCCCATAAAACTGTTTAAAAAACAGAACAGAATATCTCCTGCTTTAAAGCCAAGGTTTTTTTCCATGCATGATTTCCTGCGACCCGTTTCAAAGCTACATAGCAGAACCAAACCTCTGGTACCGTCTCAATATGGACACTGTAACCCTGTGTTTCAGGTCGGCGTCAGCCACGTCTCCAAGGTCCTTCTTCTCCTCATCAAAGTTCTCCATCAGGGAGATGTTTGAGTGAGTTCCTGGGTGCCGTCCGGTTCTTTGGCTGGGTCTGGGTTTGGTTCATGGTTTCTCTCTGATAGAAGGTGTTTTACTTCAACAGGAAGAAGAGGGGGCATTCGATCCACAGCCTGGAGGAGGACCTTCTGTATCCTGTTGGAATCTGTCTATCAGCCCGAGTTCCGACCCGACCGCTGCAAGTGCTGGTAACTCTCCAAACCATATAAATGTCTGATCACAGCTCCTAACCTGCTGGACTGAGTCCTAAAAGTCTATTCCTGCTCAGATTAACCTCGCTTTTAAATCATAACTCCTCTGGTTCTTGGAAGCAGACCTGCTTTTTTTTTTTTTTTTTACCATCTTTCTAAAGTTGGACAGAACAAAAAAAAAATCTCCCTGCCTCCTAAAGTGATAATCACCATCTCCTGGCCTTTTTCAGGAGCATTTATCAACCCCTGGAACCCCTTGAATGCACCATGAACTCTGCATTCAGGGGGAAACAATACAGCAAAAATAGTACAAAGCCATTGCTTTGGGACTTTTTTCATGGTAAAAGTCATAAACCATAAACTATTTCTGAATAGATTGTATCCAGTTTGTTTGTGTCTCTTTTTAATCATTGCCATTTAAAAAGGTAATGAACAAACAAAAAGAGCAGAAAACATAAACGGATTATCAGTGATCTTTGTCTCCATCTACTGGTCAAACTGAGAACTGCAGTGTTCTCTGGTCTGTTCAGAATAAACAGCCTCTGTGTCCCTGCTCCTTACAAAGAGCTTGTCTGTATTCCGGTTACCCAGCATGCCCCTCTTCCATCCCTCCACATTCACATGCTCACTAATGGGCGTTGCCGTAGTAACGGCTGCTTCTGTTTCTCCTCAGGAGGCCCATGAGCAAGGCATCAACACGGTGCGGTTCAGCTTCAGCTCGGACCTGCTGGCCACAGGCGGGACGGACCGGGTCATCAAGCTTTGGGACGTCCGAGCAGGTAAAACCAGTTCCGGTCAGCTAACACAGCCCTCATGTCTGTTTCCTATGGTTGGTTGTGACCTCACTGATGATGTCACCAGGCTGGTTGAGCCACAGAGGCACTCTGGACGGCAGCACGGAGGGGATCACATGCGTGGAGTTCGACCCTACGGTGAGTGTGGGAACTATGGCAGGCCGTTTTGACATTTATTAGCTTGACTGAATCCAGATGTCTCAAACCTAGAATTGGATTTCTGGATATCTAGAATGTTATATTCAATTTTGATATCTGAAATACTAATTTTGACAAGCAGTAACTATTATAGAGATCTGAAATTCGAGTTCATCCTCGACAGAATTAATTTTTAGATAGGAAAAATTTGATTTTAGATATCTGGAATTAAAAGCCAAATAGACATGAATGGGAAACACAACGTCATTTGTACTAGTAAGAATTACATTTCAGCTATATGAAAGGTTTATTTTAGAAATCTGAAATGTTAATTTTGATAAGGAAGAAACGCATTTGAGACACTTGGATTACATATTTAGTCAAGCTAATAAATGTAAAAAGGGCCACTTAAAATTTGTATTTGTATATTTTCAAGGTATTTTAAAGTTTTTTCTTACTAGTACAATTATATATTTTTCATCCTGATATTTTATTTTTGCTGCCAAATATTAGAGTTTAGGTTATCTGTACAGTTCTGACTAGTAGGAAATTAGTTTTGACCAGTGAGAATCTTATTTTAGAGATTAACAAATGGAACAATAGAGAGGACAGCGCTTCTATTAAATGCCAAAAAGGCCTGCCGGCCTCAAGCTCGCCGTCCAAACAGAACCGCTACTGATTGCCTGTCTGTGTCTGCAGGGCCGGAGGATCCTCGCAGCTTCGCACAATAAGTCCGCTCTGCTGTGGTGCCTGGATGACTCGGTTCCCAAGGTAACCAGGTCTACCTGGGCTTCAGTTTGGATGCAGTTTAATTAGAATCTGTGAATGAATGGAAGTTTGTGTTGGTCAGGTCACTCTGACGGGTCACAGCAGGAAGGTAACAGCAGCCAGGTTCACCTGCTCCCCCCATCAGGTGGTGACAGGAAGCACCGACCGGACCATCAGGCTCTGGGACCTGAAAAGAGCCGCCTGTGAGTGGCCGTCTAATCTGGCCTCTGATTGGCTGAGACTGTGTGTGTCTAAGTCATTCTGTGTCTGCAGGCCTGCAGCAGAGGGAGGTGGCATCATTTTGCAGCGACCTGGTGTGTTCTGAAAACAGCATCATCAGTGGACACTTTGACAGCAAGATCAGAGTCTGGGACTCCAGGTACCTCCTGAGTTTTCAAACACTTTTAATGATGGTCCCAAAAACTTAGTGAGTGTGTCAGGATGGGAGTACCGATCTGGCTCTGCTTGTCAGGACGGTGAGCTGCGTTCAGGAGCTCCCCTCGCAGGGTAGAGTCACTTCGTTGGACCTGAGCTCCGACCGCCGCCAGCTGCTAAGCTGTTGCCGAGACGATTGCCTCCAGCTGGTGGACCTCAGGTGGAGCAACGACCGGATGTGCTTCAGGTAGAGCAGACCCAGTTCTGTTCGGAGGTTCAGTCAGGTGGGCGGAGTCCTGTTGGTAACAAACTGTTTGTTTCAGAGCTGACGGATTCAAATGTGGCAGCGACAGCACCAAGGCCGTCATCAGGTCTGTACCGCCGAACTGCTAAGCATCACAGGGCTTTAACTAGGACGAAGAAATCTGGAATGGAACTTCAAACACACAAACTAATCTCTACATACCCAATAAATCACAACCATGACTGGGCTTCTCTGGGCTCCTGGCTTTTTATGCTCCTGTAGGAAATAAACTACCTGTGATTGGCTACTTTTTTAGGAAATCCCGCCTGCATTGTTTCTTTCTGGTTGTGTTAATGAAACTTTCTATTAATGACAGGGATGGATGTTGGATATGAAGTCAGATGTCAGTTGTTGAAGAGAGCAGCTATTAGCCCAAATATGCTTTCTAACATTACTAGAAAGAAAACAGTACTATCTGAAGAGGCAGGATTCCCTGATAAGTAGCCAATCACGTGCAGAGAAAAGTGCTTTTCTCAAAGTGCACATGGGGAATCTCTTTCAGTTGGGTGCGCTAAAATAAAATTGCTCTCGTGAATTTCTCTCTCTGCAGTCCAGACGGATGCTACCTGGCAGCTGGATCAGCTGACGGAGCCGTTTACATCTGGAACGTTTCCAAAGGGAACCTGGAGACCCGCCTCCAGGGCCAACACAGGTGATTGCAGATAATGTAAACCACACGTGTCGCACTTTGCCAAAAAAAGGCTTATAATGCCATAAAGTAGAGACTTAAGCCCCATTTACACTACCCTTCAAAAACCGAGCTCGGATCAGTTAACCAGGCCGAGCTCTGTTCTGACGACCGTTTACACATCACACTATCTCGGTTCATCGCCTCCTAGTGACGATCTGCAGTATTACTGCCAGTATTAAAGAAGGAAATCAAGCAGTTGGTGGCGGTAATGCACCAAAAGTTGTTTGCCAACCGCCATAAAACACAAGAACAAGAAGACGAGGAGGAAGGAATCAAGCAAATCAAAATGGCGGCGCCCGTCACATTCAGAAAGTTATGCTTGATTATTATTGCTGTACTTCGGTGTTATTGTTTAAAATGCCATTATTTAAAATGTTGCATGGAGAAGATTTTGATTGTTGTTTATAGTTGAAGAAGAAGTTGTTCTTCTTCTGTTTCTGGAGGGGCATTACCGCCAACTACTGGAATTGAGTGTGAATCGGGATGTGCAGCCAGACGGAGATGGCGCGTTCTGCTCATGCGCTCTTGTTATCAGAGAACCGAGCCGAGCTCACCTCTGGAACTGGTCTGCAGTTAGCGCGGTCCGGTTGTGTCTAGCTCGGTTCAGTTCAGTTTGATTTCCATTTACACACGATAAGTTATCTCAGTTACTGAGCTCGGCACGGCCTCGGCACGGTTTTTCAAGGGTAGTGTAAATGGGGTATTATATTCATTTAAAGCATCCAAATTCCCTAAAACTGTGAAATGAGTTATGATACCAAAGTATGTTCGCTTAAACATAAATAATAAATGAAATCATGAAAGAAATTTTATTTTTACCTGTGAAACCAGGCCTTTTCAGCCCTTGATGATGCAGAGTCGGCGAATATAAAAATTAGTTTGAAAAACTCCATCTGTGGAGTTGGCGTCTGAAACCTGATTTGTCAGTAGCTGTGTCCTTAGACAGGATGTGTTCTGTTCCTCTGGTAGTTCTTCCATCACTGCTGTGTCCTGGTCTCTCTCCGGGGAATACGTCGTCAGTGTGGACAGGAGCCGGCGGGCCGTATTGTGGAGAGACATCTGACCAATCGAACAGGCTTTCCTGCAGGGACTCCTCTGAACCGGCCAATCCAGCAGCAGCTACTGTTCTAATGGATCTGAGGGCTGTACTAAAGAAAATTTGTGGGGTTTTAAGCTACATTTTGAGAGAAACAAAGGGAAGTTTAACCTTAATTTTTTGTTTTCTCCCAGGACTGTGCACAGATTTAACAAAGGGAAAACAGATTTAATTAAAGGAACACTGACTCTTTTTTTTTTTTTTTTTTTTTTTTTTAACTAACTTTCAGCTTTATTAAACATGTTAAGTGTCAAGCTTTAGAGTAAAAATATGACCTCAGGACCTCCTGAAGCATCAGGAAATAATTTCTGAAGAAAATGGAAGCGAGTATGTATGGATTGATGCAGAAACTGCTAAAACGGTTCAGTGGACCAGACTAACTGATGAAAAGGTGCTTTATCTCTGAGAGGAAGAACAAAGGTTTCATCATTAGCAGCACTTTGCAGGAATTAAATGTTCATTCCATTCTTATTTTTTCTTATCTTCTTTTGTCTGATAAGGTTCTAAAGTCTGATTTTAAATCCAGGTGCTTATTTATTTAGAGATGTAAGGAACTTGAGGTTTGGGTCTATTTGAAAGGCTGCTGCTCTGATCCGTTTAGCCTCTCAGCTCTGAGGAGGGAAATTTAGGGTCTTTATAGCAAAACTGGAAGTTCAGCTGAGTAATTTAATGCTCAGCTGTATGCCTGAGCTATTTGTTATAGTCCAGTCCGTCTCTTCATCTATGCACAGCAGCAACCCCCTGCTGTTTTTCAGCTGCTTTACAACAGCTGCACCAAAATATGTAAACCTGGTTTGATGCAGTTCCGGTTTCCTGTCACTAGAGGGTGCTACTTCAAACCTTTCTGCTCTCATTGGAGAAATGGTTCCTGGTTCCCTCTGAGATTCTAATCCTAACCTTTTTGCTTATTTCAGCCCAGAACAAGGCTCTTTTCATTTTGTCATTTTTTTTGTTTATATTTAATCTATAAATTTTATCAATTTGTTTTTCAAAAGTGTTGTTTTTTATAGATTATGTGTATTTTTTTTCTTCAAATTTATGTTTTTCGAATTGATTTTTACGAATTTATTTATTTTAAAATTATGTGTCACAGATGGTATTCTCTTCATTTTTGGGGACGGAACCAAGACGTATCTATCGGTCGACATGGATGTTAGCAATTACGTTTGTGTTGGTTTTCATTGCCATTTGTGAACATTTGTATTAGGCTTTCAATCTACAATTTGAAAAGCAAATATAAAAAAAAAGGAAATACTAAATCTGGGTCAAAATCTTTTTGAAAGTTTCAATTCTGGATTAGGATTTTCTTAAAGTTCCATATACAAAACATATTCTTTGCAGGTAGCAATAATGCAACAAAAATCACACCATAGGCTGGTTGACCTTTAGTGACCCCTAGAAACTTTCATTGATATCTATTATAACTGAAAGCAGCACAAACCTTTAACTTCATTTGTTTGGTTCGATGAAGGATGCTTCACTTGGCTATGAGAACTTGATTCTAAACTAAACCCGGTTCTGGTCTGGAACCAGTTTCTGGCTAATTTTTATTATTATTTTTTCCAGTTTGTTTAACCTTTTCTTATATAGCAGATTAGAACTGACTGTCAGGATAGCTGAGGTACTATTTTGGTCCGGACTCCTGGTGTCCAACACCCAGATCTCCTCCAGTTCCGGATGTTTTCTCTTTCTTTCTTGGTGTGTTTAAAAGCTGCTGATGTGACATGTTTTTATTTTTGCTGCTCTGTCTTGATAAGTTCTGTTGAACCTTATGGGTTTAAAGGGAAATGTGTGGAATTGGTTCTTCTGATTTAAGAACTCATCCAGACTCTTTTAATCTTCACTTATTTATACAGTTTGAAGCTTTTTAATCAGACCTGTGTGGAAAGATGTTTTGAATTAAATCAGAAACGCAAAAGTTCCTCTGAAATAAATCCTGATTTTAACCCAATGATGTCTTCCGATTTGATCTTTTTTTTTTCAGGTTATATTCGGTGTACAGGTGCTGGTCATAAAATTAGAATATCATGAAAAAGTAGATTGATTTCAGTAATTCCATTTAAAAAGTGAAACTTGTATATTATATTCATACATTACATACAAACTCATATATTTCAGATGTTTATTTTGTTTAATTTTGATGATTACAAATGACAACAAATGAAAATCTCAAATTCATCATATCAGAAAATTAGAATATTACTGAAGACCAATAAAAACAAAGGATTTATAGAAATGTTGGCCAACTGAAAAGTATGAACATGAAAAGTATGAGCATGTACAGCACTCAGTATTTAGTTGGGCCTCCTTTGGCCTGTATTACTGCAGCAATGCGGCGTGGCATGGAGTCGATCAGTCTGTGGCACTGCTCAGGTGTTATGATAGCCCAGGTTGCTCTAATAGTGGCTTTTAGCTCTTCTGAATTGTTGGGTCTGGTGTATTGCATCTTCTTCTTCACAATACCCCATAGATTTTCTATGGGGTTAAGGTCAGGAGAGTTTGCTGGCCAATTAAGAACAGGGATACCATGGTCCTTCAACCAGGTACTGGTAGCTTTGGCACTGTGTGCAGGTGCCAAGTCCTGTTGGAAAATGAAATCTGCATCTCCAAAAAGTTGGTCAGCTGCAGGAAGCATGAAGTGCTCTAAAACTTCCTGGTATGTGGCTGCGTTGACCCTGGACCTCAGAAAACACAATGGACCAACACCAGCAGATGACATGGCACCCCAAACCATCACTGACTGTGGAAACTTTACACTGGACTTCAAGCAACGTGGATGAAGTGCCTCTCTTCTTTTCCTCCAGACTCTGGGACCTTGATTTCCAAAGGAAATGCAAAATTTACTTTCATCAGAGAACATGACTTTGGACCACTCACCAGCAGTCCAGTCCTGTTTCTCTTTAGCCCAGGCAAGACGCTTCTGACGCTGTCTGTGGTTCAAGAGTGGCTTGACACAAGGAATGCGACAGCAGAAACCCATGTCTTTCATACGTCTGTGTGTGGTGGTTCTTGAAGCACTCACTCCAGCTGCAGTCCACTCTTTGTGAATCTCACCGACATTTTTGAATGGGTTTTGTTTCACAATCCTCTCCAGGGAGCGGTTATCTCTCTTGCTTGTACACTTTTTTCGACCACATCTTTTCCTTCCCTTCGCCTCTCTATTAATGTGCTTGGACACTGAGCTCTGTGAACAGCCAGCCTCTTTAGCGATGACCTTTTGTGTCTTGCCCTCCTTGTGCAAGGTGTCGATGGTCGTCTTTTGGACAACTGTCAAGTCAGCAGTCTTCCCCATGATTGTGTAGCCTATAGAACTAGACTGAAAGACCATTTAAAGGCTTTTGCAGGTGGTTTGAGTTAATTAGCTGATTAGAGTGTGGCACCAGGGGCCATCAATTTTGAACCTTTTCACAATATTCTAATTTTCTGATATGATGAATTTGAGATTTTCATTTGTTGTCATTTGTAATCATCAAAATTAAACAAAATAAACATCTGAAATATATGAGTTTGTATGTAATGTATGAATATAATATACAAGTTTCACTTTTTAAATGGAATTACTGAAATCAATCTACTTTTTCATGATATTCTAATTTTATGACCAGCACCTGTAGTGATCTGAACCTGTTTCCATGAGTCAGAGCAACATTTCTTAGGAGAGCTGGAGCTTAAAGCATCATCGCTTCAATCATGTTGCTCTTTTCATCCTGTTGTAAAAAATCGACCCAACCTTCTGCTGGTAGATATTTATTACTGCAGTCAAGTAGTTTTGGGATGCTTGAATTCATACTGATTATAAATGGACCATGATTGCTGGAACCCATCCCATAATAGAGGACACCATGTTAAACTAACCAAAGCATCATTTCAGAAGCCTAAACTCACTTTTTTTTTTTTTAAAGGATGAACTTAATGATACAACAACCAACCAAGTCTGACACCTGCAGAAAAATATAATGGAAAAAAATCAGAAAATAAAAGTATTAAAAGCAGCTCAGAGGAAGGTGGCCACTGATCTGTTTACTCAAGGGATTGCTGATTGCCTGAAAAAAGTGAAGCCACCTGCAGGCATGTTGGTACTCCCCGCTCCCACGAAGATGAACAGTAAAAATACCTACATGTGTAGCATTTGACTGCAAAAAGAAGCAGTTTGCTGGCTGTGGGAAAACGTTTCACAGGTATTTCAGTCAGTGGATGTAGCAACAATGAACATCCACATATATACACCAATGCATCACATAGTATAGTATGTAGCGCAACATTAGTCTGGCTATCTCAGACTGACTGGAAGACATTGACTAAATTAACGATTGACATTGTGTCTAATGTTAGTAAATATTCACTGTGAAATATTAATCTCAAGGCACTTTACAGTGCAAAACTGCACTACATATCGATGTAGTAATAGTTTATTAAGTGGATGACCCTGCTGTTCTTGTAATGTTTGTTGTATTTCTAATTTGAAAAAGTCATGAAATATATTGCAAGTTATATGGACAAAAAAAAGCAACCCAGAAATTTTTAAAGGCATGGGATAAAAGTGTATGCCATCATTCATGCACAATTTACAAAAAGGAAAATATTTTGAAAAATTTCTAAATTAAATGTAATATGTTATAACAATGTAATCAATACATAGAGATTACATATACATCATCAACACTTTTGGCACTTCATTATGCTTAATTCATTTTGTTGTGATGGATTTGTATAATATGTTATATTACATGATTTATAGACTTCATTCACTTCATACTGAATATGCAATGTGATGTGCCTAGTTAAAATAATCTACTTATGCTATGAAACAGAAAGTGTGTTTACTCAGAGACAGTTGCTTAGTCATCTTTGGACAAAAGTATACTTTAGAGTAGTTTTCCTGCTCCATACTTTTTACTTTTACTTGAGTAAAAAAAAGTTAACTAAATCTCAAACAAGCTTTTCTCTCTCTCTTTTAAGTGCTCCATAAACAGAAACACAGTTAATGTTTTATGTCAAAATTATTATTTTCTTTCGGTACGTAGCTTTACTATTCTGACATTTGGAGGTCACACTAATCTACAAGGAGGAGTAAACATTGTGACTGAAAGGGAACTGCCTGGAATAATTTCTTAATGACATTATTTTATTGTTTTATTATAGTGTTTAGGATATCAGAAATTGTGCAAAGCTTTAATTCAATTCAATTCAGTTTATTTATATGACACCAATTCACAACACACGTCATCTCAAGGCACTTTGCAATTCAACCAGATCATACCGTCAAATTGATTCAAAGTTTTCTACCTAAGGAAAACCAGTTGATTATACACACTAAGCATGCTTGTAGGGACAGTGAAAAGGAAAAACTCCCTTTTAACAGGAAGAAGCCTCCAGTTCACTGGGGTTCAAGGAGTCAGAAGCAAAGATACAAAAAGAAACAGTAAAAGGCGGCCCCATCCAGGAAACACACAGCCAGGCAGACGAGCTCTGAGCCAGCTACCATGTCAGAGGACGAAGAGAGCACATCCAGCCAGTCACAGTCAGAGAAACAGGACTCGAACATCTATAAACAAAGGTGTTGATGGAAGCAGCACAGCTGATATTTCTCTCCAGGATGGAATCACAGCCAAACAGGAACAGACGAGATGAAGCTACTATGAGAAAAAGCAGAGAGAGCAGAACGTTAGAGATTGAACGAACAGATTCTGTAGAGTGGGAGAATAGAGATAGAATGGAGCAGAATGATAAAATAGGGGTCCTCCAGCAGTCTAAGCCTATAGCAGCCAACCCAGTCTCATGGGAAAATGTACCCCCACTAGCAGCATAACTACTGTATAGAGATAGCTCAGGACATTTACATTTTGGTCTGTTTTTGTTAAATTATTTTAAACATAAGATGTTATAAACACTTATTCAGTACTTAAGTAGCCCTTTTATTAAATGCATTTTACTCTTGTTTAAGTGAAAAATGCGATGAAATGGTGTTGCTCTTATTTCATTACAATTTTTTTTTTTAGAACTTTACCCACCTCTGCACAGGAGTGAAGAGATGAGGATGCAGGAAAGTGGAGCATGAACCCCCAAACTAAACCAGGTCAGGTCTAATGTGCAGGAATATATTAAACTCGTTATATCTCAGAACATTCAACATTTTAGAATAAGAACAAAAATGGTTTATGTCAGAGCAAACCTGTTTTTCCCTAATATTTTACAGAAAAGCTGATTGTATAGTAATCTTTAATAAACGCTTCCTTAAACTACCCTAAACCTTCCTATTTGGATTTTTAGTTTTGGAACAACTGTGAAAACTCTCAGTTCTTGCAGCGTTGGGCATTAGATAGAGACACAAAGCTCCCCAAGGTCATCTGTGCTCTCGTTCCCTGATAAGCTTGGCACAGATGAGAACAACTTGTTAAGCTGAAGCCTTTGCTCTGAAGAAGCTTCTTTTTTTATCTCTACCAGAAAATAGGAACTTTCTGAATGGACGATTCAGTGATATCCGTATCAGAAGGTCTTCCATCTATGAACACGTCGGTTCCCTTTGGTCAGATATGAAGCTTAGTCGGAGATTAGGCCTGTTGCTGCTCTGTGAGGTCATTGTTGACATGCTTGAAGCTTTCCTTGTTCCTGTATCGACTCCTGCAGATAAAAGCATGATGTTTTTTTGTCTTCCTGCTGAGCGATAAACATTCTGTCTGCTCTGCATCGGGTCACAGCTCTCCTGGTTTTATTTCATAGTGTCCCAGATAGTTTTGTATTGTTCGTTTCTCTCCCAGATGCTGATTGTTGCTCACCAGGTTGATAAATCAAACAAACTTCCTTATGCTAAGGGGATTATAGAAAGCATGTCAGCAGGTTTCATACACATGAATTTAGAGGATTTTTTTTTCTCCATTTGCAGCTTGGTTTCATCATTCCTGTCATCAGGACTAACATTTAGCATTTGGAGCCGATTGGAGCGCCAATGTTTGGCTCCAAGTTACTGAGAAATTCATTCTATCTGGTGGATGTTGGGCTTTCAGGACTGGGAACACATCCATGAAAGACAGAGCTTTGGCTCTGGAAGGTCAAGCAGAAAAGCATCGCTGATAGGATTTGAGATTGGAGTTAAAAACTGGTTCATGCTCCACATTACATCCAAGCTTCTGAGTAATGTGTCAGATAAGGTGGTGTAAGTGTGCCGTATGGGTGTTGAAGGGTGGAGTCGGGCCTGTCAGCCTCCTATTTAACAGCTGCCGCCCCTGAGGGACCAGGGCAGTCATGGCTAATCCAGGGATTCAGGCGGGGGTTCTCCTTTCCTTTCTTTGTGCGATGTTCCTGATTGAGATAACGGTCCAAACCAATCCCCCCTGTCCAGTGTGAGTAGATGTGAGAGTGAAAGAATGAGGATGCTGCTGTCCTCCATGTTGGATCCAAAGAGTTAACAGCCTGCATGTGTTTTTTTGTCCGATTTTAGAAGTTACCTGGTCACCGTTCCGGCCATTCTTAAATCTGAATCAAAGGATAGATTCTGTGTGAGCCTCACGGATCCCGGCTCCCAGGTGTTGTTGAAGGTCATTCTGAAGAGCAAGAATAAACAAAAGGAAGTGTTTAAAAAAGGAACCAGCAACGCCTTCAACAAATGCGTGAAATTTAAGGTGAGTTCCCTACATTTATTCCAACATGTAGATGTTTTCATACAGAACCTGTTCTTGGTCTGAAACTGTCTTCCTGCACCAGGTTCCTCATGTGAACGGAGAAGAGGAGCATCTGTTTGAAGTTACAGTAAAAGGCAACGATTTTTATTCTTATGATGCAACGCGTGTGTTGATCAAGTCTTTTCATCCAAAGACTTTGATCCAAACGGATAAACACATCTACAACCAAGGAGAGGAAGGTAACAGAGCTGAGCTGCTGTGACGACAGCAGGAGCCGTCACAGGAAGCCACGTTCTTTTCATTCAGATCTGATTGTAAATATCTGTAAATATAAAAGAACTTGTCAATGAAAAAATGCACCCAAACGTGTGTCTTGACAAATGTTTCCATAACCTTCTTGTAATCTCTGTTCCTCTCAGTGAAATTCAGAGCGCTGACTCTGGACCATGATTTGGATCCGCTGCATGTGACTGTAAGTATTCTCCCTGCTTTCAGCCCCCAGATGAAAGATCGCCTCTGATTCCACAGCTTGAAATAACTGAAAGAGCCACAGAAACCCTATATATGATAAAATGAACGAAGCATTTCCATGTTTTTAAATGAAATTAAATTGAACCTGTAAATGCACCAAAAGTTTCCCTAACGACCACCCTCTCTCCTCTTCCTCAGTATAACCATATTTGGATCGAGGTAAGAAACTGTTTATTATCTGGATTCATCATTTTGACCATCAGTTGATACCTGGAAACTTTAGTCACCCTAATGAGAGCCATGTTGGGGAGACAAGATAGATAAAAATGGAAATCAAGACCACTTAATTAAAGTCGTCAGATAGATCCAGGACTGATTGATCATCTACCTTCTGTTTGTTTGCTGAAACAGGACCCTCACCATAACAAGATCGCGAAGTGGAAAGATGAGGAAGTGGACAAGACGATTCTACCGCTGTCTTACCATTTGGGCGATGGAGCCGTGGCGGGGTTATACAGGATTAAAGTGCAATCAGGCAAAAAGATAGAGTCTCAAAGCTTTAGAGTCCAGAAACATGGTAAGTCAAAGCTGCTTTCTTCTTGTTCGGCAAGTCATTTATTTGTGATAAAGCATTTTTCTTATATGATTTGATTCCAGGTTCGACCAAATTTAAATTTGAAATTCACGTACCCCATGAAGTAAGTGTTGGGAAGGAAACCTTTCAGGTTAAAGTCTGTACAAAGTGAGTCAAATTCTTCAGTCAGCAAAAAGGAAGTTCTTCTCCAAGCACATCAGAGTCAGATCCTGTTCGAAAAAGCAGATTAATGTCCGTAATGTTTTTCCTTCAGGTATTACTATGGAAGGCCGGCGGGTGGAGATGCCACGGTGAAGGTCTGCAGGCCTCTGAGGAACCAGGACTCCTGCAGCTCGGCCCTTGTCCTCAAGGATGACGTCAGCCTGACTTCTCTGTGCAAGACCAGACAAAAGCAGGTACGGTCGCCATGGTTAACGCCACATCTCTCTTTAAGGAAGGTGTTCAGATCCAGATGTATTTCTCCTTATAAAACTACAGTTTTCCACAGCAAAATACAATTTAGTTTGAAAACTGCAGCCATATGATCTCCACCCAGCATCACTGGATAAACAGGCAACCATTTTCCTGAATTAAAGATTCAACTGGATGAAACGCTGAAACTAATGCAGCTGCCAGTTCCTCAGTACAGGGAACCAAGAAACAATCTTTTAGACAATCCTCTTCTTCAGCAGAAAAATACAAGAAATTGGGAGCAGATTGATCAATTTCCATCCAGTAGAAAAGGTCTCTCTTGTGAACATGATATTATGTCTCAAGAGATTTTCATGTCTAAATGAAGGATTAAATATTATTCATCAAAACTATTGTGTTGCCTTATCCATGCAGTCACATTAAGCCCTATGTGTTCAATTTAAACACGCTAGCAAACCATCAAGGGGTCAGGAAGTATATTACCTAAGGCTAAGATTGTATGGAGGGAATTTGGCTCCATTATTGTCGCAAGCAGAGAATACGTTTTGTAAATGGAAATAGGAGAATAATTTTTTATAAAAAAATAATAATCCAGAAATGAAACTTTGGAAAAAATTTAATCAAGAACATTTTTTTTTGAGTAAATAACTGTTTTTTATATTTATATTTTTTCACATTTCTAATTAATTTCATTCTATTTATTTTGTTTTTATTTTTTGAAATAGATTGTGTTTTCTTTTTTTAACAGAATTAACATTTTCCTTTTTTCAATCTCTTATGAAAGAGATTTAAAGAATTTTACTAATTGTTTTCGTTTCAAGTTATGCTGTGCTGGTCACATTCTCTTTCCTCCTGGGCTTTTTTCTGGAGCGTGAGGAGCAAGAAGTAATTTCTATTGGTCTACATGAACATTAGCAACATTTTTATTGGTCAATATGGGCGTCAAGAGTGAGAGTTGAAATTGAGCTTGAAGTAAAGAGAATATGTAAATCTGTAAAATGCAATTTGAACGGATGTTATTCGTAAAACACATTCTAAAAACAACAATAAAAGATATTAAATTTTAAAATATAAAGTATGTAAAAAAAGCTTTGAAAAAATAGATTATAATAACCAAAATTTAAAAAAAATATATCTAGAATAAAAAAAATCTTAAAAAAAAAAAAGAAAACTTTATCCTCAAACCCCTTTTTTTTTTTTTCTTTTTACAAACAAGATGTTTTCAACAGTTCCCCTATTAGGTAGCCTTTTTTTTATTTTTTTATTTCAGTTTACAAAATGTTTTTTCTATTTTTCAAATTCCAATTTACTAAATGTGTTTGAAACAATACTGGAACAAAATCCACTCCATAAAACCTTATCATACTCAATTTCCTCCCTTAAGCAGCCTAATTTCATGGGAAATGGTGTTGGGCTCCTAGCCATTGAGAAGCGCACATACCTCCATGTTGTGCATTGCAGGTTGCTTGAAGGCCAAAAAAAGTAATTTACGCCACTTTCTGATGGGATCAAATCTTAATAACAATCTTAAAAAGAAAAAAAATAACTTGGTCAAAAACTTTATGAGTGGAGAGAAGTAATAACACCTGTAGCACCAGTGAAACCCTGGGCGGCTAGCCTTAATTCTGTTTTCTTTTCCCCCAGACGTGTGACAAAGGCTGCGCCACCTTCATCCTGAAAATGTCCAATTTCCTCAGACCTGACACTAAGCATTTGCTGGACGTGCTGGATGTGAAGGTCACACTTAAGGACAAAGAGACATGTAAGAGCCCTCCACCCCTGAATGAAAACCATTGCTGCATTAGGTGGGTGTTCTTACATTGATGTTTTCTGTTCTTCAGGTCTTTCGCACACACAGTGGGAGAGGATTCGAATAAGCTACATTATTGGAAAGTTGTCTTTCCAGAATGTCCCCCCGGTCTACTCTCGAGACACAGATTTAGAGGGACAAGTAAGTTTAGGGCCAACAGCACCAGAGGAGGCTGCTAAAAGGTTGTTTGATTCCAGGTCTCACTGCTTTATTTCACACCCAGGTCCGGGCTTTGGACGTCCACGGCAATCCCGTCCCTAACCTGAAAGTATATTTGTTCGAGCTAAAACACGGGGCACCGTGTATTGTGCAGACTCTCACAACGGATGAACATGGAATTGCATACTTTGCTCTTCCCACTGAGAAACAAATAGGGCCAATCCATCTCTTTGTGAGTACCAAGGAGCTTCAAACAGCTAAAACAAGATGGTTACCCTGGATTTTTCCCTTCAGTTTTTAACACTTTCTCTCCTTTTTGTTTTCCTTCTCATGTTTCTTTTTTTTTTCTGTCCAAACAGGCGAGCAGCCTAGACACGCTGGAGCCCGGCCAACATGTAGGTGCTTACTATGAAGTTGCAAAGGTCAAAGTGGATGTGCCCGGTCCTGGTCCTGAAACCTGCGGGTTTCTCAAGGTTCTACCAATTGAACGGAAACTTGTGTGCTCCAGCATGGAAGATTTTACCGTCCAGTACAGTCTAAGTCAACAAATTTCAGAGAACATCAAAATAATTTATCTGGTGGGTAACTTTCAATTTTTCAGTTTTAGAAAGCAAACACTTTTTAAAAAATGAGTAGTTTTAAGAGGAGACAATTTATCCCTCCCTGAACGCAAGCAGATGTGTTTAAACAAGGGCTGTAAATTAGCAAACATTTTAAAACATATCATGATACAATTTATCCAGATGAATTCCCAATAAATTAACATAGATGATAAGATGTGATTTTTTGTTTTGTTAATTAGTTAAAAAGCTGGTGGCTCTGCAGATGCAGAGCACCTTTTGGGTGGTGCGCTGCCAACTAGTGGCTGGAGGTTTAATACTCATATAAAAACAAGATGATGAAATAAAAGTTTTCCTTTAAACTCTTTTTACATTTAAGATCCATCTTACAGTATTGTCCAATTATACAAATAATGTCTAATGAAATATTGCCATAGAAGAGACATAGATAGACAGAATCTATTTTTTTCATACACCTTTAGTTTCAACACAGGCTTCAGTTCACTCTGTAGGTTCACATTTTTTCTTCTGCCAGAATATCCCTTTTTCTGGCCGTCTTCACATAGATCACGATCTAATAGAGGCTACAACTGCTTCATTTAGTGGATCTTTTACGATACTGTGCTTTATACAGTAATTTTTTTAATGAACTTTGAGCTATTGATGCCAAAAATAATTTTCAGTTAGACATTATTAAATGGGGATATTGCCACAAATGACTTTTTGATGGTTCCTAAACATTTCAGTGTGTGACCTTAAAAATAAGCCGGACACAGACTGGCCCAAAAACTCATTCAACCATTTCACTCTTTAAATCAAAATATTTTTAAAGGAACAATTAGTTGTTTCAATGATCATTTTACATGTATTTTAAATAATTTGATGTGACAATACATTTTAGAATTTCATAGTATGCCAGTTATTTTAATTGTGTTTTAGATAAAAAAAAAAGTAGCATCTATTTATTTCATGGTACCTACCTCACATTCACGTTTATTTATTTTGAGATGTATTTTGGAGGCACATATATTGCAGGGTTGAAAACAAAATGTTTTGGAAAACCATCTTGAGATCCCCTATTTGGTGTCTTTTCATTCATTCACAGATTTTGACCCTGAGCAAAATAAATTCAATTCAATTCATTCTATTTATATGGCACTAATTCATAACACATGTAATATCAAGGCACTTTACAGAGACAATTCAACCATATCATCCAGTCAAATTGATTCAAAGTTTTCTAAGGAAAACGAATTGATTGCATCAACTCATTGACTCGAAGGCAATCCCTTAAACTAAGCATGCATGAAGCGACAGTGGAGAGGAAAAACTCCATTTTAACAGGGAGAAACCTCCAGAAGAGCCAGGCTCAGTGTGAGCGGCCATCTGCCGAGGCCGACTGGGGTTCAAGGAGACAGAAGCAGACAATGATACTCAATGTATTTGTGGTAGCCATCAATTGCTGAAACACCTAATTTCTGTACTGAATAGGATAGAGAAAAGGATGTTTGGCCTGTGGCCTATAGGTGCCAGAGCACATTGCTCCCAATGGGTCGGACTTTTTAGGCGAACAAGAGGCACCCTCTCTGCTTCTTTTAGAAGAGGTTATAAAATGTGAGTGGATGTGCTCTCTTCGTCCTCTGGCATTGGAGCTGGCTCGGAGCTTGTCTGCCTGGCTGTGTGTTTCCTGGACGGGGCCGCCTTTTACAGCTGCTTTTTGTGTCTCTGCTTCTGTCTCCTTGAACCCCAGTCGGCCTCGGCAGATGGCCGCTCACACTGAGCCTGGTTCTGCTGGAGGTTTCTTCCTGTTAAAAGGGAGTTTTTCCTCTCCACTGTCGCTACAAGCATGCTTAGTGTGAGGGATTGTACTTGAGTCAATGAGTCAATGCAATCAACTGGTTTTCCTTAGATAGAAAACTTTGTATCAATTTGACTGTATGATCTGGTTGAACTGTAAAGTGCCTTGAGATGACTTGTGTTGTGAATTTGGCGCTATATAAATAAACTGAATTGAATTGAATTGAAAATCTGCTCCTGTTGTGGAAACAGTTGAGCTCTCACAGGATTCCTGTTTGGGAATGACTTTGGTACATGAATGGTACTAAATTTACCTTCCACACCAGGCAGTTCTAATGAGTTCTCAAACCTTCCTGAAAGAACCGCCTAAAGGCCAGAAAATGCCAGTAGTGCTGCTTGAGGCCTTTCTCTCTCTGCTGTGACCTCCTGCATTCTGGCCTGGTTCTTGTTAGCTTCATTAACAACTATGAACATGTTATTAGTGAATTTTTAAAAAGTATATTCTTGAGTCTATTCTTTCACGTAGCTGTTTGCCCTTAGATCATAAAGTACTTTAGCTCGGGGTCTTTACATTACGAACATACCCCAGTGCTTTATTCAAAACTGAAAACTTCTGTCAAACTCTGCAGGTACTATCCAGAGGTGAAATTGTTCACGAAGGCGAAGAGGAGCTAACCTACAGCTCAGGAGGTATGGAAGTGCAGGCCTGCCACTCTAACGATGAGAAATGCTTCCTAGATGACCCATTATATGCTCTGTTTGTCTTTTTTAGTGATTCAGGGGAATTTCACAATCACTTTTAGAGTGAAGCCACAATACGCGCCTAAAATCCACATTGTCGTGTACACCATCCTGGATTGTGTGAGAGTTCTCGCCCACAGCGAAAGCTTTGACACCCAGCACTGCTTTGAGAATTCGGTTGGTGGCTTTTTTAACCTCAGTTTTTTAATGCCTGGTGTGTTTGAAAGCTGCTAAATCGACTGCATTTTGGTTTTTCTGTAGGTGCATCCAAAGTTTCATCCATCCCCAGTCACCCATGATCAGAACGTTGAGTTTTGCGTTAAGGCCAACCAACATTCAGTATGTGGAGTAAAAATCATAGATGCGCTCACGAAGAGAGATGGAAAGACTCTGAGCAAAGAACAGGTGGGCAGCCAGTATCTTACATACTTTCCTTTCTTATGTATATTTTTTTAAAACATACACAAACACACCCCTATATGTGTGTGTGTGTATTTTAATGCAAACCAACCACAGTTGGTTTGCAATGAAATCACATTGAGATCACTCTTTTGAAGCAAAGGTTTTTATTTTTTTAAACTTTCTGGTTTGATTAAAAAGTAAAAAGTAAGACTTTGTTAGAATAGTTGGATAGAAAAACTCGTTTTAAAACTTTAAAAAGAAGAAAAATGTAACGTTTTATAAACTGTTATAGATTTAGACGAAATAAATTTTGACATTTGTTTTATTTGTTTTCCTTCTTCTTCAGATATTTGCTATTCTACCCGAGATAAAAGGCTCTCCCGTTCCTCCTGAGCTTCAGGATCATTCAGACTGCGTGGAGGTGCTTCCAAGGAGTTATTATGCTGTTTCTACCAACCAGGATGGAGCAGATGCACAAACCGTTTTCAACGTATGGAGGAAAAAACACAGATTTCTTTTCATCCGCCTTGTTTATGATATTTCTTGATGTTTTGATTGTGATTATTGATGCTCGCATGTTTTAAATCCAGGAAAAAGGACTACAAGTGTTAACAAACAGGCACATCAAGAGACCCACATGCCTCAAACTGGGAGGGATAAAATACAAGCAAGGTGTTTTTTTTTTTCAAACCATTTTATCTTTGCCTTGCATAAACTTGTTTAGAACACCTCGTGTCTGGCGATAAGGCTCAGTACTTGAAAAAGTAACCTTATGTTAAATTCTCCAGCTTTGTTAGGAAGATACATCCATCCCAAGGAACCAGAAATAAAGGAAATGGAACTTCCCGCTCCTGGAAGGCTTTCCTACAGCTGCAAAGATGAGGAGTTTGAGCCGGACTATGAGCCTTCAGGCAAGACTTGGCTGTTTGATCTGATCAACCTTGGGTGAGCTGTAGAATAAAAAATGAATAAGGGGGGTCCATGATGTCTGAGGAAATGTACAGAAATAAATGTAGATAATCCCTGCATCAGTTTTACACCTAATAATTCTTAGACTTTACCAGCTGACATAAAGTGTGTGTTGTTCTTAATGTTTCAGAGATAATAGGGAATCCTGTCTGTCCCTCACCGTCCCAAATTCCATCACCTCCTGGACAGCAAGTGTCTTCTGTGTTAATCCTCACGCATTCGGTTTGAGTCCTCCTAAAGATCTCAACATCCTTCCAAAGTACATTCTGGATTTCAGGCTTCCTGACTCCATGATCCAAGGCGAGAGCCTGAAGCTGAATGCCATCATCATAAACAAGCAGAACGTCCCTCTCATGGTAAAAAGATTATTTCACATGAACTAGACTGATAGCTGCGGGATGTAGAAGACAGCAGTGAACTTTACTGGGCATAGAACCAGATAAAATCCAGGGTTTCATCCTAAAAGGGGAATGTCATTTAAAAGGAAGACACTGAAATGGATTTTGGCCTTTTAATTATTAACGAGATTAAATTGATTGAACAATGCATAATACACTAAAAAATAAATAATGCACTATGTTAAAGTAACTAAATATGATTAAGTTAATGACGGCTGCATTATTTTTTTCAGTGTAAGGTTCTTTATGGGAGTTAACAGCTATAGCAGTGAGTTCGAAATTTCCTGGTTTCATGCAGCCCCGTCTATTTAAAAAGGGTCAATTTTATTCCATTATTGTTGCAACCAAAGAAGATCTTTTACAGATATAAATTTGACAAAATTGAAATCCAGAAATGAAAGTTTAAATATAAACAAAAACATTTTTATAGAAAAAGGTTTTCAGAGTAACTGCCAAAAAAAAAGTTGCTTCCACAATTTCATTTTTGCCAATGTATAAAAAAAAAAGCTAAATCAAATGTTATATATTTAAATACATATAAATTTTTTTATTCGTCTTTTTTTTTTTTTTTTTACAAATTGCATACTTTTCAAATGTTGCTAATTCCCTGCAGACCAATAGAAATGCATCTTGACTCTTAGCTGTAGAGGAAAGCCCGCCCCCAGAATGGAAGAGAATGTGAGATGCAATTCAAAAAGAATGCAATTCTTAAAACTCATTCTGAAGAAGATGTCTGAAAAACATTAAATCCGAAAAAGATAATATATATATATATATATATATATATATATATATATATATATATATATATATATATATATATATATATACATATATATATATATATATATATATATATATATATATATACAAAAAAATTATTTGCAAAAATAAAATTAAGAAAAATGCAAATTAACTCTCAAAGCATTTTTAATAACTAAGATGTTTTAAAGTTTAATTTCTGATTTTATTTTTCAAATTGCCAATGTCCTTCCTTGCAACAATAATGGAACAAATTTCACTCCTTATGCTCAAGCTAAAATGAACCAGTAAAATGTTTGATCAAAGGGATTTTAGGTTTCTGCATCACTTTTCTGAAGTCTTTTATCTGCTGTTTGCCTGAAATACTCAGCTAACTCCCTCCTGGCCTCAAAAAAGAGCCTCGTCTGAAGCTTAAACAGGGAGTTGAGTATATCGCTGTCATATTCCTCTGCATGGCTCAACTTCTAGAGCTGTTCTTCTTAGGAATCCTTTTTAAAAAGTTAATCTCACCTCTGAACAGGTCAAAGTGACTGCAGAAGTATCCACAGATTACACCCTCATAGCCAAGTCTGCTGAGCTGTCTACACTGTGCTTGTGCGGCAACGACTTTAAGATCCTTGAATGGACCATGACTCCAAAACACACCGGTGAGGGAAAGACTTTTAATTCCAGTTCGATTCGTCCTTCATTACTTGTGATAATTCTCCGCAATCTCTCCGCTCTCCTAAGATTAAATCGGAGCTGATCTTTCTTTCAGGGACGATCTCGGTCACCCTGAAAGCTGAGCCGCTGTCTTCCAAGGCGACCTGTTGCCATCAGCATGTGACAGTGCCAGAAAATGCAGCCAGTGTTGTTGTTACAAGATCTCTGGAAGTAAAGGTCGGTGTCAACATGAGATGTCTGCAGAAAAAGACATGTAACATTGGAAAAAAACAACAAATGTGTTTAAATGAGGCTTCCTTGGTGAAGCTGACACTTGGACTGACTGTAGATTTCCTGTCCTTCATCTCCTCCTCAGGCTGGAGGACAGGAGGTGATAAAGACAACCAGCTGGCTGCTTTGTCCAAAAGGTGGGTATAGAATGGGACCTGTGGGAAACCAAATGACAGAAGTTTGTGATCACATTTGTTTCATTCATAACAATAATTTGGTTGATGGAGGAAAAGAAATCCAACAATGAAGCCATATTTACAACACATACTCTATATTCCTGACCCTGGTACAGCATTTACATGATGCAATACTCGGATATCCCAGTATTTACTGGTTAGCCAATATCCCGCTATCTCAGGTCAGATTCAGTGGAGCCCTGATCAAGTTTCTCTTATTTCCGGAGGCAAGATGCCCTCAAAATGAAAATAAAACTAACAGCTCAACCCATTTTCTGATTAAGTCACTAATAACCAGACAAATTACATTTGTGAAAAATTTATGGAGTAAAATTTGTTCCATTCTTGTTGCAAGCGAGCGCATATACAATTGAATGTTTTAAAGTTTATTAAACATAAAAAGGACCACTAATTAGCATAAGTAACATAAGTAGTACCATTGCTGTTTTCTCAGATTTTTTTCTTTTCAATACAAATTTTTTTTCAAAGGTTTTTCATAATTGATTTTTTCAAAAAAAAAAAATTTATATTTTATTTTTGGTTCAAATTTCTTTTTTACAGATTGAGTTTTAAAAATAGTGTTTTACTGATCACATTCTCTTGACCTCTGGGGGCGGGCTTCCTTCTGGAGTAAGATTCTGTTGGTCTTCATGGACGTTAGCAACAATGTTTTCATTGGTCAATTTAAGGGTCAAAGGCGAGCTTTCATACTGGGATGGAAGTGAAGAGAAGTTGATCTTTAAAACACAATTTAGAAAGACTGACATTTAAATAATTGAGATGTAAGTCCTGCAAATAAATGTAAAAATTAAGTATGAAAAAAAAGAAAAAACATTAGAAAACAACAGAGCTACTTTCATTGATAAAACAGAGTTATTTGATAGAAAAACAATTAACTCAATAAAAACAGTGTTCAGTCACATCTAGGCAAAAATTAGGTGTCTAAACTCAGCCGAACCAGATAGTTCTCTTGCATTTGCTCATCTTCATGCTTCCTGATGTTAATTTTGTACTTATTGTAAAAAAATAGTGTGAGAAAAGTTTTATAATTAAGGTGTTTTTTGTTCTTTTTGCAGGACATTATGTTAATAAAGCGGTGGAGATTGACATCCCCAACTCTGTGATTGGTGGAAGTCTGAGCGCTCACGTCTCCGTTTCAGGTAAGTGTTGAAGTTATTTAAGGCCAATAACTGAGAAGACTTCCAAAACGACTCATCTGAGATGAAAAGTTACACCGATCTCAGCCTCTGTGTGTCTGCTTTTGCTTAGGGCACGTCCTCGGCTGGCTTCTGCACAACCTTCACAATCAGGAACATCTGCTAAATGGTTGCGGGGAGCAGAACATAGCCTACATGGAGATCTATGCTAACCTCTTGCATTACTTGCAAAGCACCCACCAGCTGAGTAACGAAATTGAGACCAAAGGGCTCAAGCTCCTGACTCAAGGCAAGTCTGAACCACCACAGGGAGAAAGAGGGAAAATTATTCCAGTTAATTATTTTAGACGGAGCCTTGAATGATTCGAGTGTAGCCTGTTGGTCTTTTCTGCTTCTCTGCGATTATTTGGGCGAGTCATTTATTTCTGTTCTCCTGCAGCCTGCCAGAATCAGCTGGCCTGCATGAATAAAGCTTACGCCTTCAGCACATCCGTCTCTGGCGAGGTGGACACCTGGTAAGGACATAACCAATAAGACCCAGAATGTGTAAAATATCCACGTGCCCGTCCTCCGGCTGCATGTTAATGTTGGTTATCGTTGCAATTTTTATTAATCTGGCAGACTGATTGGAGACTGACCTTCCAGAGGTCCACACAGCTCTGCTAACATGCACAATGATTAGAGGAATAAAAACATGATAAATAGGTTTGAAAATGGTTTCTTTAGATGATGAAACCCAAACATTTAAAGATGTTTGTAACTTGCGTCTCCATTGCACTTCACCTCAAGGTTTATGAGATTGTATCTGTGTCCTTATGGTTTCTACCAAGATAACCCACAGTGTTTTATTTGAGTTAAGGTTTGCTATTTACATTTCACCATTTTTGAAGTTTCCAGAATAGAACTAACCTTCTTTCTTGAAGTTAGGAGGAATTAGCTAAGAGATAGATGGTTAAAGTTCATCTAGTTCTGAATAGGAGACATCTGAACAAGATGAGGTAAAGTTGAAACATTCTATACTAACTAAATAACAGAGGTGTCAAGTGCCGAAGTACAAATACTTTGTTACTGTACTTAAGTACACTTTTTAGATATCTATATTTTATTTCTGAATTCTACTCCTTACATTTTCAGGTATCTGTACTTTCTATTCCTTACATTTTTAAAACAAATGTTACTCGTTACTCTTGACTTCAGTTTAATGTTTATAGATATTTATTTAAGGTCATGTGTGCCATCCAATGCAGATCATTGGCTCATCCACATCTAGTGAAAACTAGTGTAATTGGATGAGTCATATAAAGCAAACACTCATTGTTTAGTTAAAGGAAATCACCAGAAGCAAGCAGTTGTTCTTCAAACTGCAAACATGAATTATATATGTCATGCCACAATATCGGACTGTAGTGTGTTAAAATGTCTGAAAGGTCGGACACAGGCGAGAGCGTATCGGTAGATGGAGACCAACAAGACCTCCCTCATCCATGGCCCTATCTCAAAGAACTTTTTTGAAATAGCTGAAAAATTGAGCTTTCAGTTCATATAGTGGCATCTGGCTGTTTTTATTAAAGGTAACTTTATACTTTGGTACTTTAAGTAACTTTTGGAGCACATACTTTTTCACTTTTACTTGAGTAAAGAGGTCAAGTTGATTCTTCAACTTTTACCAGAGTGTTTTTTAACTGCAGTATCTATACTTCTAATTAAGTAGCAAATGTGTGCACTTTTGACACCACTGCTAAATAACATTCTGTTGCATCTGTTGTTTGTTTGAGATCTTCTGACTTTGCTTTTCTCATCTGTAGGTTCACTGCTTGGGTGATGAAAGTGTTCCACAAAGCCAGCAAATTGATCTACATCGACCCGAGGATCATAGTTGGAGCCAGGAAGTGGCTGGAATGTCACCTTCAGAAAGATGGCTGTTTTAAAGTGTTCGGAAAAAACTTTGCCAAAAGATTCCCGGTAACCCAACTGCAAAAAACGGTCTAGAATTAAGTCAACATTCCTTAAATTAAGTGTATTAACCCTTAATTTTAGTAGCTAAATAAGAAGATTTGCCAATGAAATGAGTATTTTTACTCTTAAAATATGATAATTGATAATATGCACATGAAATAAGACAATGCAATTGTTTTTTCTTATTTTAAACATAAATTGCCTTATTCCATTGGCAAAGTGGTTCACTTACTTCCTCAAATCAAGAACAAATTCACTTATTTTAAGAAAAAATTACTTTTTAAATTTGTTTTCCGGTGGATCTTAAAGATCTTGTTTTGTACGGATCCTGGTTTAGAATCGTAACACAGCAGTTAAACTCCGTGCGGTTCTGTCTTTGCAGGATGCTGGGTCCAAAGAAGTGATCGTCTGTGCTCATGTTACTATTGCCTTACTTGAAATGAACATACCTGTACATGTAAGTAAACCAAATACATTTTTCGATTACACTTTTGAAACATGGATTTTGTAAGCTGACTCATTACCCCAATTTTAATAGGAATACCTAATAATGAGGGATTATAGATTTAAGTTAAATGTGATGTGGAGGTATTCACTTTTTTCTTTGGTTTGCACTTAAAAGACACCTGATCATATAATCTCAGAACTCCAGGCCCAAATCAACTCAAACTACATCTATTTGCAGATAATATACTGTTGTATATTGAAGCCCATGTTTTTCTTATTTTGACCTCATGTTGTTTTTTAAAGGACCTGATGAGGGTCCCAGTGTGGGTAGGTGGCTTGTATTTGCAGTCAAACAGGAAATATTGGTCCTGAACCTGTCCCCAATCTGTGACAGAGCCAAAACATAAGATAAACAACCAGGAACACAAACCCAATGTTCATGTAGGCAAACCATGAGCAGTTTTTTTTTAAAGCAGAGTGTGTTTGAAGAAATAAACTGCAGAGAAGGATTCAATCCCAGAACCTTTTGACTGTAAATGAACAGCGCCGACACCTGGAGCTTACGTACAAACATGGCTACAAGAGCAAGCCAAATAGTAGTCGAAATTCATCTTTCTTCTTTCCATGTTTTAGTCATTCAGATTATTTTGAAACTCTCTAAAAGTAATTAACCTACCCAACTCAGGCCACCTGAACATAATCAAATTAATATGTTTGTCTCCAAATGTCTAAAAACAAAGCTCTTAACTGAAACATGATCTGTCCAACGTTGTCACCATCTCTAGTTTTTACTTACTGAGGTTGGAGCACAGATGCATTTAAGATTTTTCCCCTCGCTTTGCTTTTTGTTATTTTTCATTTAACCAGCTTAATACAGAATAATTTGAACTTTACAGAATTAATAAGAAATACAAACATTTCCTTCTGCTGGTTAAAATGGGTTCAAAGATTAGAGGATGATCTTTTATTTCCGGTTCAATCATCTAAACAAGTGGTCCTCCTTATTGTCAATCCTTCTGGTAATATGTTTACATAAGGCCGTCCCTTATATGCTTGTCATGTTAGCAATCTTTTTGTGCGCATGCGCACTTTCAGGCGTACACCTGTTGTGAGCTACAGTTTCAGACAGTCATTGAAGCTCACCTTTCTCTCCGTGGTTCTTTGAAAATGGCTGAGGGTTGTAAGAGAAAAAGTGTCTACGAGGTGTATGAGAAGAAAAGAAAGGCCAGAAGAGGCAGATATATCCCAGAATGCTTTGCACAGAGAGCTCTCTTTGCAAAGCACTATGGAATTTGCTGTCACTGAAGCCCGCTGTCGCCACTCCACAGTGGCGACTAATAATAAAGATGACACAGGCGCCGCGTAGTGGAGGAGGAGTTATGTTACAAACGGGGAGCAAACAGCAGTGATCATCTGTCTGAACGGTCAGTTAACTGAGTTTGCTATAAAGTCCCCGCTCTATCCAGTGATTGAGGGATTTATGGGTTAGGGCGGACATTCGGGCACAGTGAGCTTGTATGAGCTATGAGAATAGCAACTTTTAAACAGAGCGTGCACCAGGAGTAACAGGCCACTCTTGCATGAGTTTAATAGCCGTTCTTTCTCAGGAGCTGGCACAGGGTTGCGCTTTTTCTTATTGTTAGGTGGAGAGGGCGGGTCTTTTAAAAAGTTCTTGAAAATCTTCCACAATAACTTTCATGGAAAGAAGAGAGGCTGGCGGCCATTTTGGTCCAGTACAGTAAGAAAATAATTCCTTATCTTGTTTTGTCCTCTGTTAAGAATCCTTTGGTGCAGAAGAGTTTGACCAATCTGAAGCAGAACATTGATGAACACAGCAGCGTCTACGCCAAAGCTCTGCTGGTTTACTGCCTGACGTTGGCCAAAGACTGGGGAGCCAGCAGTAAGCTTATGCACCACCTCGACTCAATCGCCATCAAGGAGGGTAAGTCAGCCTCTTGATGAATATCCAGGATGCCCCACCCTTTGAGCCTGCGCCTGTATCACTAACATCTCTACATCCTCGTTCAGGGGAATTCCTTTACTGGAGTCCGACGCCAAACGACAAAGTGTCTTCTCTGTCTGTGGAGATCACTTCTTACATACTTCTGGCCAAACTGTCTTCCTCCCACTCTGGGGAAGAGCTTTCCTGCTCCTTCAGTATCGTCAAGTGGCTGTTTCATGTGCAGTTTCACCACTGTGGCTCCCACTACTTTAAGGTATTGTCTGTTGTTACAAAGTAGCAAAGCCTTTCTTCGTTGCAAATGCTCACAAAAAGAATCATATCAATTGTTTGTTCATAATCTATGATTTTCCTGTTCCAGGCCTTCAGCCTGGCTTTTAAGGCTATTACGTTGTATAGCTCTTTTGGGTCAAAGCATTATGGTTCCACCTCAGTAACGGTAACTTCCAGTGCAGACCATCTGTCCTTCCATGTGAATGAGGAAAACAAACTGATCTACCAGAAGATGGAGCTGCAAAACCCAAGAGGACACTACCAGCTGAAGGCCGAGGGCTCCTCATGCACTGCAGTGCAGGTCTGTGTCTGGAAGGCTTGGATGACGTAAAAAGTGCATCGAATGAGATTAACTGGATTGTTAAAAACTTTTTTTCCTCCTGGTTTCCAGATTACCTCTGTTTACGGCGTCGCTCCTTCGACGACGGTCTGCAGTTTCAGCGTGGAGGTGGAAGTGGTGGTGCAAAAATGCTGTGAAGAACGCTTAATCACACTGAAGCTTAAGTCCTCGTAAGCAAACAAACCGGATCCATCATCTAACCACACGCCTAGAGTAGCTGAAGAAACCATGTGGATGCAGACAGATGGAGGCCGCATAGATTCAATTAATAGAAGAATGATCGCTTCATTAATCCACAATTAGGAAACACAGAAAGCAAATAGATAGGCTAATAAAAGCAAAAATACTCACTCTGAAAAAAAAAAACTTTACAATTCTGAATAAAAAAAAATTTGAACTTCAGATTGGACTGAAGAATGAAGGAAAAACCAGCCTCACAATAACAATAAACAATAAAACCAGAACAGTTTTCTTAGATGAGGTAGAATGCAACATAGTTTGGTGACAGGAAACCCAAAGAATCTGCATCCCTGACTGTGCTGAAGGGAAAAGAAGAGAAGAGCATCAACAAAAAAGGGGAGCTGGTTTAATAAAATTATTTATTGTGCAGAGAAGAACCCAGGATTTACACACAGGAGCCTGCTGGCAAATATTCATATCTGGGAGTGTTATAAAATAAACTCCTGACAGAAAGAGTCTGTTGCTTCCTAAAACATTCCTGTCTGCATTCAAACTCAGTTTGTTACATTAGATAAAAAGCCTTGTTTTAGATTTTAAATATAAACACTTAGACCTTAGACTCAGTCTTAAAATGGCCGTGTGTCTTTGAGTCTGAAACACCAACATGTACTGAGTTCTGTTGATTTGATCTAAATTCTGGGATCCGATGTTTGACCAAAAGGAGTTTAAACATTTGATCAAAAGATGGCAGCACCAACATCATTCCAAATAATCAGCCCATCTTCTTCTGCTCCTGACAGGTACAAGGGAAGCCGGAGCTCTACCGGCGTGGTGGTTGTGAAGCTTGAAGTTCCCTCCGGATTCAGTCCAGACCCAAACTCGCTGAAGAAGGTGAGTAGAACGAGTATAACATGCTGTAGAAAAGTGAGCAATCAGACAATTAAGTACATTACAGGCATGAATGGTGATTCATTTTCTTTGCCGTTTTTTTTTCTTTCAGTGGCCATTTTATAAAGCATAAAACCTTAATCATGATTAGAGTTTAGAATTGGGTGCAGAAGTTTGAATTTGCTGTATTTTCTGCTCCATATGGGGACATTATTGGAGGCATTTGACTTCCATTATACTGTCAGGAATAACCTCTTTGACAAAGACTCCCTGATAGGCGTCTTTAAAAAAACTGAGTGGAAGACGGTTCCCTGTGATTTAAGGCTGTTTTGTGATTGCAATGACCTGGATGACTGAGAAGTTAAATAGGCATCCAAAAAAAAAAAAAAAAAAAAAAGGTTGCTGATGAGATTTTCGTTAAAATTCGACAAAACTCCTTAAAATTCTTGCCGTCGGTTTTTGCTTTTTATGGCTGTTTCCGCTATCGGCGTCTTTCAGATATTCCTATTGCACGAGTAAACATTGCGGAAAGCATGGGAGTGGCAGCCTAGTGGTTATGGCATAGAGCTTGGAATCCTGAGGTTCTGAGTTCGAGCCCCACTCCCACAGACTGCCACTCTTATTCCCTAAGCAAAGACCCTTAATCCCACACTGCTCACCGGGCGCCGCAAAATGGCAGCCCACTGATCCCCAGGGGATGGGTTAAATGCAGAGAGTTCATTTCGTTGCTCTGTACTTGTGACAGTGAAATGACGATAAAAGCTGGAAAAAAAAGCAAAATCACCATCTCTGAGTGACATGTTAACCTAAGAACAACTCACCCTCTAGCCACTCATTCATTAAAACTTTCCCCCTTGACTGATCTGTGGTCAGTGCTAGATGTCAGCATGTGTGACGACGTTATTTGGACATTGACATATGACGACAGACTGCTTGGTTAATCTGCTTTATACCAAATGAAATCACTGCAAAATCGCATTTCCCTTATTTCGAAGTTTAAAAATTTTGCTTAAAATTCAAATTTCTGTTCGATGGAGAAACTAATCCAGAGATTTATCGTTAAACCTGTCTGACCTTTTTGTTTTTTGTTTTTAACTCTAGCTCTGAGTTAATATTTTTATTCTTGAAATTAAATAAGTATATAATATGCACTTGAAATATGACGATGCAGTTGTTTTCTCTTATTTTAAATGTAAATCAACTTGTTCCATTGGCAAAGTGTCTCACTGTTCTCCTGAATTCATGAAAAAAGTTGACTTATTTAAAAAAAAAGACTTATTGAGATTAAATTTTTCTGCAGTGCAGAAACTCCTTACTTTCTAAACTTGTAGAATGCGCATAGAAAACAGGCAAGGGGTCAGAATAAACTCTACAACTTCTTTTAGACTTCAAACTTAGACTTTAGACAGATTTTATTATTTGTCATTTTGTTTACACAAGTGTAAAACAAAAAGAAATTTCGTTTGGAAACAGCTCACTGGATAATTTCATCTTTTAAAAGTGCAGCCTTGAAAATTTTTAAAAATGACTGTAAATTTACAGTTCTAAAAATTTAATTAAATACATATATATAAATAATGCTAAAATATAATAAAATAAAATACAATAACCCATTCTACACAACATTCAGCAGTCTAATGGCAGTGGGGAAGAAACTGTTGTGGAATCTGCTGGACCTGCATTGGATGCTTTGAAGCCTCTTCCCAGAGGGCAGCAGGGAGAACAGTCCATGGTGGGGGTGTGAGGGGTCATTGATGGTGTTACGGGCTCAGGACACGCAGCGCTGGGATGAAATGTCCTTTATGGAGGGAAGAGGAGCCCCGATGATCCTCTCTGCTGTTCTCACCACTCTCCTTACTTCCTTCCAGTCTGAGGCGCTGCAGCCTCCACACCACACAGTGAGACAGCTGGCCAGAACTCTCTCTATGGTGCTTCTGTAGAAGGTGGGGAGGATGGGTGGGGGCAGGTGGGCTCTCCTCATCCTCCACAAGAAGTACATGCGCTTTGGTGCCCTTTTGACCAGTGAGGTGGTGTTAACATTCCAGGTGAGGGTGTCTGTGATGTGCACCCGCAGGAATTTGGTGCTGTTGACCACCTCTACAGCTGAGCTGTTGATGAGCAGTGGAGCGTGGTTAGGACGGTTCTTCCTGAAGTCCAAGATGATCTCCTTCATCTTCTCCACATTCAGGATCAGGCTGTTATCTTTGCACCAGTCCACCAGCTGCTCCACCTCCTCTCTGTAGTCCAGGTCATTGTCGTCTCTGATGAGGCCCACCACCGTGGTGTCGTCTGCAAACTGGAACAGCATCCGCACATGGGTGTTCTTCTACTCCAGGTGTGCCAGGCTCAGGTGGAGAGCAGCAGAGATGGCGTCCTCAGTGGAGCGGTTTCGTTGGTAGGCAAACTGGAACAGGTCGAATGTTGGCGACAGACTGGAGACAATGTCTTCTTTAACCAGCCTTTCGAAGCACTTCATCATGATTTGTCAGTGCGGCAGGCCGGTAATCATTCAATGAGTTGACCTGAGGCTTCTTTGGGACTGCAATAATGGTGGCAGACTTGAAGCATGATGGCACTATGGATTGATCCAGCAAGGTGTTAAAAATGTCTGTGAGGATACCAGCCAGCTGATCTGCACACTCCTTATATACCCGTCGAGGTATGTTATCAGACCCTGGGGCCTTCCTTGGATTCACTCTCCTCAGAGTTTTCCTCACTTCAGCTACGTCCAGGTTTAGTGCCTCCCCCCCTGGTGTGGAACAGCTTTCACTGCTGGAGTGCTGTTTAGTGCCTCAAACCTTCAGTTCAGTTCATTAAGGAAGTCAGTGTTTGCTGTATCTACCGGGGGGAGGGTGTGTTGTAGTCCGTGATCATCTGATTGTCTTTCCACATCCTCCTGGTGTTGCTGTCATCGTGGAAAAAATCCTGGATCTTCTGGCTGTGGTTCTGGTTCGCTGATCTGATGGCACGGTTTAAGTTGGCATGCGCTGTTCTTAGGGCCTCCTTATCACCAGACTTTAAAGCTGAGTTCTGTGCTTTTAGCGATTTCCGAACCTCTCCATTTATCCAGGGTGGTTGGTTGGCCCGGGTGGTGATGTTCTTTGTTATGCTGACCTCCTCAATGCATTTGTTGATGTAAGCTGACACAGTCATGACACACTCATCAATATTTAACAAGTTTCCATATGTTGCTGCAGCGTTGAAGATGTTCCAGTCAGAGCATTCAAAACAGTCTTGGAGTGTCTTCATGGCGCCCTCAGACCACACTCGGATCTCTTTAACTGTCGGTTTAACCCTGATCAGCCGGAGCCTTTATGCAGGGATAAGCATGACGGATAGGTGATCAGATTAACCAAGGTGGGGGCTGCTCTGAATGCATATTTGATGTCAGAGTAAACCAGGTCTAAAGTGTTTTCACCCCGAGTTGCAAAGTCCACACTTGGTGAAAATGGGGGAGAACAGTCTTCAAGTTAGCCTGGTTAAAATCCCCAGCAATGATGAAAACACCCTCTGTGTGTGCAGATTGGAGCTCAGAGATAGCCTGGTATAAAGTCTTCATGGCTTTTTTAGTGTTAGCACTTGGGGGCACATAAACAGCAGTGACGCTAACGACACTCTGGGCAGATAGAACGGCCTGCAGTTAACAGTCAGAAACTCGATGTCAGGAGAGCAGAAGCTGGCAACTGATCTAGCATTTTTAAACCAGCTGTTGTTGATGTAAACAAACAAAAAATGATATGAAGCATTTGGCTAAATGTCTTTTCACAGCTGAAGAAGGCAGACCATGTGAA
This sequence comes from Cyprinodon tularosa, assembly GCF_016077235.1. Lineage (NCBI taxonomy): Eukaryota > Metazoa > Chordata > Actinopteri > Cyprinodontiformes > Cyprinodontidae > Cyprinodon > Cyprinodon tularosa. Next base: position 388,859 of record NW_024039371.1, read on the forward strand.
CGACGTAGACTACAAGAGCGGCCATGTTATTGTATACCTACAGGAGGTGAGGGGATATCTGCGTGTTAGGAGCGCATGGTTCTGGCTGGGTGTCTTGCTCGCAGCTAAACTTTCTCTCCTTTTTTTTAGCTAAGCAACGATCATCCTTTGCACCACCAGTTGGACCTGATTCAGGAGCACGAGGTGCATGATTTAAGGCATTCAACGGTCATCATCTACGAATTAGATTGTCCAAGTAAGACTTTACAGGCTGTTACTCCGAGCTATTGTTTAAACCAACGGATGATAAATGTGCAAATATCTTTGAGCTTTTTGTTAAACTTGTTTTTCTTTTCTTTGGAGGTGTCAGAGGGGGAACCAAATACTGTGGAAAGACCTGCACCGAGTACATAGACTCACACACACACGAATACCATCATCACCTCCCTGACCAAGAGAGCCACCACGACCACGACCACTACCACGATAACAAGATTTACAAAGATTCTGCTTTACACTGTGGAAGATGGTCAATTAGGCCCGCATGTAGACGTCAACGCTTAAAGGTGAAACGACCACGCTTCAAATTTGGTCAAAGACATAGCCTTTATGAATGAGCCGCCCAACTGGGATGACATCCCTTCATACAGTGCAGCAGGTAATTAAACTGGCCACAAGTACTGTCTAGGCTGCTAATACTCTGATATCTTACAAAGTATTCTCCTGTTTTCAGGTTGTAACCAGGCTCAAGGTCATCCGTGAATCAGACATAATCGAAAACCTGCATACTTTACCAGCACTGCACTGAAATCTAATCCAAGATCGAAACATTTCTTGGTGTGTTAGGAAATCTAGCCGTTTTGGAGAATAAATGCAAAATAAAGAGATCTGACTGAGAACCTAAACTTGTTGTAATCTCTGTGTTTTCTCCATCTTTTCTGCAAATACAGCTTTGACAGTTTGGTAATAAAGACCGGGCAGAAGGAACAACAGTGAGGGCAGTCCCTGTGTTTGGTTAGAATGAAATAGGGCAAAGGATGTAGGTTATGTTTTCCCAAATTATCAAAGGCCTTTTGCCTGAACCAGTTGGGCAAGTAAGAATCCTGCAGATGAACAAATACAGAACTTCTTACAGATTATAACCTGAAGTATTTATAATGCCCCCTAAACAAAAAAAACAAACAAAATTAAAACCTATCAAGGTAATTATGTAACATTAGCAGTGGTGTCAAAATACTCTGGGGACAGAATAAATAATTATTGCGCAGGAATAGATTTAACATTAAAAGAATATTGAACCAAATTAGAATTTTTTTTTGTAGGTTTGAAAAGGGCCTTAGAAGTTTGCTTGACCAGAAAAAGAAATAAGCAGGACATTTATCCATTAACTTTGCAAATAGAGAAACTGTCTACAAACTCAGCTGTCTTTAACCTTTTTGCCTTAAGAGGCAAAAATGTTAAGCTGTGATAATCTTCTCCTTTCCCAGAGTCCTGGCAGCTTGAGGGTTCTGCGCAGAACCCTGTGCCTCTGGTAAGAGGAGCCGAGCTTGGAGGAAAAGCAAGAGCCTTAACCCCACACTGCTCCCCGGGCGCCACACAATGGCAGCCCACTGAGATGGGTCAAATGCAGAGCGAATTTCCACGTTGTGGGACAATAAATCAGTTTATCATTTATATATATTTCCTTTTAAAGCAATAACTGTCAGCGGGGTGAGAGCTAACCAGTAGGTTCGATTACACTTTTTATTTTAGATGACCTAAAATAAACCAACTCAAACTGTAGACCTAGCAACTGGGATGTTCTTAGGAGATTTAGGGCAAACTTCATTGCACATGCAAAGCTGATCTACTAACTAACTAGTTGTTTGTCTGTAAATGCAAATGATCTAATGATTGTAAATGTTCTAAATGACAGAAGCAGTCAATTTAGCCTGTTTGCCTTCATGAATAAGCAAAACATATGCTGATCTCACCTGATTGTGTAAAATACTGGCAGGAGGATATACAAATATAATTCCATCCATTGCCCGCTTCCTTTAGCAACCATACTACCTGCACAGCTACGAGGAGGATAGACCTTGAAGCTGCAGCTCAGGCGTCTCACTACTTTCTCCCAGACTAAATATGCACTTAAAAAATGCCTATCCCACAGGAACGCTGTGGTGAAAAAAAAATAACAGTGGTTTAGAAACTGCGACTTTCTTTTATACAATGGTAAACAATGAAACCAATACTTTTTTGCCCAATTAAAAAAATCCTGTCTGGCAATGTGTCATTGAGAATAATTGTCTTGATGCCAAAAAAGAGCCCAACAGCATTTGCTTTAACAAGTGGATCAGTACGGCTGTCGCCATAGTATATGTTCCTCTTGATTAATGCATATAAATAGCTTTATTATAATTCATGCAGGGAGTATTACAGATTATATGTACAATGCAATGTAGGTAGAACAGGAAAAGAAAAAAGGGAAAAAAATGAGAAAAGATGAAAGAAAGGGGAGATAAAAGGGAAATTTTTCTCACTTTATGCATGTTTAATTATCAACTTGTTTGAAAAGTGACACACTTCCTATGCAGTGCTCTACTCTCTCACCCCAGGCGATGCCAGGGACATTGCATGACAATGGGAGGGAGACCTTGACACAGTATAGATCGAGGATGACTGGCAAGAAGCCATTAATATGGTTAATTCAACCTTTATATGTAAGACGTTGAGAGAGACAGTTAAAAATACTACATCATCTATATATAACACCTTTTATTTTGAATAAGATGGATCGCCTGCTCTCTCCCTTATGCAATAAATATGTAAGGGAGGTTGGAACGTATTACCATTATTTCTGGCAATGCAGACTGATTAAACAATTCTGGGGTGCAATTTCTAAAGAGGTGAGTGACATGTTTCATGTAAAAATCAGCTGTGACCCAGGTCTGTTTCTTGTTGGCCACAATCACACTTCAAACTTACGTGAAACATTATTTTGTTTTGCTAGAAAATGCATTTAATTTGTTAGATTCAGGATAAACCACCAACTAAAACACAATGGTAAATATAAATATTTAGGGTCCTTCTTCATGACCTCATGAAAGGATTAGAGCAGTTCTTAAGGGTAATAAGAAACATTTCACTGATATGTGGTCTCCTGTGCTTAGCTATTTACCTAAAGAGCTGACGTAACTTGTGATGAGACGTCAGAATCCTATAAAGTCTTACTTCTGACCAGATCTTAATCCTTGAAAGCTCTTGTATCATATTTGATACATTTTTTTATACAGTTTTTGACACCTCTACATCATTGTTATATTTTTATTCTTGAAAACCTTGACTTACACAATAAGACGCATGTAGTGAACAAAAAATCTATTTTTTGATGTCATTTGTCAGAAAGTTCAATGACAAAAAAACAAAAACAAAAAACAATTCTGTCAATTATTTTATGGTCGAGGTGTTAAAGGGTTAAGTAATAAACATCCTCCTTTTGTATCACTGTGCATTTTCTTTCTTTGATCACCAAGCTAGATATGATTGTGTTGATGTCAGGCTTTAAATATGTCTGTTAATGTTTGCCAGCCACTGAAGACATGATTTACGTAAATGTGACATTGTACGGCGGCTTCCTTTTATTTTATTTCATATATTTTTTGTTGTTTGTTTGTTTGTTCCTGCTCCGTATCCCATTCTCATGTAAGATGATAGGCAACACAGTGTGCAATTTTCTATTTTTTTCTGTTTGTAAAAACACAAAACTAATAAAAATGTGAAATTGATGCATAAAACATACAATTATAAATCAGAGATACATATTTTAAGGACTGTATTACAAGTTTTCTTTAGAAAGTGCTTCAGAAATGTACACCATCTCATTTTAATACTAGTAATACATCAAATTGTGATTTTAAATAAAATTACTTCTGTCACAAGTTTTGCAATTGGTGTATTTTTTTAAAGTTGTCTTTGTTGCTGTCAATAATCCCTATCGACATTCTGACATTACACTATTTCTTGTTTCAATTTTAACACTAGAAGAATCCATGGGGAGATGCATGCTGCTGCTAATGGCCAAGCAGGAAGGAAAAACAATGATGGCAGCATTTAAAAAGATAGGTGTTGACAGTAAAACAATTTGTAGATACAGCTGCAAAGGCAGAATTGCAGGCTGTCAGCGCTGAGAAATATGACAATCTCAGCAAATCAATGAACCAAACGAACACTTTCATGATCCTTTTCCACAAAATAAAGGGGCCCTGAATCAGGCAGAGTCTTCTGGAGGACATCCAACTGATGAAGGAGACAAGGAGACTTCTACAAATATATTCAAGATCTAAGCAGAAGATTTTCTTTTTTAAATTTCTTAAACAAATATAGTGGGAAAGACATTTGCTATGCTGAGAATATCTCACTTCATTTAATTTTTATTTACAGTAGCTGTTTTTAGTGTCATAATAAGGTACTTTTTTAAACATGATCTAATCAAGGCAAGATAGAGTACCTCATTTAATTTCTGCGCAACTGCATTTTTTATAAAGCACGTTTTTTGTTTTATGCATGTAAAATGTTAACTTTTCTATATTTGGCATGTGTTGAGTTAAAATGTTATATTTATAAAGTAAATATTTGAAGTAATTTTTTATTTTTAGGGGATATGCTAGTGATGAGAGGTCACCTCTGACTAAAATTAAGAGAAATTCTCTGAATGTAAATTCAGAGGATTATTACAATGATTGATGAAGTTCAAGCAGGGAATATTTTGATAGTGTTCAAGATTAAAATGACATCACCTAAACACATAGGTGGAAAAGTACTTTTACGTAATAAATAAATTGGCCTTTTTAGGATGGTAAAATTCTCACGTTGTCTGTAGTAACAGGGTTATGGGAACCATAAAGCATCAGGTAACAGTCAGGTACTGCTTAAATATGAACCTGTTCCCCTCGTACAAATGTTAGCCAGAGAAATATTGTTTTCTGTTCTTCATCAAAGGTTTAATAATAAAGAAAATCCAGTAAAATCAGTAATTTTTAGTTGACACGTTTTTGACGATGATGAACTGTGACATCACTGCTGCAAGGTTAATTCAGAAATTCAGGAGACTTTCTCCTCTGTTTCTTTGGTAACAAACCACTTGTCCCCTAATAAAGCTTGGCTCTGTGTTCCCCAGTAAGTACTGGTTAATAAAGCTAAACTGTGTGCTCACCTAGTAAATTCTTCTAAACTACTCATTAATTCCTGTTTATTTCATCTGTGGTTTTCATGATAACTACCAATTAGTTCCGGATTGGTTCCTGTTCAATTTCCTGATAAAAGGACAGCGTTCTGGGTGATAAGGCTGGGCTTTGTTTTTCCCAGTCAGGACTGATTACTGAAGCTGGACGGTGTATTTCCCAGGAATTACTGGATTCATTCATTCCTGATTCATTCCTCTAGTAGTTAATCAAATTTTGTGAACCTTAATTTAAAGTGTTCCCAACATCTGATGAAGTTACTGACTTCGTTATGAAGAGGATTTAGTTGATGATCTGCATTAAATCCATGCTGAGCTACTTGCTTTGCAATGAAAAGGAAACATAAAGCTATGCCAAACAGTGGCCAACAGGTGTCAGCAGGCAAACGATAAAACGTTCTGCAAACGCATGGATGATCCAAACTCCAAAATATAGAGACATAAAACACAATAGATAACAAAATAAACAAAAGATGTAAAGGAGAAATGCTGCATTCACAGGAAGCAGGAAGTCACAAAGAAAAAAGGAAAACAGAATTAGGCTACTTTTTAAATAATGAAGTTGTCACTGTTCTGTTCACCTTTAAAAAAAAAAGGCTTCTACTCAGCGGCATCTTTTGAAACGTCTCAGAACACATTGAGTTCTGTCCTTATTCTTTTATTCTTGCTTATATGCGCCTCAAGGATTTTTTTTTCAGCTGATAAATATGAGCTGAAGAGGAGGAGGAGCTTCGTCCCTGCAGGCGGTTTCACACTAAGATCATTAATGAGAGACCAGCTGCTGCCTCCAAACTGATGCCCTCTGATCTGCAGATGATCAAATAACCTTCATACTCCACAAACTTCTTTGATTATCTCTAACAGCTTGTTCTGTAAATGTTTCTTCTGCAGCATATTGCTTAGTTTACAGGACAAAATTAAGAAGACATTTAGATGAAACCAGATTTCCAGGTTTTTTGCAAAACATTAAATGCAAGAGAAAGGCTAGAAAGTAACACTAGAAAGTCACAGCTAGAAAGTAACAGCTGGATATTGACAAAAACCGTAAAGGTTTTGGGATAGACCAGCCAATTGCACTGCCAACAAGATCCAAATGCAGAAATGAACCTCTGGGAACCTCTAGACTAGATGACAGTTTCGGTGAAAGAATGGACAAAGTCATACCTTATCCATGCATGCAGCTGATTTCTCTAACAGAAGACGTCTTAAATCTATCATTGCAAACAAAGAATTAATACATTTAGGAAATCTGTTCAATATTTATTCAATTTCATTCCAGTTTATTACCCAAGGAGTGGTTTAATCCATGCGTGTGTTATTACTGCCATATGTTCTTAAATTCTTAGCAAGAAAATAGAATATAATAGAATAGAAATATCTATTATTGTCCACCATACAGCTACAGCTGATCCAAAACGCTGCTGGCTATATTCTCAAGAAAGTAGAGTTCATTAGAATGTTCTTCTTTTAGTCTATAAATCTTAAAATGGATCAGCACCTCAATGCATAACCGATCTGTCGTCAGCGTATCAAGGGTAGGCTTTCTTTTTTACATCGGGCTCTTGATTTTACGTTATTACAAAGAGTTCTACTCACCCATATGGGTTTTGTTTCATTTAAGTAAGATTAGACAATGAGTATCAATACTTTACTCAAGTACTACTTTTGAGTACTTCGTCCCTCACTGGACAAATACAGTGGAGATTATTTTACTCCAGAGGTCTGAATATGTGTGTACATGGATGTAAAACTGAATAACAATTGGGAAAAATAACTCCTCTCTCATTCGGATTGAAATTTCTTTCTAAATTCAGAATTATTGCACAATATTTAAAGTAGAAACACTTAGAAAGCGGACAGTAAGCTTTAGAACTCGCTCCTTTGCCTCATTAAATGCAGCTTTGACTGAACTCACCTTTAGGTGAGCATGAAACTATTTTATTGCACAAAAAACGTGCTTTGTTTTTCGCGAATTAGCTGCAATTAGCAAGTTTTCCAGTGGTTCTCACGCACGCGCGCGTGCGCACGCTCACCCGCTGCCATGGAAATGGAGCGCCTGTAAAAGTGGCAGCCATCTTTAACGGATCATTTCTAACCTGGACCTGGAAGCTTGAACTGCTACAGTCTGTGATTTGCTAAACTGTTAAAGATGAGCACGCCACCAGAGGACAACAACTTGTGGGGAGATCATCTGGAAGTTTTGTTTCACTCTTTTACTATATAAATAAAAAATATATATATTGAAAAATTATTATTTTAATGTTTTTTCATGAAGTTGTGACAGCTAGCTTAGCATCTAGCATCCATGACATCTCAGAGATTAAATGTGTTTTTTTAATGAATTTGTCAGAAATGTTAATAGCGATTTAATTATTTGAAAAAAAAAACAAAAAACATTTGTGTTTCAAAAAAACATCTTTGTTGAATTTTATGTGAAATGTTTGAAAACTAGATGGAGCTAGGTCTATTATTTTTTTAAAATGCCCTGGAAATAAGTTTGCTCTGTATGGAAATGTTGGTGAAAATACATTAAATAAATATAAAATGACATTAGAAGGACATTTAACATAAAATATAATCAAGCCAAACTGTTTTTTTCCTATTTAATAAAAGAAAAAGAGTATTTTGGAAGTTAACTGAATTTTAACAAAAAAAAAAAAAAAAGAAAAAAGAGATGAAGAATCTCAAGTTGTTTAGTTTAGTAAATGTGTTTAGGAAATGATATGTTTTTAACCAGTGTTTTAAAAAAAAGTTTTTTTTAAGGCGTACTATGTATTCGATTACTTTTTATTGGTTGGAAATGGGAGGAATGCAATGTAAAACACAGAAAAAGTTTGGTTTGAGAGAATAAACTTTGATTAATTTAATGTGAAAATGGTTGAAAAAATACAAAAAAATATTTCAGGGTAAAATGGATTTTTTTTAAATATAATTGAACTTGAAAAGGAAGGTCTTTTTCAAACCATGCTGTGGTAAACAAATTGGTCTCCATGGATACCTGAGTAGAATGCATTAAATAACTTTAGGAGTTTTTAAGATAGCATATATTTTTAACTTTGAAGGATGGTCAAAGGTGTTAAAGTATGGTTGATTTAAAAAGTTTTTTTATTTTTACTCTAGGATGCACTGAAGAGGGGGTCTGATAAGCTGAGAATCTGGTTCTGAGAAATTATAGATCTGAAATCTAAACCTTGATGTTATCAAGCCTTTATTTCTGTTAATTAGGATAATTTTCTGATTATAGTAAAATAACTTCAAAGATTGATGATTATGTTACCAAATCAGCCAATGACACTTTTTTTTTTCTTATAAAGAAATTTATCTTATAGATCGAAACTATTTCTAATTTGGTAGTATGTGTTTAATGAAAACAATTTTTAATGACAGCTTAAAATGTCCTTTAATCTTACTTTATCTTAATGTCTTAGTTCCCAATGTGGGTGTGTGTGCCCCCTAGTGGGAGCACAGTTTAATTGCAGGGGATGTGGTAGAAATAAACTAAATAAATGGCCCATTTAGAGCTAATTATTATTATTTTTGTATTTATAAATTTCTGAAATTAAAATTTTAAGCTCTATTTAACAGTGAAATGAACATTTACTGGTAGATATAAAATAAACTTACAATTTCATGGTAATCTTGTGATTTAAAGGATATTGTAGGTTTTTTTTCTTAGTCAACAGCAAAATAGTTGGTGAGGACCAGCAAAATGTCCCCCTTTACAACAATCAGTCCTCAATGTGATGGTGAAGCCAGAAAAATGGTCCTCAGGCTGGTGCAGAGACAGGAGAACACAATTATATACACATTTGTCTTATACACTCACCGGCCACTTTATTAGGTACACCTGTCCAACTGCTCGTTAACACTTAATTTCTAAGCAGCCAATCACATGGCGGCAACTCAGTGCATTTAGGCATGTAGACATGGTCAAGACAATCTCCTGCAGTTCAAACCGAGCATCAGTATGGGAAAGAAAGGTGATTTGAGTGACTTTGAACGTGGCATGATTGTTGGTGCCAGAAGGGCTGGTCTGAGTATTTCAGAAACTGCTGATCTACTGGGATTTTCACTCACAACCATCTCTAGGGTTTACAGAGAATGGTCCGAAAAAGAAAAAACATCCAGTGAGCGGCAGTTCTGTGGGCGGAAATACCTTGTTGATGCCAGAGGTCAGAGGAGAATGGCCAGACTGGTTCGAGCTGATAGAAGGGCAACAGTGACTCAAATAACCACCCGTTACAACCAAGGTGGGCAGAAGAGCATCTCTGAACGCACAGTACGTCGAACTTTGAGGCAGATGGGCTACAGCAGCAGAAGACCACCCCGGGTGCCACTCCTTTCAGCTAAGAACAGGAAACTGAGGCTACAATTTGCACAAGCTCATCAAAATTGGACAATAGAAGATTGGAAAAACATTGCCTGGTCTGATGAGTCTCGATTTCTGCTGCGACACTCGGATGGTAGGGTCAGAATTTGGCGTCTACAACATGAAAGCATGGATCCATCCTGCCTTGTATCAACGGTTCAGGCTAGTGGTGGTGGTGTCATGGTGTGGGGAATATTTTCTTGGCACTCTTTGGGCCCCTTGGTACCAATTGAGCATTGTTGCAACGCCACAGCCTACCTGAGTATTGTTGCTGACCATGTCCATCCCTTTATGACCACAATGTACCCAACTTCTGATGGCTACTTTCAGCAGGATAATGCGCCATGTCATAAAGCTGGAATCATCTCAGACTGGTTTCTTGAACATGACAATGAGTTCAATGTACTCAAATGGCCTCCACAGTCACCAGATCTCAATCCAATAGAGCATCTTTGGGATGTGGTGGAACGGGAGATTCGCATCATGGATGTGCAGCCGACAAATCTGCGGCAACTGTGTGATGCCATCATGTCAATATGGACCAAACTCCCTGAGGAATGCTTCCAGCACCTTGTTGAATCTATGCCACGAAGAATTGAGGCAGTTCTGAAGGCAAAAGGGGGTCCAACCCGTTACTAGCATGGGGTACCTAATAAAGTGGCCGGTGAGTGTATATAAACGTTTGTCTCAATGTATTTTTGTATGTATTGGATCTTTTACAGTATTATTTTTTATCTTAACACTAACCAAACCACTAGCATTGTTTATGTTTTTTTGTTGAGTTTTTTTTAACTCACAGATCGATGTTCTTATAGATTATATCTACTTAAACCTGACAAACTAACACAGGCACATCCAGCAACCTAAAATAAAGCATTTATTGCTTTTCAATGAATGTTCCTTAATTAATGTTCCTGGTCCAACGATTTTTTTCCTAACAGTTTCAGACGCCGTGCTTCCAGTTGATCCTGACCCGGAGCCCCAGCTCTTTATAGACGATGAGGGTAATTTAAATCAGTCTAATATCATTGACAATGCGGATGATAATGAGGAGGTGGAAGTCAGAGAACTAGTGGTGAATATAGGGTATGATGGGGAAAACCGTCACCACGTAGCCATAGAGTTTGTGCTGGAGCATGGCGAGGAGGTAGACCTCGTAGTCGTAGAGTTGGGGCTAAGTCGCAGAGACTTAGAAGCAATACTGGAGGAGCAGAATGAGGAGGAGGAGGTTGATGCTTATGCTGATAATGTTAGGGCAAGTTTTGGTGAGTCTCCTGACACAAGCTCTGAGGAAAAAGATCATGATGAAGACGATGGCCACCTTTCACCACATCTTCAGTTCACCCAGAGGATTCCCCCCGACTTCAGCCTTCCATTGAACCACGAGGAGCCAGAGGAGTCCCTGGAGCGCCCAGAAGACAGCGTCTCCAGGAAGAGGAGAAGAGAGGAAGACGTTGAAGATGAAAAGATCACGATGAAGACGATGGCCACCTTTCACCACATCTTCAGTTCACCCAGAGGATTCCCCCCGACTTCAGCCTTCCATGGAACCACGAAGAGCCAGAGGAGTCCCTGGAGCACCCAGAAGATCGCGTCTCCAAGAGGAGGAGAAGAGAGGAAGACGATGAAGAGGAGCGCCCTGGGAAGAGGCCTCGTTGTGAGAGGGATGTTTAAGAAGAGGAGTTTCAAATGGATATAATTTAGTGATTGTTTTCATATCTGGCAGGTCTAGGGATGCCTTAGGTAGCGTCTTGCACCGTGGCTTTTCTTTACCCCGCTGCTAGATTTAGGTTTTTTTAGATGTTAAGGAGTCTGGCAGGTCTAGGGATGCCTTAGGTAGCGTCTTGCACCGTGGCTTTTCTTTACCCCGCTGCTAGATTTAGGTTTTTTTAAGATGTTAGGGTGTCTGGCAGGTCTAGGGATGCCTTAGGTAGCGTCTTGCACCGTGGCTTTTCTTTTCCCTGCTGCTAGATTTAGGTTTTTTTAAGATGTTAGGGTGTCTGGCAGGTCTAGGGATGCCTTAGGTAGCGTCTTGCACCGTGGCTTTTCTTTTCCCTGCTGCTAGATTTAGGTTTTTTTAAGATGTTAGGGTGTCTGGCAGGTCTAGGGATGCCTTAGGTAGCGTCTTGCACCGTGGCTTTTCTTTTCCCCGCTGCTAGATAGTTTAGATGTTAAGAATTTTCTTTAGCACAGACATCTGAGGACATGACAACATAGTTTGGTACATGATAGCTGGTTAAGGCAGAAATAATCTTGAATGTTCTACATCTAATATCAAAGCTGGACAGTCTGCCAGTTAAAGGTGGGGTATATGATCCTGGATAAACGGTTCCTGCCAGCTACATTTTTGAAAATACACACCTTCAGCCCACCCCACGAAACCACGCCTCCAAATTACATGAACGCGCCTGCTGTCAGTCGAGAATGTTCGGATGTTCCCGAGAACGAGAACGAAACAGGCCGAGACCTCGCGTATCTTACAAAATGTTTATAAGCATGGATTGGACAGGAATGCAGCGTCAAGGAGGATAATACTTTATAGTGCCATGATAGCAATCAATATTTCAGACGGAGCTAGTAAGCTAGAGAAACATGCTGGGACATTGCATGTAGTCGACATCTTTGACTTTCTCACTAATGTGGTAAATAAGAAGTAACCAAGTATTATCTCAACATATAAGAAAACATAACGTTGTCTTACCTATCGAGTAGAAACAAGGCCACCTTAGCATCCGTCTGTAGTCCCCTGTCTTCTTTCAGTTGACGCCAACGTTGGAAAGCTGTACCGATTACCACTCTCGTCCTGTTTCGTTCTTCTGTTGCTTTTATCCTAGCTGTTGCTTTTTCAAGCACAGTTTTGCCTTTTCTTTTCGAACCCGTTGTTGTCGTCTTTTCTGCCATAGTCAATATTCTCTCTGGCTGTGTGAGATAAATCTGTGGAGTTGGGCTTGATAGCTAGGTAGCTAGCTCTCTAGTAGCATTTGAAGTTCACGGTAGGGTGGAGTTACCTGAAATGACTCCTGCGCCGGCACTTGGCGGGGGTGGGGGGGTGGGGGGGGGGGTCACGAGTCTGTGAACGCGCAGGGGGGAGGGGTGGGGAGAGTTCAGAGCTGACGGTTGATGGGCGTGCCAGCAACCAGTAGAAGTAGGGATGATAGTTACTTCTATTGGTTAGCGTTTTCCTCTGACTACGCCCTCTACACTGGACTAAAAGATTTCGTTTTTTTTCCAAACATTCTATCTCAGTTGGCGCAATGGGCTCGTGAGGAGGTTTTCAATCAGTATGGTAAAAACATGCTCCAGAAAACATCACATACCCCACCTTTAACAGAAGACAACACAAACAAAGGATTGATAGAAGAACAAGAAGTATGTTCAACAAGGTGAAACACAGAGTGGAGGCAAGTTAACAAAAAACAAATAAAAACACCAGAAGACAAAAAATTGATCCTGGTTGAAAACCACAAGGAAGCAAACCAATCCAACGAAACAGCTGGACATCGCTGCTGAGGACAACGTGGAGTTGAGTTGAGGCAGAGAGAAAAGGCTGTAGTGGAGGTTGATTAGAAGCTGTCTAGAGCAGAGGTTTCTCACTCCAGTCCTTTACAGCAGTGTTTCTGCAGTTTTCAGATGCATCTCTCCTCCAACACACCAGGATCAAACAAACAGCCTTTTACCAGACCTCTGCAGAGCTGAATGACTGATGAGGGAATTCAGCCCTTTGATTCAGGTCTGATGGAGAAGAGATGTGAATAAAAACTGCAGCATAGCAGCTCTGGTGGAGTGAAGTTTGAAAGCCTGATCTAGAGTAGGACGATGCTGCTGGGGACAAACTGGATACAATGGATAGTGACACAGCTTGTGCTTTTCATCAGTTGAACTGGTCTCTGGGATGTTGGTGAGAAGGTAGAGAGATGACGCTAGGTGGGGCTAACTGATTTAGTCAAGTTTGAGGCAGAGGACAGGACTCATGTAGTGGTTTTGGTTGTGAGTGGCACCGACTGTTAGAAACAGCTTTCCGATGTGACTTGGTCTAGTTCTAGATGTTCCTCTGGTCAGTTAGTTTTCAGGCCTAGTTGGAGGGAAAAGAACCCTCTGCAGAAATATTCTCCATATGATCAAGGCCTGTCCTGACCGCAGTGGATCTCTTCTGTGTTTTTTGAATCCCATGTTGGACCGAGCCTCTCCAAGCTTTGGGCCATCAGATGATGCTGATGAGATCTGCAGCGACCGAACCAGCGGAGGATAATCTGAGCTGCTGACCTTCACAAAGAGTGAGAGCACATTCAGTAAGGAGCAACAATAATCCATCATTTAATTATAAAGTCAACATTTCAGATGGCCTCACTTAGTTTTTCATGTTAATTTCAGACACTGTGGACGTCCAAAAGCAGAACTCCTGTGAGGAACCGGGACATCCAGGACGGTGAGGAGCTTCCCAGTCCCCACCTGAGGACGGCATAGAGAAAGACTGGAACAGAAAACACACGGAGTAAGACTTTATTAACACGACAAACCCACAACTCAAGCTTCCCAGGCCTGATTAAAAGCTAACAGTCATTGAAACACAGACAGACTAAGATTATGATGAAAACAACATCCTGCCCAGATTTAAACTTGGTGTCGAGGAAATTCTGTAGATTAATTTGTCTTATTTTTTTACAGGGAAAGCAGGTTGAACATGTAAGCAGTGTTCTAGCAGCCGGATCACATCGGAACAGAGTCCATCCACACGTGTTTGGAGGTATGTTGCTTGTTGTTTGACTAGAGAGGCATCACATGCAGACAGACTCTGAGGACACTTTGCTTTCATTGATGAAGGAGCTGAAGAAGAGGATGAAGCACACAGACCGCTAAGGAGGAGAGACATTGCTCCTATATTTCTCTTTAACAGTCTGGAGTCCTGGAGTAAAACAACGTTGACGACCCCGCAGCTAAACCATCAGTCTGCTACACCCAGTAGAAGAAGGTAACGAACCTTTTATGGCATCCAGATGTTCATCAGTATTAGTGAAGATACTAAAAACAGATCCAGAACAAACAGATACAAATGCTACAACCATCCCATTAGGGGTTGTAACCTTTAATCTTTATCTTTCCATCATGAATGGATGTTCACCTCTATTTGTCTCTCTGTAACCAAACCTTTACCAGAATCAGAAGTTCTGACTTTTCCATTAGACCACAGATAAACAGTTAAGAAGCAGCTTCTGATCCAATATGGAAGAATTTCCCCCTGGTTGATCTCTGAAGGTTTTTTTTTTTTAGAACGTATTAAAGCAGAGAAACGACCGACTGAAGACTTGCAGCATTTCCAGGCATTTTCTCCAAGCATCCATTGTCTTCAGTTATTACGTCTGTTAAAGGAGAACCCCGTTTTTTTCAAGTGGCCCCTTGATTTTCTGGTTCTGAGAAATTATAGATCTGAAATTTAAACCTTGATGTTATCAAGCCTTTATTTCTGTTAATTAGGATAATTTTCTGCTTATAGTGAATAAACTTCAAGATTGATGATTATGTTACCAAATCAGCCAATGAAACCTTATTTTTTCCGATAAAGAAATATATCTAATAGATTGAAATTTTTTCTAATTGGTTGTCAGTAATATTTTTTACTGACAGCTTAAAATGTCTTTTAATCTGAACTAAACCTAATGTAATAGTTCCCAAAGTGGGGGTGTGTGCCCCCTAGTGGGAGCACAGTTTAATTGCAGGGGATGTGATAGAATTAACTAAATAAAAGGACCATTTAGAGCTAGTTATTTTTTGTATTGATAACTTTCTGAAAATCAGATTCTAAGCCCTATTTAACAGTGAAATAAACATTTAGATTTAAAATAAACTTTCAATTTCATGGTAGTCTTGTAAGTTAAATGATATTGTAGTTTTTTGTTCTAAACTTAGTTGTCAGCAAGATAGCATGTGAGGACCAGCAAAATGTCCCCCTTTACAACAATCAGTCCTCAATGTGATGGTGAAGTCAGAAAAATGGTCCTCAGGCTGATGCAGAGACAGGAGAACACAATCATATACACTTTTGTCTTATATATAAACGTTTGTCTCAATGTATTTTTGTATGTATAGGATCTTTCACAATAGTATTTTTTTATCTTAACACTAACCAAACCACTAGCATTGTTTATGTTTTTTTGTTGAGTTGTTTTAGCTCACAGATTAATGTTCTTATTGATTAAAGTGGAACGGCGTTTTTTTTTACATTGGGCCCTTGATTTTACATTATTACATCATGGTCTACCCATATGAGTTTTGTGTCATTTGGAGCCGTTCTGAAGATATTCTGTTAGGTTATATCCAAGTAACGTCTTCCTATGGGCAACAAGTTGAAGGCACAAACTAAACTATTCATAACTTATCATTTATGGTATGTCAGCATTCATAACATGTGGGCGAATCACTGTCCCCCAGACAGCCGCGGTTATATTTTTTATATTTATCTCTTTTAAAAACAAAGCGGAGTGTGTATGACGTCATCCGCGCGCACTGGCTACATTCATTCTTCTTGTCCGCTGAACTGCTGCTAGTTTTACTCACATGCCTGGAAGATGTCTAGTGCTGCTACCACAGATGATCTTGCTCTGGAAATGGAATTGAAAGATTCAGATTAGCTAGCGGAATGAATATAAGGGGTAGAGCGTAGCCGCCTGTGGTCCGGACTGCCTGTGACAACTCCAGTCCGACGTGCGGATGACGTCATACAGGTACCGCTTTGTTTTTAAAAGATATAAATATAAAAAATATAACCGTGGATCTCTGGGGGAAAGTGATTAGCCTACATGTTATGAATGCTGGCGTACCATAAAGAATAAATTATGAACAGTTTAGTTTGTGCCTTCAAGTCGACTGCCCATAGGAAGACGTTACTTGGATATAACCTAACAGAATATCTTCAGAAAGACTCCAAATGACACAAAACTCATATGCGTGAGTAGAGCATGATGTAATAAAGTCAAATCAAGGGCCCAATATAAAAAAAAAACAGCGTTCCCCTTTTCACTAACTCCTGTTCTTCTTTTCCAGATGAGGTCATCTGTTCCTTGGACCGGCGCCTCTGTGTCTGTTGGACGTCAGTAGATGGGCGCTGACATGGAGGTTCCTTCCTGTTTGAAGCTAGTTTTCCTCTCTACTGTGACCACTTCATTGCTCAGGAGGGACTGCTGCAAAATTAACGACTGGATGTGATTGGCTGAGCTTCCTTGGATTGAAGACATTTCTCTAAACACCATAATAAGCTGAATTTATCTTCACCATGTTGTAAATAGGATTGGACTGGACTGGATGTTTGTTTTTCAATTTGATTCTGTTTGTGTTGAATTCTGTTACATGTTTCTGTATTAAAGCTGTCATGTTAATTGCCTTTAGATGACATTTGTTGGGACTTGTTTCTATTTTATAAGACTGTATTGTAATAAATCCCCCTACTGGGTCTGGTTCTGTTGAAGTATGTTTCCTGTCGTTCTATCTTCTCCTGTTATTTCTCACTATAATAAAGGTTTGATTCAAGTCATCTGAACAGGATCTTTTTGTCTTTTTTTTGTAAATTGTCTTGAAATAAGTGGTTGTAAATTTGTAAATGTTTTAAAACTGAAGTCAACTTTAGAAAGTATTCTAATATTACTATAGTACAGCGCTTTGGCAGATTGGTGGTTATTATTGTGTCTCTTTTGGGGGTCTGACATGACAGCTCATGTTAACAGAACAATTGTTCTTGTCACCTTGCAGTGTCAAAACAAATTAGCTCTAAAAAAGGAAAGTGAGACGTTCCTCCTGCAGTTCTTCAATTCAATTCAGTTTATTTATATAGCGCCAAATTCACAACACATGTCATCTCAAGGCACTTTACAGTTCAACCAGATCATACAGTCAAATTGATACAAAGTTTTCTATCTAAGGAAAACCAGTTGATTGCATTGACTCATTGACTCAAATACAATCCCCCACACTAAGCATGCTTGTAGCGACAGTGGAGAGGAAAAACTCCCTTTTAACAGGAAGAAACCTCCAGCAGAACCAGGCTCAGTGTGAGCGGCCATCTGCCGAGGCCGACTGGGGTTCAAGGAGACAGAAGCAGAGATACAAAAAGTAGCTGTAAAAGGCGGCCCCGTCCAGGAAACACACAGCCAGGCAGACGAGCTCCAAGGCAGCTCCCATGCCAGAGGACGAAGAGAGCACATCCACTCAGTCACGGTCAGAGAAACAGGACCACACTGGAAAACAGGCCGATCTCCAACATCTATTAACAAGGGTGTTGATAGAAGCAGCACAGCTGATGTTTTTTTCCAGGATGACGTCACAGCCAAACAGGAACAGACGAGGCAAAGCTACTCTGAGGAAAAGCAGAGAGAGCAGAAGGTTAGAGATTGAACTAACAGATTCTGCAGAATAGGAGAACAGAGAGAGAATGAAGCAGAATGATGAAATGGGGGTCCCTATGTCCTCCAAAAGTCTAAGCCTATAGCAGCATAACTATAGAGATAGCTCAGGATAACCTGAGCCACCCTAACTATAAGCTTTATCAAAAATGAAAGTTTTAACCTAGCCTTAAAAGTAGACAGGGTATCTGCCTCACGGACTAAAACTGGTAGTTGGTTCCACAGGAGAGGAGCCTGATAACTAAAAGATCTGCCTCCCATTCTACTTTTAGAAATTCTAGGAACCACTAGTAAACCTGCAGATTGAGAGCGAAGTGCTCTGTTAGGAACATAAGGAACAATCAGATCTCTGATATAAGATGGAGCTTGGCCATTTAAGGCTTTATATGTTAGAAGGAGGATTTTAAATTCTATTCTTGATTTAACAGGAAGCCAATGAAGAGAAGCCAGGATAGGAGAGATATGATCTCTCTTTTTCATTTTCATTAGAACTCTGGCTGCAGCATTTTGGATCAGCTGAAGGCTTTTAACTACAGTTTGTGGACTTCCTGATAGTAAAGAATTACAATAGTCCAGCCTTGAAGTAACAAATGCATGGACTAGTTTCTCAGCATCACCCCTGGACAGGAGATTTCTAATTTTTGCAATGTTCCTCAGATGAAAGAAGGAAATTCTAGAAACCTCTTTGATATGGGATTTAAATGACAGGTCCTGATCAAAAATAACACCAAGATTTTTTACTTTATTATCTGAAATCAGTTTAATCCCATCCAAATGAAGTGACTGGCTAATCAGTTTATTTTTCAGAGACTCTGGTCCAAAGACTATAACTTCTGTTTTGTCTGCATTCAGAAGCAGAAAGTTAAGAGTCATCCAGGTTTTTATGTCTTCAAGACATGCCTGTAATCTATGTAATGGGTTAGCTTCATCTGGATTTATAGACAGATATAGCTGGGTATCATCAGCATAACAGTGGAAATTAATCCCATGCTGTCTAATAATTCTACCAATTGGGAGCATGTATAAAGTAAAGAGAATTGGTCCTAGCACTGATCCCTGTGGTACTCCACAGGTAACCTTTGAGCGTGTTGAAGATCTATCATTAACATGAACAAACTGAATTCGATCAGATAGATAAGATTTAAACCAGTCTAGTGCTGTTCCTTTAATTCCAACAAACTATTCAAGTCTTTCTAAAAGAATATTATGGTCAACTGTATCAAATGCAGCACTAAGATCCAACAGGACGAGCACAGATACAAGTCCATTATCTGAGGCCATGAGAATATCATTAGTGACTTTCACCAGAGCTGTTTCAGTGCTATGATGAGCTCTAAAGCCAGACTGAAACTCTTCAAAAAGTTCATTATGGTGGAAGTGATCGCAAACTTGTTTGGCAACTACTTTCTCAAGAATTTTGGATAAGAAAGGAAGATTGGATATAGGTCTATAATTGACCAAGTCATCTGGGTCAAGAGACGGTTTCTTAAGCAGAGGTTTAATTACAGCAATCTTAAAAGCTTTAGGTACATATCCCTGTAACAGAGATAGATTAATCACATCTAAAATGGAGGAGGAGATCAAAGGGAATACCTCCTTAAATAACCTGGTTGGAACTGGATCTAACATACAAGTTGAAGGCTTAGATGAAGACAATAATTTTGCTAATTCAGAGAGTTCAACTGGATCAAAGCAGTCTAAACCCGGTTCAGATTCCATGACTACCTCAGGTACAATCGCGGATAGAGGAGTGCTTATGATCTTATTTTTAATAAGATCAATCTTATTTATAAAGAATCCCATAAAATCATTGCTGCTAAGAGCAGGTGGAATGGACGGTTCAACAGAGCTATGGCTCTGGGTGAGTTTGGCAACTGTATTAAAAAGAAATCTAGGATTATTCTTATTCTCCTCTATTAATGAGGAGAAGTATGCTGCTCTTGCTTTACAAAGGGTCCTCTTATACAGCAGTAAACCATTTTTCCAGACTAGGAAGGACTCTCGCAGGCCTGTGGAGCGATATTTTCTCTCCAGTTTCCTAGCATTTTGCTTCAAAGTACGCAGCTCTGCATTAAACCAAGGAGCAAGCTTTCTATTTTTAACGGTTTTCATTTTCAAAGGAGCAGCGTTGTCTAAGGCAATACGCAGAGAACTAGCAACCCCATCAACAAAATCATCAACCTGTGAAGGGGAATAAGCTAAGCTTTTGCACTCTGCAGCACTGCTCAGTAACACAGAGCAGAGAGAAAGTGAAGCAGATTCTTTAAAATTTATAACTGCACTATCTGATAAAGATCTACTAAAATTGAACCTTCTTTTGGGGGAGGAGAACTCTGTTAAAGTAATCCTGAAGGTTATTAGAAAGTGGTCAGAGAGGACAGGGTTGTGAGGAAATACTGTTATTTCTTCACATTCTATGCCGTATGTCAGCACAAGATCCAAAGTATGAAGATGAGAATGCGTGGGACTATTCACATTTTGAACAAAGCCAATAGTGTCTAAGATAGCATTAAAGGCTGCTCTTAAGCTATCGCCTTCAATGTCAGCATGGATGTTAAAATCTCCCACTATGATGACCCTGTCAGTATTTAATACCAAATCAGAAAGGAACTCTGAAAACTCATCTAAAAATTCAGAGTAAGGACCTGGTGGACGATACAAAGTTACAAAAAGAAGAGGTTTTCTTGCCTTGAAATTTGGATCAGGGAAATTAAGGGTTAAATGTTCAAAAGAGTTGTAGGTATTAATTGTTTTGGGAGTAATCAGTAAGTCAGACTGGAAGATTGTTGCTACTCCTCCTCCTCGCCCAGAACTTCTGGGGATGTGAAAATTTAAATAGCTTGAAGGAGTTGCCTCATTCATGCTCACATAATCCTCTTGCTGCAGCCAGGTTTCTGTAAGGCAAAACAAGTCAATGTGATTATCACAAATCAAGTCATTAACTAGTAGACTTTTAGAGGAAAGCGATCTTATGTTAAACAGACCGCATTTAATTGTTTTAACTTTTTCCCCAATTGGAGTTATTTTGATTTTAATTAGATTATCATGATTTACTCCTTTGGGAATCTTTGCTAATTTATTAGATTTTGGTCGTGGGCAAGACACTGTCTGGATGGAGTAAAGAGTGGGTAACAGTAGAGAAGCTGCAGAGATGTGTGTTAAACTACAACTCTGCTTCCTGGT